>NC_090877.1:2308678-2313678 GCF_036669935.1 Montipora foliosa | reverse complement strand
AGGTAATAATGCGAATAGCTTTCTTCTGTAGTCCATGATTCGGGTCCGAAAGGATCCTGTTAAAAAGGGTGTTACAAAGCTGATCATGGTGTTCGCCCAGAGATAAAATCCCCAAAACATCCAACCCAGTGTTGTAGCTGGTGCCTGCTACTATAATCGATATGGCGCGTTTCTCTAAACGTACTAGTTCCTTTCTAAGATACTTGGAAAGGCCATGGTAGAAGGCAGGTATAGCATAATCAATTATTGACCTAATACATGCAGTATCGAAAAGGACTTGGTCATTAGGCGGCCCTCTAGCCCGTTTAGGCTGCGCCAGAAAATAAAGCCGCTTGCTAGCCTTTTTGATTAGCTCGCCTATATGAGTGTTCCATGAGAGGGAACTACTTATTGTTACACCTAGCAACTTAACACGGTCCACCACCTCCAGCTCTTTTCTGCAGACAATCACTGGATCAAACTCAGCTGGTTATCTGGCAAAGGCGATTCCCAGCGTTAAGGTGGGACTCTGTTATTATGAGACCACTGGATGACCCGGTCAGTTATACACTGGGCATTGCTGGCACCACCCTTTGGAATGAACTCTGACGCAGTGGTGTCGTCTACAAATTTCCAAAGGTGTGGTGAAGTAATATCTAGATCGCTTATCATTAAAACAAATAGCCAGGGGCCTAAACTTAGTTCCCTGTGGGACCCCGGATGGGACGGAACCCCACTCAGAAAAGCAACCCTCTGTTAACTTGATTCTCTGTGATCGATCGAAAAGAAAATCTGAAACCCAGTTGGCAATACTAAGTGGGATATCTAATTGAGATAATTCAGTGACGACAATACCATGGTCAATAAGGTCAAAAGCCTTAAGATAGTCAAATAACAAGGTCCTAACAGTTGGAATCTGTGCGAATCTTTTTACTGAAGAATTTCATTCTAAAAACATCTCATAATGGTGTTCAAACTGTGAACTAAACAAAAACCAAAAACGCCAATTCACTTTCCGGAGGCGGAGTCGATATTCCCAGCAATAATTGGAAATTTGATTGATGGAAGCCAAAACGCAGCTTGGCACTTGGCGCTTGAAGGTAAGATTCCGCAGAATTATAAAAATTGCAGTAATAGAAGTCCCAGATGAAGTCCCAGATGAAGTCCAGCAAATGCAAGCTGAGTTTAGCGAGGTTTAGAACGGAGGCCGAGGACGACTACGAGTACGAGTTTTCTGTAATGAACATGCGCATAAGGTTTGGAGGCCGACATTTTTTGAAGTGCGCGCGCTCAGAACGGAAACTCGTACTCATAGACCCAGATCAAGTCCAGCAAGCTGAGGTTAGGAAGCGTTCGATCGGAGGACGAGGAGGACTACGAGTACGGGTTTTCCGTACTGATCATGCACATAGGGTTTGGAGACAGACATTTTTCGAAGTGCGCGCCCTCAGAACGGAAACTCGTACTCGTAGAAGTTCCAGACCATGTCTAGCAAGCTGAGGTTAGGAAGCTTTAGATCGGAGGACGAGGAGGACTACGAGTACGAGTTTTCCGTACTGATCATGCGCATAAGGTTTGGAGACAGACATTTTTCGAAGTGCGCGTGCTCAGGACGGAAACTCGTTCTCGTAGTCGGCCTCGTCCTCCGATCCAAAAGTCGTTACTGATTTGAGTCCGGCGGGGGCCCTTCGAAAAATACCACTCTTTAACCATTCTCCACTGACGGAGTACTTACTTACTTACTTACTTATCCTCATCGGGCCCATGAGGACTCTTAAGGCCGGTTCGGTTTCCGTAATCAGATAATTTTTACGGGGTGCGAGGATTAGCCGCACGCCCAACCCCCAACCTGGAGGACTAGTGACTACCATTTAGTCTGGCCTCTACCCTTTGACCTGCCCGCCAAGGTTGGACCTACTGGGGGAATACCCCCGACGGTAAAGCTCTCAAGGTCACTGAGGCACGCAAACTCCCCCACCACGACTAGGCAGCGGTCTACGGAGGAGCCACTGACAGAATAGTTTATTATTATTATTATTATTATTATTATTATTATTATTATTATTATTATTATTATTATTATTATTATTATTATTATTATTCATTGTTATATTTTATTAATTTTTGAACACGTAACACATTCGGAAGTTTACATGACAGTTGAATACCAAGATACATATAAAAAAGAAAAAGAAAATTCAGACAAAACAATCGAGCTATCTTTAAGCTTGTTTGAATAGATGTAATACATCATGCATAATAAAGTATAGTAAAAGCTTCTCATAGCCCTATGCGCAGCAAGGCTTACTTGAACAAGCCAAACACGATTTCTTTTACAAACTAGTATTGTTTGTTGCATTAAACCACCACACCAGCGGACGAGTAAAAGACAAGGTGAATTGGCAGTCTAGAAAAGTGTTTCCTATGGAATCTAATTCACCGCAATACAAGCAATCACTTTCACTGTTAATTCCATATCCTTTTGATTCCTTTTTGGTCACCAAAAAAAAAAATTGAACTTAAATAATGGAAGTTACTGTCAGGTATAGCTATGAGAAAATGCAATCCTCTTTCATAATTGATATAGTAATTTCCAAATCACCAATGCATCGATCCGAGCCTGAAGGGCGAACACTAGTTTCAGGTATCATGTAGATAGTCAAAATGTAGAAAGGCATAATGACAAAAGCAATCACGCAAATAGGCATAACGTGAAAAGGCATAACTTAGACAGACATACTGCGAAAAGGCATCTCTTTAAAAGTGTTAACGCGAGAGGGAGGAAGGGGTGGGTATGTGGTCGGGAGTGGGGGAAGGGTCGGTAATTGCTGCAGAAAGCACGATAAAACTAGCCCCCACAGAAACTCGCGCCGCTAGTTCAGATAGTACCACTTTGAAAATGGTTGCAAATTGTGTACGTTCTGCTTCACAGTAGACAGTGTCGTCTGTTTTAAGCGATGCAATTCGGCTTCTGAGCGACGAGAGAACGACCGAAGATCAGTCCGAGCATGAAAGAGCGCTTACTGAAAAAAACATCGTTGTGGCAATTTCAAGCTGTCGGTTTTTATTTGGAATCTTGGTCGGCCTGGTTGACCCGTATAAAAAAACAGCAGGTACCTGTGTAGCATTGACTTCGTGGTAAAAGTTTTCTGTCATTGCCAAAGCTTTTCGAAGAATAGACTACCTGTGCACTCTGCGGATTAATAGTTTCAGCTGAAAAAGGACATAAATTAATTGCTTAAGTCGAAAGGAATCAAAATCACTTCAGGAAACCATTTTCTTCCTAGCGTAATAGTTCAGTAACGATTCTCTAATATTGAGCCAAGACATTCGAGTGGAAGAAGAAGGTATCGCCCGTTCGATCACCATCTTCTCAAAAAAGATGCGAAGGCTCCAGGTCATTCCTACGACCGCTGATTGTCTCGCGTAATGATTATTTGCGTGATGTCTATTTGCGCGATGCCTACTTGCGTGATGCCCTTTGGCGTTATGCCTATTTGCATTAAGCTTTTTCGTGTTATGCCTATTTGCGTTATGCTTACTTGCATTTTGCCTTTTCCGTCGTGTTATGCCTATTTGCGTTTTGCCTTTTCGCGTTATGCCTATTTGCATTATGCCTTTTTTTGTATTTTGACTATCTGCATGATACCTGAAACGGGTGTTCGGATCGATGCATTCACGATTTGGAAACTACTATATCAATTACAGAGGATTGCATTTTGTCATAGATATACCTCCATATTAAATTATCTTAACTTATTTTCTTTACACATTTTGTAAACATCTTAAAAGATTCTCGCCATGCTATAAGCCAGCTGGAGTTAGCTGATGTAGCTTTAAAATTTAAAAGCCAATAAAAGTCCCGATATTTTAGTTTTACTAAAGTAATTTTTATATTATTATATTATAATTACCAATTTCATTTCTTTATCAAGGTCTGTAACTGCAGTCCCGTGTGAGGTGTCCCTTCCTCAAGAGACCAGTGAAATATGTAAAGCGATGAGGGACAAAGAGCTGGCTGGAAAACAGACCACGTTTACCTACAAATTCGACGCTTCCGTGCACGGATTTGCATTATTAAATATGACACCCAATGAACTGGCTGTTGTGTTAACTCAAGATCCTTTCAGCAGATACTGCCTCAATGGTTACCTTACCTCGGTTTTAACGAGCAATGCATCTCTTTACCAATATTTGAGTATCACTGGTGGAAAGGAGATCACAAACATTTCAGAATATCTCCTGCTATCAGCATTTTTCCAGTCATTCATGGAGCCAGCAATTGGAGTAAGTAGATGAGGGGGGTCTTGGTTTCCTGACTACTGGGTACTAACCAACCAGAAAACGTTTCCTTCCCGGAATTCTTCTTAACGAAACGGTCTCTTTTTCCCTTCTAGAGATACGCAAGACTTCCTTCCAGATATGAGGCTTTCATTAGAAATAAACCTTTATGGATAAGCGACAAGTACTTCACTCAGCAGCGTCTGGCGGGAACCAACCCGATGTCCATCCGCCAGGTGACTATCCATGGAGGTAGGGCTTAAACTGTCAGCAGAAAAAGTGGATCTGTCTTACTTTGACTGGCAAAACTTGAGTACAGTCGAACCTCCACTAAAGGACGCCACCGGTAATCGGACGTCTCTCGTAAGCGGACACGGACACCTATTTGGGGTCCACAGGGTCTAAAATATCCTCTCGTATATCTAACGAAATGAGTTCGATTTTAACGGTTTAATCGCAGTCGACTGTCCTGGACAAAACATAGTCCTTTCGATTACAATTAGCTTTTTTTTCATTTCATTTCCTTTTTAAACTTTTCTTCAAGCCAGTCGCAAAAAATCAAAAAAAAAATCAATTCATATTTTTCTTTGGATTTCAAACTATGTTAACAAAACACTAAGTGACCCACGTTTTAGGCCTTGATTTCAAAAAGACACCTCTTTATTTTAACTGTAATTTTCCTTTTTAATAGTCCGCCATCACTAACATTATGTTCTTGAGAGAGCTGGGTCGAGGAGAAA
>NC_090877.1:2288678-2301178 GCF_036669935.1 Montipora foliosa | reverse complement strand
GTTGATATTCTTGCCCACATACACTCAAAGTCATTCGCAAATTCATCTAAAATTACAATTTTCCAGTCAGTTATTCGAGCCAGTTATTTCAGCCAGTTATTCGAGTCGACCCAAATTGTCATTTCTCCTCTTTTAAGCAATGATATTAGGGAACTTAAGCAACGACGACGGCGAAGGCAACGAAAACGTCATCTCAAAATATAAATTCGCGTTATTATAATCACTTCGTGACAAGGGTGTGGTAGTTTCTCAAAAATGACATTGATCGGAACAACGCTTAATTTACGGAACTAATTCGAGGGTTTGCATAACTGTCGAGAATTCTCCCAACTCCCCCGAGTGTTTAGATGAGGCTATGGAAACCCGGAAAAAAAGTCCTCTAGTGCTTTTATAAAATATTTTTCAAAGATAATTCGACAAATGAAGGAAAAAACCGTTTTTTTTTACTTTTAGATTGAAACAGATTTCTTGATATAAGCTCATATTTCCTACCAGCCAATCAAAACGCGCGTCTGACTACATAACCAATCAAAACTCGTGTGATTTCATACTCTCATCTAAACACAGTTATTGACCAATGAGAGTGCGTGTACTATCTTAATTATTTTATAACAACTTACAGTGTCCACCACAGAAGCTGAGGGTTGCAGTGTTAAGACAACAAGAGGTGAATGGTGCCATTTTCCATTCACCTACCGTGGAAAGGTTTACAGCAGTTGCACGACTGATGGCCATTACAAACTTTGGTGTTCAACAACGGATAATTATGATCAGCACGGCTTTTGGGGGAACTGCGCAGCCAGTAAGTTAAGATTAGTTCTCTACTTGCACAAATCCTACATGAAGATGTCCCAAGAGAAATCCAAAACAATGCCTATACAATTTTTTTTTTTTTTTGGGGGGGGGGGGGGGGGGGGTTAAAGAGGTGTATTATGGGATTTGTGCAAGTGGAGAATACAAATATCTTTAGCTTTGGTAAGTTGGTTTTTAAGATTGAAGGCGAAGAATTAGAGACTTTAAGATCTACGACGCGGTCGTCAACGAGAACCTCACAAAGCAACAATATCATTGGTTAAAACATGAAAAATTATCGTGCTGCACGTGCGGCACAAATTTTAGGAACTATTTTTGCGGTCCTCTTCACAACAACGACGTGAAACCACCAAATGTAAGGTTTCAAAGACAACGCGAGTGTACAAATGTGAATATTTTATTCTTTATTTTTAATCTGAAACCACTAGTAACAATTTATTTTTAGGAGAATTCGTCCACAATGTACGACGTGAACGAGATGCAATAATCGCGAAAGACGTTTGCGTCGACGTCGGTGTTGTAGATCTTAAAGTCCCTATTAGTTCTTGAAACATGACTGCGCTCCTAGGATTCATATTAAATCACTCTGCGAGTCAAACTTCGCCTTTTGCAAAAGAGGAAAACTTGAAATTGGTCTTCCCGTAAAACGCATAAAGAAACGGACAATGATATAGTAGTTGTAGTATTGCCACCCTCCTTACCGTATAGGTCCGTTTAGGTTTTAAATGCAAAATAAAAAGTGCTCCGACTTGAGGTGGTTTAAGAGCTCATATTCTTTCTATTTTGCGATTTAAGAGGTAGTAGGTGAGTAGGATTTACTAGGTTTAGGTGGTTTCCAGTTTGAGGAGGAATTGAAGCTCTGACTAAAAAGTCCTTGAGTGATTTGTCCTTCCTGTAGGCGACAATAGGAGCATTAGGAAAAAATGCGCAAGTTTTGGGACGTTAGATATTAATTTGATGATGAAAATTACGGGTAAAATCATATTTAAGACAACGTTTCGGTGTCCTCATGACACCATCATTAGGTCAAAATATAATATTTAACAGATAACAAGAACATTAATGTTCAAGTTCAAGTTCAAAGTGCCTAAGGGCTAGGTGAAGAGTCTAGCTTTTATCGAGTCACTTTGAATATTTATACACGGTTTGTGCTCGCGAATAAGGAACATCTCGTATAGAAGACAGTCAAATTTGCCGGAGCATTTCTTAAGAATGCAAAACATGTTAAATGTTATTGTTCTTGATTGGTCTTGACTTTGGCTGTGATTGAATATTGATCCAGATCTTTTATGCTCATCGATTCGTTGGTAGAGATGTCGACCCGTGTAACCAACACAGCTGGCATCACACCAGCCACATTCAAATTTGTAAACTACTGACGCTTAATAACTTCGTGGACATGACATATCCCGGCCAACGCCCTGAGCCTCCCTTTCTTTCCCTTCATTTTCTCTTGGGTGTCTTTAATATATGACTGTTTCTTAGCAATAGGTTGTAAAAGCGAATCGATGAAGCTTGAAATACGTTCTGTAGGGCCACCACTACCGGAAACTATCGGTCTGCTGACTGGGTTTGGTTTGTGTATTTTCGTCATGCAGTGTATAGAATACCGGTATTCTGGGTGGGTTCTGGCTTTGATTGAGTCATCTGAAAGTCATTGCGCCAATATGGCTGTTTGTATACAGTGCATTGACTATGTTGCTGACCTTCTTGTCCGTTGACGACAGTATAGGATTGTAGATTGTAGAGGGATGTAAAAGTTTGTGTCACAGACTTCTACGTTGCCCTCTCGGATGTTGTCTTGGGCATCGATGACGACTGTTGTGGTCCCCTAATCAGCTTTTTTAATGTTCACCTTTCTATATGTGCGTAGTGCAGATAGTGCTTGTCGTTCTTGTGCTGACAAATTGTCTTTAGCATTGCTAAAGCATATTGAAGCAATTTCAAATTTTCAAATGGTTCTGGATAGAGATCGGCTAGTCGATGACTGAATTCTCGTCTCGGCGTTTTCGTGTCTGGTTTGATTCCGGAACATTTTTGGTCCAGCTGTTTCTTGAGACTAACGGTTAGCGCTGGAGTCTAACCACGCAAGGTAGTTGAAAAACACTGGCAGCGGTAGTTTTCTCATTGCGAAATGA
Source organism: Montipora foliosa (assembly GCF_036669935.1). NCBI lineage: Eukaryota > Metazoa > Cnidaria > Anthozoa > Scleractinia > Acroporidae > Montipora > Montipora foliosa. The sequence goes on along the minus strand of NC_090877.1, from coordinate 2,298,227 downwards.
GGCTTTGAAAAACAAAGTAAAGACATCCAAAAATATTCTACCGTTCGTTAGAATGTCGTTGTAATTCCTGCTCTAATTAGATGCTATCTTAAATTTATAGTATGGATAGGTAATTTAATTATAAATTCTTAATCTAGTATTTTCTTAATTTATATACTATTGTAGATACACGTACATTTTCGTAACGAGTTCCTTTTTAGGCTCATTAATGTCACGTGTTTAAATAAGGTTTTTCAGTTCAGTTCAGTTCAGTTCAGTTACCATCTTCAACCCAACTTTACCTAAACTTAAAGAGATCCTTATGAAAAACTGGTTTTTAATATCTAACGTCCCAAAACTTGCGCAAATTTTTCCTAATGGTCCTATTGTCGCCTACAGGAAGAACAAATCACTCAAGGACTTTTTAGTCAGAGCTTCAATTCCTCCTCAAACTGGAAACCACCTAAACCTAGTAAATCCTAGGAACACACTGGTTTCCTAAACATTCAACTTTAAAGCATTATTGACGCAACTACTACCTCTTAAATCGCAAAATAGAAAGACCATGAGCTCTTAGACCACCTCAAGTCGGAGCCCTTTTTATTTCGCATTTAAAAACTAAACTGAGTTATATACGGTAAAGAGGGTGACAATATCACAACTGCTATATCATTGAGGGTCACAATATGAATATGATACATGGAAATAAATCATATTGCACCGGTATCGCATATTAATGAAAATTTATTTTCTTTAGAAAAACGTCGCACTTAGACTCGCTTTGAAAAAGAAGCAGACATCAACTCGAAATTGACCTTTTCAGGTTTCATGTTCAAACAGTGTGAACGATATGTTTACAAAGGTATTTGGTGTTTGTTTGAATATTTTTCCTCACATAATTAAAATTTGTTGTCTTTAGAGATCATCGAGGAGAAGATAGAAGGTAAAAAATTTGTGACTCTTGTATTGCACATGTAATTAATGGCACCCGTTGCGTCTTGACCTTGCGTTAGTGTCTGTAACACCTCGAAGATAAAAGAGTGCACACATATTGGATACTAAATGCATGACTTGAAACACAGTAAGATTTAAATGTCAGGGCAGTTTGTCTATCCATAATTCCGAAGCAAATTTAATTTGCGTCGATGATGACAATGGTGATGATTGTTTTTTTGCGGGACCAATAGGATTGGACTGGAACGAACTCAATGCGACATTGAACCCCACATTTGACTGGGAAACCGCTGTACAAACAGCTCTGAGAACTGATGATTCTTTGGAAGACGTAAGTTGCCTGAGGGGTAGAGATTTCCTGCCTATTATTTGGAAGGCGTAATGCAAGTTGTGTTTTTTTAAACGAAAATTTTAACGTGGGCTGTAGTGCCGTTTTTAAAGACACCTGTCCTTTTAATGGATAAAAATGTTCTCGTGTCAGATATCATTATTGGACAAGAGAAAATGCAAAATCAGCTTCTGAATTATTCGAAGTTTCCGGTTCCTTTTCCATAGCTTGGAAAATGATACATCTTTTTGGACGATTTTCACTGTAGCTTGGCGAGCCCGTAGGGTGAGTCACAGCTGTGAAATCTCTTCCGCCAACAATTCTGTTCTCTTTTAAGAGGAGATGTACTTGTGACCTTTCTTTGGCGTCTTTAATTTCAGGCCATAAAAAAGGGTTTTATCTTTGCTCTTCGCTACGAGTTGTGTGATGACATGCCCAGATCTCCGGATCTCACAGATCGTGATCCCCGTAGGACCATGAGGGACTCTCTATCTCCTATTGCTCTATTTGCATCTGCAAAAATAAAGGGGACAGATCGCAATGAACTAGTTCCTGTGGCAATTCAAATGGACTATAAACCAGGTCATGAAGTTAAATTAAATGCAAATGAATAGAGTAAATACCTGTCGATTGGGCATAGTATGTAAATCTTTCCACCATTTACCAAAGACAATAAATAAAAAATAAGTAAGTAAATAAATAAATAAATAAGTAAATAAACGAATCAATCATCTTCTTAAATCTTTAGAGATTGACACTTGAAACCTATCGGAGCAAAGCCATCAGGAACCACAAAATCCAATCATTCCACATAATTATGAAGTCCAAGAATCGAACTCACGAGGCGGCAGGCTTTCTCTAGTACGCAATTCAGCCAATAAGGCTTAACTTCAGTCGTTATTCTCTACACCAAGCTTTCCATATCCAGTGGACTTAGGTACAACTCAGCTACCAACATATTAACTGCATTTTCCTATTTACTTTTTGCTCATCCTTATGCCTTTTGTGGGGTGTTTCTCTGTTTTATTACATACTCAACAAAATATCGCGTTTCTGATTGGTGAATGATTAAGGTATAAATAGGTTATAGAGTGCAAAAGAGATTAAAGAGTGCAATACGGGCAAAGCGATGGAGTGATTTTGTTGAGTATATAATAAACAAAAAAATCACATGAACTTACCCTCAAAACATCACTCGTGCCCATAAATCGCGTTCATACGATTTCCCACACTTATTACACACGTACATGTGAGTTGCAATCATTATTCCAAGTAGAGTGTTTTCACGTGACGTCCGGCGGCCATTTTGGTGTTCCCAACTAATCCTCCTGGAATTGAGGTCTATTACCATGAAAATGATTTCTTTTGTTTCGGTTTTCTGATGACGTGAGTGAAAACCCTCTATACTACTGAAGCGTTTACATATAGCCCATTTCCGTGTTCATGTCTGCCTCCTCTTCAAAGCGAGTCTTAGTGCAAAGTTTTTCTTATGAAAATTAGCTTTCATTTATACGTGAAGTAGAGGTAATTACCATCACAAAAAAATTGCACTTAGACTTGCTTTGAAGAGGAGGAAGGCATGAACTCGGAAATGGCCTACTAATTCGACTTTTATTTCTCTGCTAGCGGAGGTTTCTTTTCTTTTGCATTCTTTGGGCTGACGAGTACGGGAAAGATACCTCTGCCATTGGTCGAAATTTATTGTGTTGCGCATGCACGGTGGTTACTTAGCGACCGAATCCTCATGTGATACTTCATGTCGTGTGGGGTCACTTAACAACATTGAAAATACTGTAAAGGAAAGCGCGGGACAAAGTGGGCTCAGGCCACAGTAAGCAAACATATAATGGGGCATGCGGTTTGGAGAGTACAGTACAAGGTTGTGGACGACGGTTGAATCAAAGCGAGTTTCGTTAGGAGCAGTCGTGGCTCAGTTGTCTAGTGCGCGGCTTTCGGAGCGAGAGGTCCCCGGTTCGATCCGCGGTGACTTAAACGTCTGTTTGGACTTTCCTCTGATCCGTGCAGCTATAGCTTTAAATCCTCTTAAAACGGAGCACCGACAGAGGGAGGTGGGTAAAGGGTGCACCGTCGGCTTCCATTGATACCAGCCTCGTAGCTGAAGGAACTGCCGACGTTAAATAAAGTTACTTTACCTTTTACCAATAGCAGAGGTCTCTTTCCCGAACTCGTAAACCCAGCGAACGCATGAGAAAAGAGACGTCTGCTAGCAGGAAAGACTTTTATGTATATTACCTGCTATTTAACTGGTGGTTAGACCAATAAAATTCACATTTTAAATTCAATGTTTTGCTAATTGTACCTCACAAGTAATTTGCCGTTGTTTTCTCTGCAAATGTTCTTCCCTTGGTATACAATAATGATTATTTCAGTAAATGAATTATTATACTAATCCTTTTGTCAACCATTGTTTATTTCGTAAACATTGTTTCAAAATGTTTTTGTAGATTCAGTAGTGTTCACTCCAAGCGATGGGGACAACTGGATGCTTGCAAAGCTGAACGTGCAGGTTACTGATCTCGGATATTCTCAAATTGTGGAACATCTCGCTAAGGTATAAACTAAACAATGTTTTACCGAGGTGAAGGCTATGGCGATGTTTCTCGTGACGTCATCCACTGTTATTTTAAAACATGCCACCCAGAACCTAATTGGCTGTTGAAACAACGACTTCTTTTGTTCAGTGGTTGGCAGGTTTCAATATCCAAAGAAAAGTGACGTCAATCTTTCCTATTATCGGGAGTGGAAGCTGAATAATAAATAATGAATAACGGCATTAAATAAAAAAATGAATAATGAATATTTGGGTTTGGAAAATCAGGAATAATGAATAACACAGCCATGTCAGTGGAATAATGAATAAAACATTTGTTTATGTACCTCCTGATACATTTTCGAGAGGGACTTAGTAGTTGTACGATGAAATTTTTGTTTTCGTGAAATCAGTCGGTAATCGGAAAAAGAAAACTACATAAAAACTACAGAAGACTCCTTCCAAACTATTCCGAAGCTTCAGACTGGGACTATTGTAGAATCTGCCAAACAACTTGACGTAATGACCTCTTGCATGGTTTTCTGTCTGGACGTTTAGTGTTTGGCCGTTTTTATACTAGAGACGCATAATCTGTCTGGGACATACTTGGGCAAAGATTTTTTCTGCGTCTGTTAAGTTCCTGATGATAAAAGGTTTTGTGAAGCACTTTAGAATAAATATAAGCGATATAAAAATATAACGACGTTTCGATGACTCCATGCCATCATTATCGAGTTCGAAATACATGATAGAATTAATTGATTGAATGTATAGTAGTAGTAGTGTGAAAATATGTAAGGAATTGAAAAGGCTGGATGAGAAGTTGAAGCCCTTCTCAACTAACGAATACACAATTTCTGATATATTTGAGTTTTCTCAAGAAATCCGACAGTTTCAAGTCAACGAGAATGATATCTTTGTATCGTACGACGTTTCTGCATTATTTACAAGTGTGCCCTTGGAAGAGACGATCTAGATTCTCGCTAAGAAAGCCTTTGCCCGGAACTGGTTCAACGAAACGCATCAGTTAAACATTACCCAGGACGATCTTGTTGAATTATTGACGGCTGCTGCAAAACTCTTTCAGTTCAACGGACATCTCTGTGAACAAATTGACGGAGTTGCCATGGGCTCTCCCTTAGGCCCTCTTATGGAGAATGTTTTCATGTGCTCCATCGAAGAGAAGCTGGAAAGCGGAAACAAATTACCTTCCTTCTCAGAAGATACGTGGACGATACCTTAGCCATGGTTCTCGATATTCCATCTGCTGAAGCCTTGTTGACAACATTGAGTGGATCCCACCCTTCCATAGGCTTCACGATAAGAAATAACAACCAAGAATAAGCTACCCTTCGTTGGAATGGAAATTGAAATGAAAGGAAGTCAACCAGCAACACGCCTCCACAGAAAAACAACCAACAAAAGCTAACAAAGGCCTCTTACTCTACTGTCAAAGACACGTTGACAATAAGTATAAACACTCACTCTTGAAAACAATGTTAATTCGTGCACATCGTCTTTCATCTTCTCCAAACCTTTTTGCTGATGAATGTAACAACTTGAGGTCAATGTTTCTGAAATTGAAGTATCCTCCGCGGCTTATCGAATCGACCATCAACAGTTTCATCCGTTCACAACAGAGCTGAAAAACGACTGCGCAAGTCACTGATCCGCGGGACGAAACGCAGGCTCAAGGGCGCGCTCATTCAAAAAGACTATTTGTTCGCCGGAAAATGACAGCCGTTGATTAAATAAAAAACAAAAAGGTCGCTGTTTGAAAGATAAGGATTTTGTCACAATTTTTGACGAGTTTTGATGTTTTTCCAAAAATTGAAGTGGTGTACAAATTGTGTAAAAATTGTTTTCGCGCGGTAAATGCACCTTTCGTGTGACTATACGGTGAATGGAGGTAACGAGCGCTGCAATGCTTACTTTTTTGACAGTGTTGGCTTTTGTCGCAAGTTTCTCGAACGGTTTTTGCAAGTTGTTGGTTTTCTGGGAGGACCAGAAATTCCCTTAAACCCTGTTTTGGCGATGTTCGGCCGGTGGAATTGGTGAGAGCTTCGAACTTATCGGTGGAGACTAGTTCGCCGAATGGTTGCGATACAGGACAATGCCTCTTTGTCTGTGTTGGTAAAGAGACATTGAAAAACCTTATGACGTTCCAGATACTCTCTATAATACTCTGAACAACAAAGGAAGACAAATGGTGAATTATAGACCGGGTGGTGAATGGTGACACGCTTACAAAAGATATTTTGACCAGCATGCTGAAAGCGATATTAAAATGGATTATGCAAAGATGCAAGAACTTAGGCAAATTGAGCTCCACGTTTCTCCAAATTTTAATACGAATTTATAATTATCATGAAAAACATCTTTCGCTCTTTACACAGCATCTTTTGTTAAATTTATAGAAGAGCGATGAAAGCCGGCCCCAACAGAAACTGAGATAAATCGGTGAAAAGATTATACACTGTATGATACACAGAGAGCAGGCAAAAAAGTGCTTCATCCTGGAAAGCCCACTTAATGACATTAAACAGCTCAGAGAAAATTAATTTGCCCCTTGATTTGCTTGCCGTTTAAAATAAAAATTCATCAGATCCTAACCTGATCAAGAGACGTCATTAATGTTATTTTTCTTTCAGAAGGTAAATCCTTTTTTTTCCATATTTAACAATTGACAAGAAACTACAAAAATTTTACAAGGATCAGTTCAGACAACACAGTGCATATTGCAAAACTGATCTAAACTTGAGACATTTCACACATGCATGCTACATTGTACTTGATAAGTTTGAACAAAATCTTTAGAGCATAGACAACTAGGAAACATCCCTGAAAGGGGCATTCCACAAAATTAATATTTTCAGCTGTATAGCAAGAAGTTTACTCTAGCATTATCTGCCGACTGGCGTAGGTAGTATTATCCTAAAAAGATGATTGTATATTAAGTAGATGGAATCCAGTCATCAGTATAATACACATATGCAAGGGCTATTCCATGTGGGTCCCAATGCTCAAGAAGATGTTTGTTTTTAATCTTTTCTCTGACAACTTGTAATTGAATGTGTTTGGAGATGTTCTGGGTTTCGACGTCACTACACGTCTCTGAAGCATTACTGGGTTGGCAACTCATCAGATCAAAAGCAATCGCAAAGTTTGCGTGCAGGTGCAAACAACATGCATTTGTGATGTTTTTGCTTGAATATGTTGTCCCCATTTTGTCTTATAAGTACAACATTTAAAAAAGTGGCATCTTAAAGTTCTGTGCTGGTCCAAAAAGTTCACAACTGAAAAAAGGTTAAGGACTGGTATTCAATTCTAAGAAGAAACTGAAAAGTTTGACAATGAGAAGAGTACTAAAGAAACTGCTTAAAACTCAACAGCATTGTCTGGATTTCTCAGTGACTTTATCCAGTCTTTTGTTCCACACTACCAACATGGACAAAGTGAACTCAATAAGATTAATGTGGTTTATTGCTGAGAAAAAAAGGCTGAATTTCTTCTCGCTCCTTTTAGAGCTAATATTTCACAAAACTGCCGCAAATAATACCAGGTGGATCCATCTCCCTAAGGACAAAAAACGAAAATGAATGTTATTGTCCATGAGATGCATATTGCAATGCTATAATCTACAATATCATAATGATATTATTATTTTCCTAGACACAGGAAACTGCACATATCAGTTTTTATGGGGGCTGTGAAAATTAGTACAAAAAGTCATTCTTATTACACAACCAAGACAAAGAAAAGATGATGAGCTAACCATATAAACATACTATAAACTACACATAAACCAATGACCCTTAACTGTTTGCCTTAACACATGTTCTTAAATTTGAGTCTAACCATAATTTTGCCTTGGAAGTTAGGTTGAACATAGATTTGCAAATAATGGCCAGTCAAGGGGGAAAGAAAAATACCATCTTCCAAGTTTTGACATAGATGTTGACACCAAGTGTGTTGCATTATTACAATGATAGATCATTATTATTTGGCGATTGTGGAAGCTAGACTACAATTAAGTCACTCGGGTGCCACTTTGAAGCAGTATTTCCCCGTCAATAATCCTAGGATTAACAGGAAGCAGGGCCTGGACTTTGCACTTTTATTTAACAAATTGTTCTTTTCCTAATATATGGATGTTCCATTAATTAACAGGCCAACAGTCTCCCGAACATGGGTGTATCAGTTGATTGCACAGGGTATTTTGGTAGGCAAGTATTTATGATTCTGTAATCAAGCCTCACTATGGCAATAAATTAAACAATGTTATTGATCACACTACTGTGCAACTAGAACTTCTTCTGAGTGTAGTCTCAGAGGCCAGTCTTGCAACCAATTTACCTTTTCATTGAAGAAATGCCCTGAGACAGGGACAAAGAACTTCAATTTTCTATGTAGTTCTGGCCAGTACTTGTGTTCATTCCAACTTCACAAGTTGGCAAGGTGTTTTCTTTTAGACAGCTGCCTATATGGGGGCAGTCAGGAGGTTAAGTGGCTATTGCAGAGTGGCAGCACCCTAAATGAACCGCTGCCTTGGTTCAAGGAGAAAGTTGACAACTTTCAAATAATGCTCTTAGAACATGTTACGTTTAATTAACGCATTGTAAATACATGTATGATTGATTGTAAAGGTGATTTCAGAAAACCCTGCCCAAATTATCTTGTTGATGAAAACTGTAGAGATTGCATGGGCAATACCCTAGTGTGCAGACTGAACCAAACGTTGTGAACACTTCATGCTTCAAAAACAAATATGGAACACTCACCGTAGGCTCCGTTAGTTTCTGCAGCGCATATTCCCAAACAAATTTAACTGGGTTTCGATCTCAAGGCCCAAAAATTCCACGCAAATATATTACACAGATCTGATGTGTCTCCTTAAATTAAATCACCACGATCTCACTTCCAAAATTCACACCGTCAAGAGTTATAAAGTGACACAGGCAGAAAACGAGATCAAACGATCGAAATGGACACCTCGCGTCTCATGCACGATTTGTGCTCCCTATCTGGCGCATGCGCAGTCGTTTTTCAGCTCTGTCTCCGTTCACAAGATGAAGCCGAACCACTGCACCAAATCCCACTAGATCAGCCCATTAGAATTGTCTTGCCGTTCAAAGATCAGAGATCGCCCGACGCTGTACGAAATGATCTCAGCGAACTCAGCAAGAAAATTGGAAGTAATTTGCGCTTAGTGTTGTTTACTAGTAGAAAAATCATTGATGACATCAAAGGTGTGGAGGCCAAACCTTCCCTAATTAACCGACATTGCGCTGTCTACAAAATTTCATGTGATCTGTGTGATACAGATTATGTCGGATACACATCCCGACACCTCTTGAACGCATCGCCGAACATAAACACTCTTGTATTGGTAAACACTTGGAAGAAGAACACAGGCTGCAACCAACTAATCTACAAGACCAATTTACAGTTCTAAAGAAATGCCGCTCAAAGTTTGACTGTTTAATCTACGAGATGCTATTCATCAGGAACATAAAACCAAAACTAAACCCGCAATTGGATTCAATTCGCGCCAAACGTTTTACATAACAATTGAATTCTTTAATCAATCAATCAATCAATCAATCAGGTCGAGCTAGCTTGGCTCTCATTGATAAGTTCTTTCCATCTATCTCTGTCGTCCATTAAGTTTGCGAGATCTTCATAGGTGTTGAGGTGTTTGCGAGATCTTCATAGTGTTGAAAATCTTGCTAAAGTG
>NC_090877.1:2266178-2283678 GCF_036669935.1 Montipora foliosa | reverse complement strand
AACATCACACCACGCTGTCCATCCACAAACCGCGACACGAGGGATCTCAAAATGTTCTCGGCTGACGAAGATGTACGGCGCAAAAAAGTTTAAGATGATCCCGGCATTGAGCCGTCTTCGCTGAACTGAAAGGATTCTTGCAACGAGTCAGAACTCGTGGTAGAAGGAGATGGGCTGGGAGTTCCTCGATCGTCGAATATGTAAGGCCTAGGCATCGGATAGATCCATCCTGGTGGATATTGAGGAAATTCTTGCCCCATTTCGTACGGAAAATATTGGTCGCCCGCGCCTGGATTCATGTTGTTGCGAAATGAGAACGTTATCAATTTTACCGCGAAGTCTATCGCATACAGACTCTGCTACATATCACCTGTCAAATCATTTCCGAATCAAGACACCCTCGCTATTGTTTTCTAAGATTTGTTTCAGTTTGGCCTGCTCCAGAGGTAGTCGACGGCATCTTTGAAGTTTGTCCGTCTGCGACCAAATTTTGTCCTTCGGTGGACAAACCGGTCGCACTTGGTTTTTCGTTGTGATGACAGATTTTTGACATAAGTAAACAGTTTTGTCCTCTAGTGCGACTTGGCCTTAACTCGATGGAAAAAATACCACACGCCATAAAATCTCAATCAAAATGCAATACAAGACCGGGATAAATAGGTCGTTTGCAGCCAATCTCTGGGGACACGGATAATAATGCTACAACATACAATTGCTGGTGGACGAACAAAAACAACTAATGAGAAATCTTTTATTTTCCTCCACCAACATGGCGGCGATGACATAAGGTGAAATCAGCCCCTCCCTACTCCCCCAGGCCACACAGGGAGGAACACGTTTTTCACTTTTGAATGTCTCCCAAGGTACATTATCTTATGGAGCCCTTCTGCGTCAGCCTGAAACGTACTCTGGCAGCTTTGCATCCACTGAATCAAATGCTGAAGTACCACTGCAGAGGGATTGTAATCCCGAACACCTTTGGCACCCCAAGACTGATGGATGACCAAGGTTTTGCGGACTTACTATATGCATTTGGAAGTGAAGGCGCTTTAAGGTTACTTCGGGGCGGACACCAATATGCTACATGGGAAGCAACAGACTTGAGAGCGCAGATAAAGGCAAGAAAATTGGTTTCGCCTATAAAGTAAAATGTGACCATTGCTTAGATATTTATATACATATTTGCCATGCTCTTCGTCGGCATTTTTTTCAAACCCAGCGCGTGCTCTCGTGAAGTTGAATATCTGACGTTTCATTTAACTGTACTTTTGTGGTATGAGCAGGGGCTTGGGGCAAGCTCATATTGCGTCAAACTGATCGGGGTCGAGAAGTATACCCGAAAAAGTAAGAAAGTAAGTATAGTATATCTGTATTTCGAAAACGCGCTTCAAAAGAAAGATTGATAAAATTCCTTTCCGGGTAGGAAGGTCAGGTGACATGTGGTTCTGGCAAACGCAGTCCTGATTCCATTATTTCGCACTTGAGATCTTCGGATATTTCTCATTTTTTTCACTTTCTTTTGAGTTAACTCTGCGGTCAGCTGGTACAGCAACATCGATTATTATAAAGACTCTAGCCACCTTCCTCACAACAATAATATCCGGCCTTCTAGCCTCTATTGTATGGTTGCAATGTATGTTGAAATCCCAGAACACTTTGATATTGTCCGTCTGCAACACACTCTGGGGCTGCTACCGGTTCTCGTACCATTGTCTGCTCTGTCCAACCCATTCACATCACACAATTCCTAATGAATCATTCTGGTGACATCATCGTGTCTCGTCTTCTACTCTTTTTTTTTCAAGTTTTCTGCACTCGCTAATGACATGGGTAACAATTTCACCTCTCTCGTGACACATTCTACACAATGGAGATTACATACGCTTGTCCACATGAAACTTCACATAATTTGTTCCCAAAGCTTGTTCTTGTGCCGCACAGATGAGAAGTTCAGTGTTGGTCAGCTTTTTTTATCCAATTCCACGGTACTGCCACATCAATAAGTTTGCAGGTTTTGTTCTTATGGTCAGTTGATCACAGTATCTGACATGTTACATGCGAATTCTCTATCAGTGTATATCAACACATCCCAGAGTATTGTAGTTTCATCATTTCCAGTGACAAATGCTGGTTTGTGTTTATACCACTTATCCGACACCTGAATATTGTAGTGTTGACATATCTTCCAATGTGTGTATGTTGGTGTCTTGTTGTGTCTTTGAACATAGTCAGTTTTTGCAAGTTCCTGGAACCTGTCACATCTGCTCCCAAATAATTTATGCTGTACCTAACTCAGTTCTCCTTATATGTTATACAGAAACGTGGACTTGCTGACAAGAAACTCGTTCCGTACTTCCCATACCGTGACGACATTGAAGAAATCTTACAAGTTATCGAGAAGGTGGCCGAAAGTTACGTTAACCTGTAAGTTTCAACACACACTTGACTTTAGTTGACGGGAATGGCCCGAAAAGCGAAATTTAAATGAAGTGAGCTAAACGACACTGAAGATATCGATCTTCCTTTTCTAAACGCGACTTATTTACGTATAGCCAAAAGTCAATAAAATGTCCGCTACAGGTATCGAGCAAATTCGAAAGAGAGAAATAAGCTATCCTGGAGATTGCATTGGCTGACTCAGTTTTTGTAAACAGGCAGCATTATAATGGAGAGATCTTGCATTTATGTTGCTTAGCCTGATTTTCACCTTGATTGCCTGCTTGGAGGTAAATCTACGGTAATCAGTGACATCAGTTTGGAATCAGAGGACTCGGTTTGAGCATACGTGGCATGGAGAAGGTCAAATCGAGCAAAGCTTGGTATCCAAAGAAATGTTTCCTTATCCGTTTTTGTTCTCTAAAGTGGACTGTCCAAAACGTTGTGGAAACGCTTGTGTGGACAAAAAATGTTGACGTGTTTTCAAGAAACAGAAAGCAGAGGTTTTGCAAAGACGGAACCTATGATCATGAATCGAAGTCATGATTCTGGCGTGTTTTTCTTTTTTCATGGCCTTTGATAGCAGAAATCGATTTAGTGTTTTAATATCAAACCTTATTTCTCTTCCTAAGGTATTATGACAACGACAAAGGCGTTCAGGAGGACAGCGAGCTCCAAGCTTACGCAAACGAATTGTCTATTAACGGAACTGGACCGAACGGAGGCATTGGAAGGGTATCAGTGATTAGTTGGCTAATTGGTTCATGTGCTAATTTACATATTAAAGGGAAAGCTAATATCCTATTGTTGGTCTGTGGATCTGATCCTTTCCTTTCCTTTCCAAGAAAAACTTACTGCTCTTTATTTTCAACAGATTCAAGGATTTCCTGCCAAAATTGATTCCAAGAAAGACCTCGTGGATATTGTGGCCCGCATCATCTCGCAGGTGACCATCCAACACGTTGCAGTGAACTATGAACTGGCAGACTATGCTGTGTATGCGCCTAACGTACCAAGCAAACTATACAATGATACCAGGGTGAAAGACGGCGAATTCTCGGTTTACCGACTTCCAAACAGACTGACGTCTGCTGTAAGTAACGTTTGCATGTTTTAAAAGGAGGAGTAGACTATAGGCTACCCCCCTCCCCACCCCACCCCTGCACACCAAGGTAAATGAACGGAGCTAGCCAACGTTGTGATCTTGTGACAAATAAGAGCTGTTCCACCATGGGTGGTCTGGCGAGTCAATGACATTGTCAACCAACCAAGTGATTTATCTCAATTTACTTTAATCTGAAGTTTCTCATTGAAAACTACGTAAAATAACATTTTGGACATTTACAGATTGGGGCTTCATTTGCCAACGGTTTGGCATCATTCCGTTTCGATTCGTTGTTTGACTACGGCAACGAACTACGAGACATCAAAGCTGTTAACATTATAAATCGTCACTACGAGGACCTAATGCTGAGAGTCCAAACACATATGCAGCAAACAAATGAAGAGCGGGAAAAGATTGGTGACTTGACTTATCCGTATTTAATTCCAAGATGGATTCCCAATGGAGTTCAGAACTAGACCATCTTAAAGGGAACTTGAACGACTTTGTAGAGACAATAGCACCTGTCACAGACAGCCTGTTATTTGGTATAACCGTTGTAGCATCCTTTACTGTTAAGTCTAAGTCATTGTTTCGGTTGTTTAGTCTTTGTTTTGAGTTTGAGCAGCAAGTCAACCACATTGTACCTTACGAAAACTACAATATCACAATCAACGAGGTAGTTTGATACCAAGCGGCTAGGAATGTGGGTGTGAGTAAACGTAGGCAATCAACACATGTAGTACAACTTTGAGATGCTCTTTGCAAAAAGGTAAAAAAAAAAAAAAACAAAAAACAAAAAGAGGGAAAAACGAAAAGGTTCTCATATCTTCTAAACGGTGTATTTCGTATTGTTCAAATTGAAAGGGTTAGATCGGGTTAAATGAAAAATAACCGTTTACATTGACGTGGCAGTCTTCGCTTCTAAGTTCCCGTTATAGTCAGTCGTTTCTAATTAAGTACAGGGGAGACGTAACAGTAAGCTAAGTGTTTACAATAAAGGCAATTGATGAATACTTGCTGTGTGTTTTTTAGTTTGAAACCCGAATATAAATCAACGACGACATAATACCGTGAGATGATACCAGAAACCCATAAGGGTTGAAACGTGTAACGGCCCCTTGTGTGTTGGGAAACAAGCTTCTGAATATTCGATTTGCTAAGTACCATATTTGGAACAACAAGAGCGAGGGGTTTCCAAATATGGTACTTAGCATTGAAACATTCAACCAATCAGTTCGCACTGAATATTCGGAAGCTGTGAACGCGCGTTACTCGTTTCATCTCTTATGGGTTTCTGATGATACTGCATTAGTTTCTTGGCAAAGGGTGAAAGAACATTGAAAATAAGAATACTAGGGAGGAATGGGTAATAGTTCATGTAACCCACAGATAGAGCACAAACTATTGCTAACTACGCTTAAGGTTAGCTATCGTGTGGAAGTCTATTGGGCTTATTCCTAGGTATGGTGATTAGCCTGGAATGTCCTCAGTTTTTGGTCAGAAGTCGCGTGGGATGCTCTACCCATTGACCTTTTGCACAAATGGCGTTCAAAGCCTAGTTTTTCAGGCTTGGTTGAAACGTGCATCAAGTTCGTTATCACAGACCGGTGATTTTCACAAATAAAATATTCTTTTGTTTCAATGCCATGCAGAGAGTATTTTTAGCGTCTCGGCTATGAGTAAATTAAAAAAAGAAGAATAAACCAAAACGAGACTTGTGGGTTTAATTTAGTCAAACACAAAGGTGGTCTAAGCAGCTGCAATAACTACTTGTAAGCAACAAGTTCGTTCATCTAGACGTCTCTCTGGTGTACGGGATTGACAAAGTCCTGCGGCCACCCTGACTCCGTTATAAACACAGCTAATAAAAAACCCAGCGCTCTAGAGATCGATTGAGAAACGGGGATTCCACTCACCGTTGAGCACTTATCACCCCAAAACCTCCCGCGTTTCTCTCAAAATCTTCCAACTTCTCCCCAATAATTCCGGAATTAGAGAATTATCTGCGCTATGTAAATGAATCCAGGTGGCCTTCGGATTTCAGATTCCCGGCTTCAGAATAGTGGATTCCGGATCCCCAGTCGTTGAATCCGAATTCCAAACTCACGGGTTCCACAAAAGTAACTCCTGGATTCCATCGAAATCTGTGGATTCTGGATTCCACACAATGGATTCCGGATTCCACGCTCTGGATTCAGGATTCAATTCCAAGGCCTCACATTTGCTGGATTCCGGACTCCGGATTCCTCCACATCGGGCGAAAATTATTTTCTGTATCACCACTTGTATCATGGTAAACACGAGAGGTAACCCGTCAGCGTCAGAAAAGTGTCTTTTTAAAACAGTTTTTGCGGGATTGTAAACAATAGACCAAATCGGCTATTTCAATGTTGTACCTGGTTAAAACCCCTTGGTTATGAGACGTTTTGTTCCAGATATTTCCGTATCATTTAATACGAATACTACATTATAATGCAAATCCAATACACAGAGAATCTTAATCCTGGAATTCGACAATTTGAGTTGGATACAACATTTGGTCTATTGTTTGTTTTCGCCAAAAGGTGGTTTAAAAATAGACTTACGGGGACTCAAACCTGGTAGCGGATTCTTATTCTTGTGTAATTGACTCTTGCCTATACACTATGCAAAAAGATTTACAGGAAAAAAACAGGAAGAAAACTAGCAGACCCTTTCCGCAAACATGGAAAGACTTAAAGGGAAGTGACCCTCGCAGTTACCTCGACAATCCAAGCAATTGAGGCCCCCACCAACCCGCGATGCCGGTGCAATGCTCTACCAACTGAGATATGAAGCCACTGTTAACATTCTTCTTTTAGCGTATCAGCACATCATGGTAAGTAAAAAAGCCCGCAGCACTCATTTCTTATGGAATGAATGAACGCTGTTCATCAAATTAATTTATTCATGTATTTAAATGTCACTATGGTTTCATCAATGTAAAAGCTGTTGAATGTTATCATGGTTAAAATTGTTTGAAAGAATTGTTGGCTCGTATATGTATATCTCACTGGATTTGCACAAAGGTGACTATCTACACTGGGACAACTGAGCACTTTGAGATGCAGAACAAAATTCGTGCTTTTCACAGCGCTGATTCCAGTTATTGTAGGCACAATCTTTTACCCCTTCAGCGCCAACAGTTCCACTTGTAGATTTTACTCTGTCTAACACCAGACTATCTTTTGTTCGCTTATGGATGGGGAACCCCTTGGGAGTTAAAGGGTTAAAGAGATTTTTCTTGCACTCAAGTCCTATACTCAGGCCTCCCACCCGCCAAGGCCAAAGTACCTTTGGTCTGGTCTAATAAATGCTAGCTAACCACTGGATCATAGCTTAGAGCGTGTGGATTTTATACAGGCATGCCTTTACGCCACCCCCCTTCCCACCCCTAGTTTTTAGACTGCCCCACTGTCTTGAAAACAGGCTGTGCAGCTGCACATTGACCGACTTTTTTTGTATTTTTAAAGTTTCCTGGGTGTATTTGACTATACCTTTTGGAAGCTTGTCAAAGAGCGACGTTTCTTGAAAGTCCGGAACACCGACTTGCAAAACTACAATTCACGTCATGAACGAAGGGGGTAGTTTCTAAAGAAACTGTGGTACTGCGACGGTGGGGAAGTAGTATACAAAAATTTGCTTTTATCAACGGAGTTGATAATGCAAATTTGCCACCGTACAGAAATTCTAAAAGCTGACGTTTCGAGCGTTAGCCCTTTGTCACAACTTCCGCTCTGACGAAGGGCTAACGCTCGAAACGTCAGCTTTTAGAATTTCTGTACGGTGGCCAATGTACATTATCAACTCCGTTGATAAAACCAAATTTTTGTATACAATCCACGTCAGTTGACAAGTTGACAGTTGACAAGTGTGCAAGACGAGAAACAAGAAAATAGTAACGTTTTTCAGCTTTAAATGTCTTTCTTATTGAGATACAGGGGAAAATTGGCTCGGACAATTGCAACGCACCTGAAAAGGGCCGATCTTGGACTAGTCTTGGCTAAACTTGGCTAAACACGTTAGACATAGCTCTAAACATGATATTGCTGAACCGGGCTTGAAGATGTAAGAGTCAAGAAACAAACGTCACATAATTTAATTCCCTTTGCTATAGTATGATTTGATTTCACAACCCAACACATGTGACCAAGAGTTTCAAATTGTAAATCCTCAGTCTGTATTTTTTTTTGTTTCTTTAGATCGTGTTGGCCTCATGTTTTTGTCTTTTGTTTCCTTTGTGTTACGGCATTCAGTACACCAGGGTGAGCCTTGAACTCTGTGCTTTGAAACTTCCTCCTCTCAGAGGGAAAAAAAGACCTTTGAACCTCTACATCTGTAATGTTTGTCAATGTCTGGATGGCTCAGACTACTTAAAACGCTAAAACACTGGTCGATCGAGACAAAATAAGATGGAGCCAAAGGACGTTTGCTGGCAAGCGGTTTCAGGAAAATAAGGGGTTTGTTGAAAGTGCTCAGTCTCGCGGGCGCATAAATTTACCTTAAACACGAGGAGACTGCTCGCCAAGTTGGTTTCCCAGTGTCCTTTTACTTTCACAGGTTACCCAATCTATTATTACACAAAACATCGGTCATTTTCAAAAGTAGGGCGGATAGGCAAGTTTCGAATTGTGCAGCAACAAAAGAACAGAGTTGAGAATGAGTTCAGGGAAAAAATTGGCATTTTGTTTTGTTCAAAAAAAGAAAGGAAAATGCACATTATTCCCCTGAACATCGAATTTGTTTTTGTTGTTGCTGCACAATTCGAAACTAGCCTATTGAACAGCCTGAGAGAACTCCTATGTCTTATTTTGTAATAATTGAAATGTGCACAGCTTAATTAACGATGAAGTCCAACTTTAACATCGGAGCACGGTGGCCCATGTTCCTATGTTCCATTTCTGGACTCAACGTCACAGGTAGTTCATTTTTTTCTTTAGGGGTGGATCCTGCAAAAAAAACGGGTGAGGGTGGTGAAGAGGGTGGCCATCCACCCCCCCCCCCCCCCCTGGCTCTTTTTTTTTTATATTTATCTGCTTTTAATTGTATTTCTTCCTCTCCATTTTTATTTTCTCAGAGTATATACTTCTATTCTTTCGATTCACCCCCATCCCCCTCCAATATTCTTATATCGGCCACTGCCTCTACTATGCTTCTAGAAATTATTGTTATTCTGTCTGTACCATTTTTTTCAATTAAATGAGCTTACTATCTATTCGCAAAAGAGAATTGTCATGTTACAAAAATAAAGAGGTGCGTTCTAAAGGCGTTTCTTAAAACACGTTAAAGCGTGTTTTTAAGCGTCTGGGAGTGCGTTCTGAAGGGGTTTCTCGAAAAACGTCGTGAAGCCTGTTTTTAAGTGTCTGGGAGGGCGTTTCGAAGGCTTTTCTCGAAAAACATCGTGAAGCGTGTTTTTAAGCGTCTTAGAGCGCGTTCCGAAGGCGTTTCTCGAAAAACGTCGGGAAGCGAGTTTTTAAGCGTTTGAGAGCACCTTCTGAAGGCGTTTCTCCAAAAACGTTGTGAAGCGTTTTTTTAAGTGTCTGATAGCGCGATTTTAAGATGTTTCTCAAAAAACGTCATGAGGCGTGTTTTTAAGCGTCTGACAGCGCGTTTTGAAGGTCTTTCTCGAAATATGTCGTGAAGCGTGTTTTTAAGCGTCTGGGAGCGCATTCTGAGGGCGTTTCTGGGAAAACGTCGTGAAGCGTGTTTTTAAGCCTCTGAGAGCGCGTGCTTAAGTGGTTTCTCGAAAAACATATCGTATGTACCTTTTATCTACCGTAAGCTGAACCAGTTCACAATGAAGGATGCCATACCACTGCCTCGGACAGAAGATGTGTTAGACGCCTTAGATGGGGCCCATTGATTCCTAGCCTACTATAGACTTGGCTTTAACTTGTGAAAAGGTTCTGGTGGAGAACTGTGTGAGTGTGTCGGTCTGGTGTGCCAGACAGCTTACACCAGGGAAGAAACTTTGAGTCCCTGGTGTCTGAAGAGATGTGCCATTAGCTAGAAATCAACAATCAACAGAGTGCAATGGGCAGATTGAGAATCTGCAAAACACCCTAAAGAGTATTCTGAAGGCCAGAATTGGGAATGATCCTCAGGGTTGAGATGAGCAGTTGCATTATTGTATGATGGCTTTTACAAGGAGTGTCTACTCGTCCACGGGACACACACACCTGTTGAGTTCATGTTTGGAAAAGAGATCTGGATACCTCTGGATATATGCACAGGGCCGAAGCCAATGAAATGAATTACAAGGTTTTTGTTGCTGATCCTTATAATAGTAAATGCATAATATAATAAGGCAAAATCTGAAGGTAGCTCAACGTTGTATAGCCTCCCACGCAGACGTTCTTAGGGCTTCGTCACGCGTTCCTCCCCCACGTACGTCTGCTGAAACGAAAAACCACTTGCGTTCACCGGCCGTTTGCCCACCATTTGTATCAACTAATCAGCATTACCTAATTGTGTTGTAGGCAGTCAATCACATGCTGCGAAAGAATTCCACACAAAACACGAGTTTATCCGATACTGGAAAACGGCTTCTGATTGTTCAATTATCCAGTTTCTATTAACCCATGGGTGAATGGCCATCGGACGAAAACGTTGATGCGTGTGCCGGGAAAACTTGCTTTTTCCTCAAACTGCAATAATGACGGATCAGTGTACCGCCAAAAATGCTGAAATTTCTTTGTAGCTTCATAGAAAAGGACTTACAAATGTCATGTTTTAACCCTTTAGTGGGCATTTTGCCCGAGCCACTTGCAAAGCAATTTGCAAGTTTGAGTGAAAGACAGCTCAACGAGTTAGCGAGCGAGAGGCATTCAAAGAAGACAAAGGATGTCACAAACTGTCACAAGCTGTTTTGGTTACGTTATAAAACAAGTACTAAACGATTCAGCGTGAGCTATCGAGTTATAGCTGCAATTGGGAGGTTTGCTAAGCACTCAAGGAGCTAGAGTCCACTTGACTGTCGCCTCGTGCGACTCTTACACGCTTCTTTCGTGGTTAGCAACCACCCTCGTTCAACGGTAACTCGATAGTACGCTCTGAACCGTTTACTATTTGTTAATTATAAAATAATTAGGATAGTATGCGCACTTTCGTTGGGCAATAGCTGTGTTTAGATGAGAGTATGGATATGTGTTGCCAGACGCGCGTTTTGATTGGCTGGTAGGAAATATGAGCGTGTATCAAGAAAATCTGTTTCAATCAAGAACTAAATAAAAGCCCAGCATTTTCCTTCATTTGTCGAATTATCTTTGAGAAATGTTTTATAAAAGCAACAAAGGACTTTTTTCCTTGTCTCCATAGCCTCATATAAACACTCGTGGGAGTTGGGAGAATTCTCGACTGTTATGCAACCCTCACTGCGTCTCAGGTTTGCATAACTGTCTCGAGTTCTCCCAGTTTCCCCTCTAGTTTAGATGAGGCTATGGGAACACGGAAAACGTCCTCTATTGCTTAATTGGAAGATATCAGAAGGCCACAACAAACAAACAGTGTAACGGGAAAGTAAACAATTTTTGTGATGGACCGCACCGATCTGTTCAGCGTATCACAGTAATTTCTATACAAAAATTTTGTTCTTACATTTGCCCTAACAAATTACTGTTCCCACCGCAGAACCTGAAAACTGCAGTGCTAAGACAACACTAGGTAAATGCTGTCATTTTCCATTCACCTACCATGACAAGGTTTACACGAGTTGCATTAGTAATGACCATCACAGTCCTTGGTGTTCCACAACGATTATGATAGGAATCACCAATGGGAAACTGCTTTACCAAGTAAGTTGCGTTAGACCTAATCGGCTAACTCAATGTTGTACGCAATTCAAATCTCCCGGGATTAAGGTTCTTTGTGTATTGTATCTGCATGATAATATAACATCGATATTTGAATGATATGGAACAAAAGCTTTTATTCCCAAAGGTTTTGAATTGGGTAGAACATTGAGTTAGCGGATTAAGTCTATTAATACATATATTTTTAATTTTAGTAAGCTCAGTTTTTAAGATTCACCTGGAAGGGAGACAGACAATGTTGGTGGAGAATGTGCTCTTCGTAGTCCACATTAAATCACTCCACTAGTCAAATTTCGCTTTTTGCCAAAGCGGAAGAAATGAAATTGATTTTGCAAACGTCTTTTTCTAGTAAAGTAGGAAGACTACAATAATATGAACCGATCCCACACAAACACCCGCCCCAGCTCCTTACCCATGCAAATAGCAGACCTGACGATTCACAAATTTCCGTCTTACCGGCTAGCCTTATCATCACGGCACAGCTTCTTTTATTCCGATTGCGCCTCTATGGCCTGGCAGGAATTTTCTTTCTAAGAATGAAGCAACCTGACTGTGAGGGAACACATCTATGGAATCAAATGAAAAGGGGACAAACGAAGCGTATACCCTCTTATTGATTCACTACGCGAATCTGTTAAGTTTATCTCAGATACTTGTATATACAGACTTTGCTCTTACATTTTGCACTAACAACGTTCTGTTCCTGCTGCAAAAGGGGAAGATTGCAGTGTTAAGACAACAAAAGATGAATGCTGTCGCTTTCCATTCACCTAAAATGGAAAGGTTTACAAGTTGCATTGCTGATGGCCGTGACGAGCCTTTGTGTTCAACAACAAACAATTATGATGAGCATGGCCTTTGGGGAAACTGCTCAGCCAGTAAGTTGACAGTAAAAAGTATATTTTGAATTTTAGTAAGCATTTTTTGGTAAGTTGATTTTTTTAAGGTCGAATGAGAGGTACACAATCATGAGCGAGTGGAAAATGTGCTCCTCGTAGTCCGTATTAACTCACTTTGCAAATCAAAATTCCTTTTTTTGCAAAAGGAGAAAACGTGAAATTGGTCTTGCAAACGTGCCGGTAACGTTCACAGTAATATAAACCAATTACTTAAGTACATTTTAAGGACATTTTAACAAAAAGTATTAAAGTAGCATTATAACTTTGTACATATTTTAAATATTTAACTTTTTTTCTATAAATTGTAAGGCACTTAGAATTTTATACAGGCGCTAAATAAATATATTGATTATTATTATTATTATTATTATTATTATTATTATTGTTATTGTTATTATTATTATTATTACTATTACTATTACTATTAAACACTAACCCCGCGCCTGGTCCTTACTCATGCAAGCAGTCCTATCACCTGACAATGGTATTAATCCAGTGTAAGGAAGATGGAAAAGACCACCGTAAGCAGGGGGGAGGGGGGGGGGGGGGTTGTTATTATTATTTTTTCTCTCCAGCAATAAAAATATTGGCTTAACAATTGGTTCCACGTTCAAACCGTTTGAACGATCATTCTGTTTACAAGGTAACGTCAGTCACTGCTTTTTGTCTGTAAAGATCATTAAGGAGAAGATGGAAAGTACCAGCGACTTCTGTGAGTTCTGTTCTGGCCTTGAGTGAGTGTCCGTTATCAAAGCGACAAAAAAGATCCGCACATGGAAATGTACACATGTGCCGGTTACTGATTTAAAGCTTGAGGCACAGTAGGCCTTACATGTTACTTTAGGGCAATTTGTTAATCAATACTGATCGAAAACCAAATATGAAGTGGGTATTCATGGCCATAATGGTTATGATGACATATGTTTTTAACCAGGATCCTCAGGACTAGACTGGAACGAACTAAAGGTGACATTGAACTCGACGTTTGATTGGGAAACCGCTGCACAAACAGCTCTGCAAACGGATGATTCATTGGAAGAAGTAAGTTTTCTCAGGGGTAGGACTTTCTCGGCCAAATTTAATGCGGGCTGTCTTTTTTTAAGCAATTAAGCTTTGGTTTTTAACAGCTAAATGTGTTCAATGTTTGAATCGAAAAAAAAATTGTCAGCTAATATTTTTGGACAATCATGCAAGAGATAACGCAAAATCAGCACGTGAACTCTGAGTATGAATTGTCAGTTCCTTTTCCATAGCTTTTATGAATAGAAAAATCTAAATTGGAAAGCATATAATTTTGGGTAATATTTTAGTGATACTATTTTTATTTTAAACACTTGTTGTTGTTTGCCCCTAAAGTTCCCATTTGACTGGTTTTGTGTGTGTATCTCGTTCCACTTGAAACATTGTTTCCTTAAATCAGTTTCGTCTCACTTTGTTTGATGCAAAGCAACAAGTTCGAGTTACTTCAGGAAAGTGCTTGAATATTTGTGCGCATGATTCTTTTAGCAATAAGAACACAGCTGAGAAATTTCTTCCGCCAGAATTTCTGTTCTCTGTTAAAAAGTAATATAATTGTGCCCAATTCTTGGCGTCTTTAATTTCAGGCTATAAGAAATGGCTTGATCTATGCTCTTCGGTACGAGATGTGTGATGACATGCCCAGATCACCGGATCTCACCGATCGTGATCCCCGTATGACCATGTGAAACTTTCTTTCTCCTCTTACTCTATTTGCGTCTGCGAATAGAATAGAATTAGAGCAAATACCTCTCGATTATGAATGGTGTGTAAATCTCCTCACCATTTGCATAGGAAAATTAAGAAATGAATCAATATTCTACATACATGTTTAGAGGGTGACATTTAAAAACTTCACGGAGCGAAGTAAACAAACGAAAAAAAGAAAAAAAACAAAACTTTCATGAGTCCAGGAATCGAACCTAGCCCAGGTAGCGAGAGCTTTGTTTAATACGCTGTCCTCTCAGTCAATAAGTCTTAGCGTATCTTTGGTCATGAGTCTCACCTCCGAAGTTTCCATAGTCAATGCACTTAGAAAGAAGTCAACTACCAACATTTAACTGTACTGATCTTTTCCTATTTTGCTTTCTTATACATTTTCTATTCACCCTTTTGTCTTTTGTCTATTTTCTATATTTTATTACATAATAATTGCAATCATTATCCTGTTTACTATCGAAGCATGTTCGTAATTAGTATAAAAAAAGAAAGCCTCTTTTCTGACTGTTATGTATGTTATGAGCTGTTAAGTGGTGGTCGTCCATTTAAAGGTAATTTTGGTGACCAATAGTATTTTGCTTTGCTATAAATTGTTCCTTACAAGTTGTAGGCCAGTTTCGTATTCTCACTGTTAGACTGGATCTAGCATGAAATGGAGGCTAATGCGTGGGAAATTATTCGCATGTAAAAAGATTCCCTGCCTTAGCCTCCATTTCATACTCGATCCAGCCCTGGCCTATTTGTCGTTGTTTTCTCCCCAATAGATCTTTGTTTACATTTTTTGGTTCATAAGCATAAGCCCTTCGTTTTCTAATCTTTTTTATTTTCGGCATTTCTCCTGGGAAAATTCCAGTTTCAGCCTTCAATACCACCGAACTCAGTGCCCTCTGTTTTTCTGTAACATGTACCACAGGCAACCCAGGTTACGCTCACGGAACTTCTAGTTCTCACTAAAGCTGCCCCCCACCCACCTTTTTTATATTATGGAGGGTAGAATATCTTCGGAAGTGAAACTTTGTACAGGGAATGACCGTATATTTTTGGAAACTATCCAAGGCACAAGAAAAAGTTCGAGTAATGCTTAAAGCTGAGTTCATGAAATGGCTTTTTCGTTTTAGCACGCTTTACGACGTTTTTCGAGAAACGCTTTCGAAAGGCGCTCCCAGACGCTTAAAAATACGCTTCATGACGTTTTTCGAGAAACGCCTTCAGAACGCGCTCCCAGATGCTTAAAAACACGCTTCACGACGTTTTATGAGAACCGCTTCCGAAACGCCCTCCCAGACCCTTAAAAACACGCTTCACGACGTTTTTAGAGAAACGCCCTCAGAACGCCCTCCCAATGCTTAAAAACACGATTCACGACGTTTTTCGAGAAAAGTTTTCAGAACGCGCCCCCAGACGCTTAAAACCACGCTTTACGGCGTTTTCCAAAAACCGCTTTCAGAACGCGCTCACACACGCTTAAAAACACGATGCCTTCGAAACGACCTCCCAGACGCTTAAAAACCGGCTTCAAGACGTTTTTCGAAAAACGCTTTCAGAACACGCTCGCAAACGCTTAAAAACACGCTGCACGACGTTTTTCGAGAAACGCCTTTAAACGCCCTCCCAGACGCTTCAAAACACGCTTCAAAACGTTTTTGTCAAAGGCTTTGATAAGAGCGTTGAAAACGCACTCTAAGACGCTTAAAAACACGATTCAAAACGTTGTTTTAAGAGGCTGTGATAAACGGCTTCAAAACGCGCTCTCAGGCGCTTCAAAACACGCTTCAAAACGTTGCTTTGAAAGGCTTTGATAAACGGCTTCAAAACACGCTTCAAAACGTTGTTTTGGGGTGCAGGGATGGCGCAGTGGTGAGAGCACTCGCCTCCCACCAATGTGGCCCGGGTTCGATTACCGGACTCGGCGTCATATGTGGGTTGATAAACGCCTTTGGGAGTCAGGGTGGCTTAGTGGTTATCTATCGGGCCTCCCACCACTGCGAGCCGGGGTTCAATTCTGGCCTCGGCCAGCATGTGGGCTGAGTTTCAGTCGATCTCAACCTGACTCGAGGGTTTTTCTCCGGGTACTCCGGTTTTCCTCCCTCATCAAAAACGACTAACAGCTAATTGACATCTAGCTATGGTGCTGTGCTCCGACATCAAACATGGACTGTATAGCGGCAGCCAGAGGCGCCCTTGTATGCTTTCAGCCCGATGTCGTGAGCCGCGCCCTTCGCAATTCAGTCTTTGACTGCAAGTAAGGGTGATTAGCACTAGCAATATTTATTTATTTATTTATTTGAGTTTGTTGGTTCTCTACTCTGCACCGAGAGATTTTCTCCGGGCACTCCGGTTTCCCCTCTCCTCAAAAACCAAGATTTGACTTGATTTACTTTCATTGTTCATTTCAGTTTACAGTGTCCCCAATTAGCGCTCCGGCGCTAGAACGACTAGACACTTAAATAAAGTTCCTTTCTTTCCTTTCCTTTGATAAACAGCTTCAAAACGCGCTCTCGGGCGCTTAAAAACACGCCTCAAAACAATTTTCTCAAACGCATTCAAAACGCGCTCTCACACGCTTGAAAACACGTTTCAAAACGTTTTTTGAAAGGCTTTGATAAACGCCTTTAGAACGCGCTCTCAGACGCTTGAAAACACGCCTCAAAATGATTTTCTCAAACGCCTTCAAAACGCGCTCTCAGACGCTTCAAAACACGCTACAAAACGTTGTTTTGAAAGGCTTTGACAAATGCGCTCTCAAACGCTTGAAAACACGCTTCAAAACGTTTTCATCAAAGGCTTTGATAAACGTCTTCAAAACGTGCTTTCAGACAATTCAGAACACGCTTCAAAACATTGTTTTGAAAGGCTTTGATAAACAGCCTTAAAACGCGCTCTCATACGCTTCAAAACACGTTTCAAAACGTTTTTTAAAGGCTTTGATAAACCTCTCTAAAGGCGCTCCCAGACGCTTCAAAACGTTCTTCTTAAACGCCTTCAAAACGCGCTCTCAGAGGCTTGAAAACACGTTTTAAAAAGTTTTTCTCAAACGCCTTCAAAACGTGCGCTCAGACGCTTGAAAACACGATTCAAAATGTCGTTTTGAAAGGCTATGATAATTGGCTTCAAAACGCCCCCTCACACGCTTGAAATCACGCCTCAACCGTTTTTTTGAAAGGCCTTAATAAACGCCTTCAAAACGCTCTCTCGGACGCTTGAAAACATGTTTCAAAATGTTTTTTTTTAAGGCTTTGATAATTGGTTCTAAACGCGCTTTTAAACGCTTAAAAACACGCTTCCAAACGTTTTTCTTAAACAACTTTAAAAAGCGCTCTCAGACGCTCTAAAACACCCTTCAAAACGTTGTTTTGAAAGGCTTTCACAAACAGCTTCAAAACACGCTCTTTGACGCTTCAAAACACGCTTCAAAACGAGTTTCTCAAACGCCTTCAAAACGCGCTCTCAGACGGTTAAAAGCACGTTTCATAAACACCTTCAAAAAGCGCTCT
>NC_090877.1:2221178-2253678 GCF_036669935.1 Montipora foliosa | reverse complement strand
TTGGTGAGCAGGTCAGTGGGGATACTCTACCCCATTTAAGGACGTTCGCGCGAAATTTTTTCAAAATTGATTTTTTTCTGAAACTTTAACCACTGTAAGATAATGAGTTAGTTATGTCAGAAATGTAAAAAAATTGGGGGGTCACCGACTTCGTTTTGGAGAGAACATGCCCGGAAAAACACCCAAAATGTGACAAAATCGGGCTTCGTTAGCGAATAAGGCCAGTGTCTGTAAACCTAAATATATTGCAATTAAATCTTTGAAGTGAAATCTTCTCTGCCAAACATTGTTTAAGTGGACTTATTAAGTGAATTTAGTCAACTGGTGAGGTTCCTTAAAGATCAAGTTCGCATTTAGCGACCACAGTTTCACACGCCTTGCAGCCGCAAGATGGCAGGATTTGATGTCCCGTGAGCAGAAATCTTGAAATTTTTTTAACTTCCCACATTGATTTTTTGTTCATTTTTGGACAACGTAGAGATAATTGTAAATAAAATCCGTTTCTGGAAAGAAAAATAGGGGTCACCGAACGTCCAAGAGCGTTAAATCCAGGCAAAGCTATAGCAATGGCCTTTTGCCCTATCATTTCTCATTTTATTACTTAGCGCGCGCGCTCGTGTATGACGTGGCGTGTGCATTTGCGTGCGCAGTAAGGATGCGCAGAAACAATAGGCGCGAACGTCCTTAAAAAAAGTGCACATGCTACTTACAGCAGAGGTCAGTCTGTTTGGAAGTCGGTAAACCGAGAATTCTCCGTCTTTCACCCTGGTATCATCGTATAGTTTGGTTGGTAGGTTAGGGGCATACACAGCATAGTCTGCCAGTTCATAATTCACTGCAGCGTGTTGGATAGTCAACTGCGAGATGATACGGGCCACAATATCCACAAGGTCTTTCTTGGAATCGATTGTGGCAGGAAATCCTTGAATCTGTTGAAAATAAAGGTCATGCAGTCAGTGCTTTCTTCATTTTTTGCAGAAACGGCCACACGGCAATTTTTTTTTTTCATGAGTTGAGTGTACTTTTCTGCGGGTCGACCAGTATTAGGGACCTTTAGATCGGAGAACGAGGACGAGTACAAGTACGAGTTTTTCGTTCTGAGCGCGGCACTTCGAAAAATATTGGCCTCCAAACCTTATGCGCATGCTCAGTACAGAAAACTCGTACTCGTAGTCGTTCTCGTGCTCCTGCCTAAAGGTTACTATTGTGAATCTCACAGCAGCCAAAAGTGTTTATTTAAAAAAAGAAAGAAAAAGCAAGCAGCGCGACTTCGTAGCGTGTACCTTTTCGGGTACGGTCGGGATTTTATTCGCTTTCACGCCTTCTAACTTAACTTAAACATTTTCCCGTTTGGAACGAACTCACAGTTGCCGTGAGAGATAGAGTGCATAAGAATCGCAGCTTCTATTCCGGCCTATAATTAAAGCCTTTCTTTACCAACTTTTTTGTCCATTTTAGCATTTTAATTTTGTCACCATAACATTCACGCACTTGCAACAAACCAACAAAAGAACAGATCGAAAGCACAAGAATAGGAATGTAAACAAAGGATACTTCCAAAATGGTCTTGATATCAGCAAACAAACTGTACTAGTATTCATAAATACATTTTTCGATCGACCACTCGTAACTGATGATGAACAATGGGCGGTCGAAACATCTATTGCAGAATCAAAGTTGCTGTCAAGTTTTACGCAAACTGAATAATTGAACACATAAACCGATCAACCAACTAATCACGTGACCGTTACCTTTCCAATGCCTCCGTTTGGCCCTGTTCCGTTAATAGACAATTCATTTGCGTACGCTTGGAGCTCCATGTCCTCCTGAACGTCTTTTTCCTCGTCATAATATCTTAGAGACAGAAATTTATTTAAGTAATTATAAAACACCAAATGGAGTCCTATTATGAACCGAAACCCGGTCATGCCTTGTGTATTCCCACGTAAAATTATACCGCCACAGCAACATGACCTCGCTTCTTAATTTACGCTCCAACCACTGTAACGCGTTTTCGAAAACCTCCGTTTTTCGTTTTTAAAAATAGAACATACGAAGTGTTACGTCCTCGCTAGCGTTGTCCCAGCTTTTTGGACCGTCCACACTAGCTAGACCACGTAACATCTGTTTTGCAACCACAGTGCTTGCAAAACAGATCAAAATGAGCTTGCCCAAACTCATTCTCGTCACCAGAGCCTCGGGTGGACCCAAGGCTTTGGGAAACTCTCTGTAGAAGAACATGCACCGTAGGGTTCTTATCGCCGAAAATTGTTTAATTTTTAATTACGGTGCCTGCTCACTCCTCGTGCTAACATGAATGCACCGATTAGAGACGCTTTTTTGATTGTTCTTCACGAAAACCAATCAGCAGACACTTTGTTTCAGGATTCCCTAGAGCTCTTCTCTCCCCGGCTCAGTCAAGAGAAGAGCTCTGGGGTCGAGATTGGCTCAAACTGTGTCCATTGATTTCAAACTGATGCCACTGATTACAGTAGCATTTATCCCCAAGCAGGCAATCAAGGTCAGTGGAAATCAGGCCAAGCAACATAAATGCAAAATGTACCCTTTCGGCTGCCAGATGTTAAAACACTGAGCCGGGAAATGAAATCCCCAAGCTAGCTTATTTCTCTCTTTTGAATTTGCTCAAGTGCTGTAACTGACATTTCATTGATTTTTGGTTAAACGTAAATATATCGTGTTTTGAAAAGGCGGATCCACACCTTTCGGCGTCGTATACATGATTTTAAATTTCGAGTTCCGGATTATTTCTGTAAACTAACTTCAAGTCTGTGTTGAAACTTACGCGTTAACGTAATCTTCGGCCATACTCTCTATAACTTGCAAGATTTCTTCAATGTCGTCGCGGTATGGGAAGTACGGAACGAGTTTCTTATCAGCGAGTCCACGTTTCTGTACAACATGCAGGAGAGCCAAGTTAGATACAACATATTTAGGAGCAGGGCTGTGACAAAGATTCCATTTAGAAGTACTACAGTTTCCTTGTTTGTTTAGAAAGCACGTTTACATTTTATTTTGATCTAGTATTGCAAATTCAGTCGACAAAACGAGTCTCTTAGGCTTATGTGATGCTGTTTGCATTGTTTATGCCATGCCAATCTCATAGGGACTTCTTTTGACCGGTCGACATGACACCTGACCTTCCTACCTGGAAAGGAATTTTATCCTTGGATCTAGTTTTTACCAGCATTTCGTATAGCTTTTATTGTTTTCAATTTTGATTTTTATTGTTGTAAAGCGCCTTTGGACATTGGATAAAGGCGCTATATAAATTATTATTATTATTATTATTATTATTGTTGTTGTTGTTGTTGTTGTTGTTGTTGTTATTATTATTATTATTATTATTATTATTATTATAGTTGTTATTATTATTATTATTATTATTATTATTATTATTAAGTTTATGAGAGTGCACGCTGACCGGGCCGGGTTTCAAATGGAAAATGACTGACGAGGCGCGTGGCAAATGTATTTATAAATTTATAAACAAGTCACATTTTACTTTATAGGCGGAACCACCTTTCATACCTCAATCTGTGCTCTCAAGTCTGTGACTTCCCATGTAGCAAATTTGTGTCCATCCCGAAGTAACCTTAAAGAGCCTTCTTTTCCACTTGCAAATAGCAAATCCATAAACCCTTGGTCACCTACCAGTCTTGGGGTGCCAAGGGTGTTCGGCACGACAACCTCTCTGCAGTGATACTTAAGGATCTGATTCAAAGGATGCAAAGTTGCCAGAGTACGTTTTAAGCTGATGCAGAAGGGCTCCATGAGATAATGTACCTTGGGAGACATTCAAGGTAAGAAAAACGCGAATTAAAACTTCAAAACAGTGTTTCTTGATTTGGCTGGCGTAGAAGAGCGGCGTCGAGACCCTGCGATTTATCGCGTTCTAGTAGTTCATTGAGATCGACCATTCAAACTGATCTATAGAAACAAGAGTAAACTAAATAAGAGTGTTGTTATGGCATGGGTAGGCTCCCCAGCACAGTCACAAATGAGTCTATTTTTATAATACCCGTTCCGCGAAAAAAACATTGTAGAACCAGTCACCCGTGACATGGCATCTTCTGATTGGTTAAAATTGGCGGCCCTTTGTTTCTTTCGCACGCAAAGTGTATCTTAAAATTAATCCATTTGTTAAATGTGCTGATGCAAGGCCGCAAAGTGATAGATCAACACTCTTATCTAATTCACGCTAGATAGAAAGCAATTTATGATTCTTGAGTATCGGACCGATTACTCAGCTTGGCAGAGTTTTCCTTGATTTCCCTATCTAGCGGGAAGGGAGGTAATCCTCTCCACGGACTCATCGATGTTCTGTCACGCATGCGCGACGTGACGTCAATGCAGCTTCATTCCACTCTTCCGCCATTAACATTCGGCAGGCATTGAAATTCAAACTGGTTGTATTGGGTTTTTACCCGGTTAAGAGTTTAATTATTCTTCAAAAGTTCTGGACGACATCGGGGAGATCCGTGCAGAAGGTTCCTTTCCTTGTCGTCGCTAGATTTGATGTCATTATACCTTCATGAAGGCGGAAGGTACTTGAAAGCCAGATATACCTAAAGTGTGGATACGAAGTGATTTTTCTTTTATGATGATCTCTACTGCACTGGAGAACCTTATAAAGCTGAAACTCATGATAGCTAGACCAGCTACATCTTATTGGATTTTTGGCGTGTGGCATCGCAGATTATTTTTGTGAGTTAGAGTGCTACTATGATTTGAAAAAAAATCACTTTTTTTTCCTTCAGAAATTGAAAGTGTGTTTTCTTAACACCGGACTGGCAAAATGTTGAGCTTTGATTTTTAACCAAAGGCTGTTTAATTAATTTGAGTGCAACGGTTCGCCATAGTCCCGTTCAAAACTAAGCGATTGGACCTCAGATGGTTTGATTTAGGGAAAAGTGACGTCTTTTACTCACAAGCTGTACATACAGCTTATTATAGATATTAAGCTAAAGTCCAGCTGGGCTGGAGTCTCAACCCGGTGTAGCCGGGCTGAAATTCGCCGTGTAATCGGCCACTTAAAATGTAATTGGTTTTGCAATTAAATTGTTCTCGTTTCGTGCGTTTTCTGTTCATTAACTTAAAGAGGTGGATAAGAAATGGTAGTACTTACCAACATGATCAGGAAAAATGCTTTTCACGTGTTCAGGTTGGTTAAATCGAAGGTTATTTGCAAACAGCTTTTCACATACTGTCTAGCAGTGGAAGAGAGATGAACTGATATAGCTCCGATATCGTTTCGGTATTAAAAAAAACCTTTTTGTGTGTTTGTGAAATCAAACAATGATTTTACCTTAGTCAGGGTAAAAAGGATTGATATTCACCGCTCACCGCGGTAATGACAATTGTTCAGCGAGTTCATACCTTTGCGAGATGTTCCACGATTTGAGAATACCCGATATCAGTGATCTGCAAGTTCAGCTTTGAGAGCATCCAGTTGCCCCCATCGCTTGGAGTGTACACTGCTGCATCTAAAGAGCAAACATTTTGAAGCAATGTTTATGTGTGAAGCAGCGATAACATAGTTGAAAAAGGATTCGCGTTCATTTATTTCAAAAAATCACTTCCTTTTTTCTTCAGATTTTGAAAGTGTTTGCTTAACACCTGACTGGCAAAATGTTGAGCTTTGGTTTTTATCCAAAGGCTGTTTACTTTGAGTGTATGTTTTGGACTTCACGGTCCGCCATTACTCACGTTCAAAACTGACCGACCGGACCTCAGAGGGTTGGATCTAGGGAAACGTGACGTCATTCACTCAATAGCTTAGTATTTCAGCGCGTAAACGCAGTTTATTATGTATGCAAAACACGAGTTTAAAAATCTGAAAGCGTGAAACTTCCGTGCTGCATATTGATTCAGTCGCGTACAAACGCATTACATTCTTAAACTAGTGAGTCTTTGACGTCATTTTCTCCTCGATCCAGCTCTCTCAAGATTTTAAAGTTAGTAATGGCGGACCATTAAATATAAAAATTCCAGTGAAAATAAACAAGTGTCTTTTTGAAATTAAGGCTTAAGCCTTGGGTCACTTAGTGTTTAGTGAACATAGATTTGAAATCCAAAAGAAAATAAGATTTGATTTTTTGATCATAGTACCACTTTAATGTGTATTGTAATAAGTGAGGGTCATTTACCTGGAACGAAGGCTACGCCGCGGTACCAGATGACTAAAGCGATATTCAATGTTTATCAATTCTTTTGATGGAACAAAATGATTCTTTGCTTCGATAGCCAATAGATCTCTGGTCGGCACATTAATGTCAATAGGTGACGTAACAGTTAGTATCGCTATTATCACATACCCGCGAGGGACAGGTCAGTAATATGCTTATTTGTCACTTGGTGAGATTAAATTCTCTTGAGATACTATTCTTTGATTGCATCTCACGGCCACTCTGTTGGTGGAAAGAACAACTAAGCGAAAAAGTAATTTGGGAATTTGACTCTCTTATGCAAAACTTAAGATACATTTTTTTATTGTTTTGGCGCCAGCATAGCCGTCTTATCACGTGAGTGCAATCAAAGAATTGTCAAATAAGTAGACCAATTTCGATGTCAATCCATGTGGAGTGGTCAAATAGTTACTGTACGTTTGTCAGAAAGAGATGAGTGACTCAGAGTCGGAAGAAATATTCTTAACCCAGAGCAGTTTTGGCGGCTGTCTTGAACCAACCCCGATACTCGTGTCAGTCATTTAACGAATCACATTACAAACCAGAATGTCCGTAGCTGGAAGTTGAAGATGTTGTGACAAATTTGCTTGAAAGTAACCCGGCCGCTGGAACGAATTTCTCGTTTGAAGGACATTGCGCTATGACAAATGTCATGACGCAAATGAAGTCCAAGAACAGGGGCGGATCCAGGATTTTTTTTAGGAGGGGGTGCATCCCTATGGAATAGCGTAGGTGACTGGTGACGTGTTTTTTTTTTCGCAGAATACCAGTTGCATTAGAAAGTCGCAGGTCGTCTCGATATGAGAAATGGATATGAGCGTAGGAAATATATATCGCATTATTTTGCTAATTATTATCAGCTATTGTTTCAGCCCAGTACTTCCCTCCGTTACAATCAAAGCCGCCTCCAACTTTTCAAAAAATGAATAATGATCAGGGGCTTTGTAATATATTCCTCCGAAAAGAACAAAGGAAACCGAGCCAATTGTCATATAACGAAGGAGAAAAAATAAACCTTATTAAAGGCCTTTCCAAACGGGAAATGTTTGGCGACCAAGCAACATCAAACACTGTTTGGTGACGAAATAAGCTGATGATGAAGTGAGTGCCCAAACGGTTAAAACATATTTGTTCTAACTCAGATCAAACTCCACAAGGAAAGAACTATGGGTCACAAATACGTCAACAATACGTGAATACAAGAGGCTGAATAAGCGTGGAACGCATGTGCGCGCCATGTTTGATACGGATGTCCAAAGGAACAAAACTTCGCGCATCAAACACGAAAACAAAAGAAATGTTTTAAGTTGTTTGATCGAATGTTTGATGAGGGTCCCCAATAGGCCTATTCCTTCCCTCCATCCAGACCAAAATTTTCCCTTTATCCCGAAATCCCGAACGTTTTTATTGGCCAATCCCGATACTGGTCATGACGTCACAGCATGATGTCCAAACCTCGTCGTCAATTACAGCTGGAGTTGATTTAGAACACACATTGTTAGTCTTTTCCACCAACTTGACCTTAATTGTAGCATTCGCAATCACAGTTTTAAAACCAAAATGAAGCGGTTCATTTAACAAGCAAACAAACACCACCCCACAATTATTTCACGGCTGAAATTTTAGATACAGAAAAGACATTTCTTGATACAAACAGTTACAAAGGTTCAAGAGCAACCCAGTCATTGATGTGCTCACTCACTTCAAACCTACTGAAACACTTCAAAACACGCACCTCCCCTCTTGCCACCCACTAGGAGTCCAAAAAGATTTCATCAAAGGCGAGGCTCACAGATTTCTCAGAACAAACTCTCACGCCAACGTGAAAGAGGTTGTTATCCCGAGAATCTTGTTCAAAGGACACTCTTAGAAATACAACTTAAAAACAGGAACCTGGCACTCCTTCAAAAACCACAGCAGAGCAACCAAATCTTGCCTTTCGTTACAGAATACCACCCAGCAGTGACGAGCTTAAAACAAATCCTCATGAGAAACTGGCATTCAATAGAGCGACAACCATTGCTCAAAGAAATCTACAAAAAACAAGCCCGTCGTGTAACAAAAGAGGGCGGTCAATCAAAGATATACTCGTAAAAGCGAAATTACAAAACTGAAAGGCTAAAACACGCGCTAGGGAGTCGTGTAGGCCTGTCACTCCCGCAACTTAAATTTCCGGTCGTTGCCGAGGGCGAAAGTTGAGTTTAGTTTTGGCCGTCAGAAATCCCGGATCTCGGGGCTTAAAGTGTAAAGTAGGAGAAAAAAAAGAAAATAATAATAATGATAATAATAATTGCCCACGCAGGGTTTTGGCGCAGAAGGCCAAAACCCGAGGAGGCACACTAGAAGTCCCCGCTTATATGGGGAGAAAAAGTTCGCCGTAGCAGTAAAAATCTCGGTTAATACGTTTTTGAGAACACGGCTCGCAAAGGATTGCTGAAAACTTGCTGGGGGTCGAGAAAACACGCGTAGGATTCTGGGAGCGCAGCCTTTGCCATGAAGTTCTGAAGTCCAAGGGTAAGTGCGTATAGCTTTCTGGATAAATTTAAGTTTACTTGTTGAAAAATCGCATCAAAGTCCATTCGATCTAGAGTCAAAATTGTGGAAACTTGCATTGCTCATACGGTAATACCTCAGTTGAAACCTGAGCGTAATGATCGTGAAGCGAAAAAGCCATTTCATGAATTCAGCTTTTAGCATTACTTAAACTTTTTCTTGTGCCTTGGGTAGTCTCCAAAAATAAACGGTCATTTCCTGTACAAAGTTTCACTTCCGAAAATATTCTACACTCCATAATATACAAAAACAGGTTAGGGGGGGTGGGGAGGGGGGCAGCTTTAGTGAAAACTAGAAGTTCCGTGAGCGTAACCTGGGTTGCCTGTGGTACATGTTACACAAAAACTGAGGGCACTGTTTGGGTGTTATCCTCAGAACACGAAAATGCTTGGCTGCACTTCTAGTAAGCGAACTCATTGATGATTACAAAAAGTCAAAAAAAGCGACGTGGTAAAACAATAAGCTTTTCCCTTTCTTCCTCCGTCCATTTCCTTGTCTTTCCTCTTTTAGAATTTTTTTCATTTGAACTATCCTGTAGAACTTCCAACTCCTGCGACGCCATCTTGTAAAATGTTCGATATGTTTAAACTCCCAATGGATACGCTGGGCACTGCGCGTGGGCTCAACATGTTGAGCGTTGCTGTGCAAATGCACTCGATTTTGTTGAGCCACACATGGATGACCGCGAAACAAAGGAAATGTTGAGCCGTGTTGAGCGAAAAGTTTGACCAGTTTCAAATTTGACTCAACAAGACTCAACACCGCTCAACACCGCTCAGCACCTCTCAACAGCGTGTTCAAATGCGCTTAACTTGTTGAGCTCAACATGTTGAGAGCTTGTACAGTGGACAAATCCAGTGCATTTGCACGCGGCTTAACTTGTAAGGGACAATTTATAGCAAAGCAAAATACTATTGGTCACCAAAAATACCTTTAAATGGACGACCACCAGTTAACAGCTCATAACATACATAACAGTCAGAAAAGAGGCTTTCATTTTATATTAATTACGAACATGCTTCGATAGTAAACAGGATAATGATTGCAATAATAGGAAAAGATCAGTACAGTTAAATGTTAGTAGTTGACTATGGAAACTTCGGAGGTGAGACTCATGACCAAAGATGCGCTAAGACTTATTGACTGAAAGGAAAGCGTATTAAACAGAGCTCGCGCTTCCTGGGCTAGGTTCGATTCCTGGACTCATGAAAGTTTTTTTTTTCTTTTTTTCGTTTCTTTACTTCGCTCCGTGAAGTTTTTAAATGTCACCCTCTAAACATGTATGTAGAATATTGATTCATTTCTTAATTTTCCTTGGCAAATGGTGAAGAGATTTACACACCATTCATAATCGAGAGGTATTTGCTCTAATTCTATTGCACTCGTGCAACTGACCTGGTTTGTAGTCCATTTGAATGGCGACAGGTACTAGTTCGTTGAAATCTTCTCCCGTTACTTTCGCAGACGCAAATAGAGCAATAGGAGAAAGAAAGTTCCACATGGTCCTACGGGGATCACGATCGGTGAGATCCGGTGATCTGGGCATGTCATCACACATCTCGTACCGAAGAGCATAGATCAAACCATTTCTTATAGCCTGAAATTAAAGACGCCAAAAATTGGTCACAATTATATTAATTTTTATAAGAGAACAGAAATTCTGGCGGAATAATTTTCCCAGCTGTGTTCTTATTGATAAAAGAATCACGCGCACAAATATTCAAGAAACTCGAACTTGTTGCATTGCATCAAACAAAATGATTAAGAAGTGTGAGACGACAGTGATTTAAGGAAACAAGGTTTTGGAACGAGATACACACGCAAGCTAAATTTGTCGTGTTTCCCAAAACCAGTCAAATGGGAACTTTAGCGCCAAACAACAAGAAGTGTTTAAAATAAAAATAGTATCACTAAAATATTACCCAAAATTAATTGCTTTCCAATTTAGATTTTTCTATTTATAAAAGCTATGGAAAAGGAACGGACAATTCGTGCTAAGAGTTCACAAGCTGATTTTGCATTATTTCTTGCATGATTGTCCAAAAATAATACCTGACAATTTGTTTTTCGATTTAAACATTTAACACATTTAGCTGTTAAAAGCCAAAGCCTAATTGCTTTTAAAAAGACAGCCCGCATTAAATTTCGCCAAGAAAGCCTTACAGGGGTAGAAAACTTACTTCTTCCAATGAATCATCCGTTTGCAGAGCTGTTTGTGCAGCGGTTTCCCAATCAAACGTCGAGTTCAATGTCACCTTTAGTTCGTTCCAGTCTAGTCCTGAGGATCCTGGTTAAAAACATATGTCATCATAACCATTATCGCCACTAATTCCCACTTCACATTTGGTTTTCGATCAGTGTGGATCGATAAATTACCCTAAACTAACATGTAAGGTCTACTGTGCCTCAAGCTTTAAATCATGTGCAGGTCTTTTTTGTCGTTTTGATCACGGACACTCCCTCAAGGCCACGACATAACCGCTTCTAGTAATGCAGAACAGAACTCACAGAAGTCGCTGGTACCTACCATCTTTTCCTTGATGATCTTTACAGACAAAAGCATTCACGCGAGAAAACAGTGACTATATATCCTTGTAAACAGAATCATCGTTCAAACGGTTTGAACGTGGGACCAATTGTTAAGCCAATATTTTTATTGCTGGAAAGAAAAAATAATAATAATAATAACGTAACAACCCCTCCCCCTGATTCATGATGACTGCATGCATCCGTTAGTTTTTGCCGGCCTTTTTGAAGTTGTTCAACGACTGTACAGTGCGAAGACGGACTTGTGGTCCTCAGCCAACAGTTACCGTAAGTTGGCGCTTAATGTGGTCCTTTCCATCTTCCTTAAAGGCAATGGATACGCGCTTGCAAGCTCATAGGGGCGCATTGCGGGAGATGAAGGCTATGCCGTTCTGATGAGGACAAACAAGACGGGAATATGTGTACACTGGCTACATACCATTGTCTGGTGATAGGACTGTTTGCATGAGTAAGGACCAGACGCGGGGTTAACGTTTGTGCGCAATTGGTTCATATTATTGTCCGCGTTACCGGCACGTTTGCAAGACCAATTTCACGTTTTCTCCTTTTGCAAAAAGAGAAGTTTGGCTTGCAGACTGAATGATTTGATATGGACTACGAGGAGAACATTTTCCACTCGCTCATGATTGTGTACCTCTCCGTCGACCTTAAAAAAATCAACTTACCAAAAAATGCTTACTAAAATTCAAAATATTCTTTTTAATGTCAACTTACTGGCTGAGCAGTTTCCCCAAAGGCCATGCTCATCATAATTGTCTGTTGTTGAACACCAAGGCCTGTCAGGGCCATCAGCAATGCAACTCTTGTAAACCTTTCCATTGTAGGTGAATGGAAAGCGACAGCATTCACCTTTTGTTGTCTTAACACTGCAATCTTCGCCTTTTGCAGCAGGAACAGAACGTTGTTAGTGCAAAATGTAAGAACAGAGAGATAAACTTAACATGATTCACGCGGTGAATTAATAAGAGGATTACTTTCTCGGTATACTTTTTGTCTGTTCTCTTTTCATTCGATTCCATAGGTGTGCTCCCTCACAATCAGGTTGCTTCATTCTTAGAAAGAAAATTCCTGCCAGGCCATAGAGGCGCAATCGGAATGAAAGCAGCTATACCGTGATGATAAGGCCAGCCGGTAAGACGGAAATTTGTGAATATGGTTACCGCCGTTGGGTCTGCTGTTTGCATGGGTAAGGACCTGGGGCGGGTGTTTGTGTGGGATCGGTTCATATTATTGTAGTCTTCCTACTTTACTGGAAAAAGACGTTTGCAAAATCAATTTCATTTCTTCCCCTTTTGCAAAAAGCGAAATTTGACTAGTGGAGTGATTTAATATGGACTACGAAGAGCACATTCTCCACAAACATGGCCTGTCTCGCTTCCAGGTGAACCTTAAAAATCCGAGCTTACCAAAATTCAAAATATAATTTTATGTATTAATAGTCCTAATCCGCTAACTCAATGTTGTACCCAATTCAAACCCTTTGGGAATAAAACGTTTTGTTCCATTATATCATTTAAATATGAATGTTATATTATCATGCAGATACAATACACAAAGAACCTTAATCCGGGGAGATTTGAATTGAGTACAACATTGAGTTAGCCGATTAGGTCTATCGCAACTTACTTGGTAAGCAGTTTCCCCATTGGTAATGCGTATCAAAATTGATCGTTGTGGAACACCAAGGACTGTGATGGTCATTACTAATGCAACTCGTGTAAACCTTGTCATGGTAGGTGAATGGAAAATGACAGCATTTACCTAGTGTTGTCTTAGCACTGCAATCTTCAGGTTCTGCGGTGGGAACAGTAATTTGTAAGGGCAAATGTAAGGACAAAATTTGTATATACAAATAACTGTGATATGCTGAACAGATCCGTGCGGTCCATCACAAAAAGGGTTTACTTTCCCACTACACTGTTTGTTTGTTTGTTTGTTATGGGATTCTGATATTCAAGAATTCTCGACAGTTATGCAAACCCTCGACTGCGTCTCAGGCTTGCATAACTGTCTCGAATTCTCCCAACTGCCTCGATTGTTTAGATGAGGCTATGGAAACACGGAAAAAAGTCCTCTATTGCTTTTATAAAATATTTCTCAAAGATAATTCGACAAATGAAGAAAATGCTGGGGTTTTTTTACCTTTTGATTGAAACAGATTTTCTTGATACACGCTCACATTTCCTACCTGCCAATTAAAACGCGCGTCTGGCAACACATATCCAATCAAAATTCGTGAGTCGCACGAGGCGAGAGCCGAGTGGACTTTAGCTCCTTGAGTACAAACCTCCCAATTGCAACTATAACTCGATAGTACACGCTGAATCGTTTACTACTTGTTTTAATAACATAACCAAAACAGCTTGTGACAGTTTGTGACATCCTTTGTCTTCTTTGAATGCCTCTTGCTCGCTAACTCGTCGAGCTGGCTTTCACTTAAACTTGCAAATTGCTTTGCAAGTGGCTCGAGCAAAATACCCACTAAAGGCTTAAAACATGACATTTCTAAGTCCTTTTCTATGAAGCTACAAAGAAATTTCAGCATTTTTGGCGGGACACTGGTCCATCATTATAGCAGTTTGAGGAAAAAGCAAGTTTTCCCGGCGCACGCATCAACGTTTTCGTCCGATGGCCACTTACTCATGGGTTAATAGTAACTGGATAATTGAACAATCAGAGGCCGTTTTCTAGTAGTCTTGGATAAACTCGTGTTTTGTGTGAAATTCTTTCGCAGCATGTGATTGGCTGCCTACAACACACTTAGGTAATGCTGATTAGTTGATACAAATAGTGGGCAAACGGCCGGTGAACGGAAGTGGTTTTTCCTTTAAGCAGACATTCGTGGAGGAGGAACGTCTGCGTGGGAGGCTATACGACGATGAGCTACCTTCAGATTTTGCCTTATTATGTTATGCATTCACTATTCTGAGGATCAGCTACCAAATTCTTGTAATTCATTTCATTGTCTTCGGCTCTATGCATAAATCCAGAGGTATCTTCATCTCTCTTCCAAACATGAACTCAACAGGTGTGTGTGTCCCGTGGACGAGTAGACACTCCTTGTAAAAGCCATCATATATTAATGCAACTGCTCATCTCAACCCTGGGGATCATTCTCAACTCTGGCCTTCAGAATACTCTTTAGGGTCTTTTGCAGATTCTCAATCTGCCCATTGCACTCTGGATGGTATAAAATTAATCGCGTTTTGTTGATTTCTAGCAAATGGCACATCTCTTCAGACACCAGGGACTTAAAGTTTCTTCCGTGGTGTAAGCTGTCTGGCACACCAGACCGACACACTCACACAGTTCCCCACCAGAACCCTTTCACAAGTTAAAGCCAAGACTATAGTAGGCTAGTAACCACTGAGCTCCACCTAAAGCCTCTAACACATCTTCTGTCCGAGGCAGTGGTATGGCATCCTTCATTGTGAACTGGTTCAGCTTACGGTAGCTGAAAGGTACATACGATATGTCCCATCCTGTTTCCTTGCATGTACCACTGGACTGCTCCAAAACTTTGTGACGGTTCAATAAGTTCAATAAGTTCTCGCTGATGCTGTGGTACCTGACGAGGCAGCTGTTTCATTGCACCTTCGTCAATTGCATGTTCTCAGAAGCCCTACTTTCCTTAGTAAGTAATGTCCTTTGCAAAGATTTCCTCCTTTTCTCTTTAAATTAACGTTATCACTGCGACAAAAAGTGCCCCCTTTGGTCTTGTGAAAGCCCTCATAGGTTACTTTGCAACCCGGGTCTCTATCCTTCATTCTTCTTTGGCTGCTCCTTTCTGGCAGAAGTCTAATGAATGAGCAAGATGGACGAGATGCACTTGTGAAGTCTGGATCTGGTTCCATTGAAATAACATGGCCATCTACTCTACTAACAAGATAATACTCAGCTCCAGGAAGATTTTCCCGCTGTCACTGGCCTGTCTGAGGATTTAGCAACTCGAGCTAGGGTCGGTCTTTCCCTGGGGTTCACTAAGGAATGAGCTATGCTGATTTCCGCTTTGCCTTATAGTTCCTTTGACTCCTCTAAAATTACAGGACTACCCGTAGTATGATCATACCCAATCTCCAGTTTGGCTTCTATCATTTATTCAGTTCCAGGTTTCAATTGTATGTCATCATACGGAAAAATTTGACAAACACGAGGTGCACCGGCTTGCAGTACCTGATTAAAATTTCCGTATGAGCAACTAAGCACGACTATCTGAAAGCTTGATATGTGCAAGATCTGCATACTGAAGGAACTGAGAAATCAAGGTTTTGAAATTTTGACCCTTTGAATAAACACGCAGGGCTCTTACAGTCCTCCTGAATTCCGTATCAGTATTCACGAGCTGCTGAATTCAAGAGCTCTTCACCTGTGAAGAGCTCTTCACCTGTAGTGTCCACTTGTTCTCATTTTGACGCGGTTCCTGCTGTTAGACCGCCTTCGGACTTTAAATCCCACCGCTTCCGCCAGTGTAATCAACGTCACACAGAAATAGGTTACACCGTTTCATGTTTTGGAGAACATACAAACGATAATACAGAATATTGAAGTGTAACACGTGTCTTCTATGCAAAAGATCTTACACCATATGTATTTCACGAAATGCCCCTTTACAGTATTAATCTCAACTTACTGAGAAAGCAATTTCCCCATTGGCCATCCACTGTTGTACACCAGGGACTGTGATGGCCAGCACTAGTGCAACTCTCGTAAACCTTTCCATTGTAGTTGAATGGAAAACGGCAACATTTATCTTCTGTTGTCTTAACTTTGCAATCTTCAGGTTCTGTGGCGGGAACAGTAATTTGTTAG
Organism: Montipora foliosa; assembly: GCF_036669935.1. Taxonomy (NCBI): domain Eukaryota; kingdom Metazoa; phylum Cnidaria; class Anthozoa; order Scleractinia; family Acroporidae; genus Montipora; species Montipora foliosa. The sequence goes on along the minus strand of NC_090877.1, from coordinate 2,237,563 downwards.
TGCAAAATATGAGAAAGCCTAATATATGCAAATACCTCAAATCAACTGCACAAATATGCGCAGTCAATCACAAACATGGATTTACTTTCTCGTTAGTCTTTTTTTTAGTTCCCTTTTCATTCGATTCCATGAAAGTGTTCCTGAAAAAAAAGGCAGGTCGTTTCATGATTGAAAGGAAAAATCCTGCAAGCTCATAGGGGCGCGCTAAGAACAAAAGCTGTGCCGTGCTGATGAGGTTAATACGGAAATATGTGTATATGGCTTCCACTGCATACTGCCTGGTCCTGTGGTTTTTTTACATGGTAAGGACCTGGAGACGGGTTGGTTTGTGTGTGATTGGTTCATTTTATTGTCAGCGTCATCCTGCATTTTCGAGAAAGCCGCGTTCAAGTTTTCCGCCTTGGCAGAAAGCGAAGTTTGACTCACAGAGAGAATTAATATGGCTTACAATTTCCCTTTGGTATTTGCTTCCTCACCTTCAACCTCAAAAATCAACTTACTTAATTCAAAATATATCGTGATTGATCTTAACGTACTGAGTATGCAGTTTCCCCATTGCTGATGCCTATCATAACTGATCGTTGTGGAACACCAAGGCCTCGGATGGTCATTAGAAATGCAGGTATGGTAAACCCTTCCTCGGTAGGTGAATGGAAAATGGCAGCATTTACCTACTGTTGTCTTAACACTGCAATCTGCAACTTCTGTGATACGAACAGTAATTTGTTAGGGAAAAATGAAAAAAACAAAGCTTATATTAAAGAACAAAAAGAAAGAAGTGCTTAGAGAGGCACGAGCCGTGGTCACTTCTCGAGTGTTGTTGAAAGAGTTCAAGTGCGGGACATTTCAAGACTCAGCTTCTAGATTATTTAACCGCAGGTACAAAACACAGGTTAGAGGTCACTGTTTTACCAATACATAAAATATCCTAAACATTTATTACAGCTAACCTTAGGCCTAGTTAGACCTAAACAAGAGTTTTTAGGCATAATGTTAGCATTGGTATACGGTTAGGATTGTTTCTGTATTGGTAAAACAATGACCTGGGGCCTGTGTTTTATACCTGTCCATTATTTAACAAGTTGCCGAGCACTATTGTTAAGAAAATATGGTAACCCATCGATGCGAGAAATCTTGGTTTTATAGCCATGACGTCATCGAACGTCCGTACGTACGTACGTACGTCCGTCCAACCCTCCATGTATGCCAATGTGACCAGTATCATGCCACTTTACAGCATACATCTTTGATATTGGACAACCATACAGTACAGACAGTGACTGCATCTACTGTGGTAAGCCAGACTCCATAAATCACACCTTTATCGACTGCGAATTTACCAAAACCTTCGCATGCAAAGTCATTAATTGGTTTAACACTCAGCACGGTTCCAACTTTCAACCAGATACAAAAGAAATGCTTTTCGCCACCTTTAAGCACCCAACATACATGAGGCCAGTGAGAAAATTCAATTACACCCTCCTTTTCATGACATTCTATGTGTATGTAAGTAAACTAAACAACAGTTCACTTGCACTAACCGAATTTATTACTAGAATCAATTATGAATACAAAGTTGAAAATTTGTAAATTAACACCAAAAAATACTCGTAACGTCATGCTGTGCTCCTTACAAATCTTATAGACTGTTACTTTTTAATTGTATTAAAATATGATCAGAAATCTTTTCGCCCTCCCCTCCCCGCGCTATTAGCCGTTTGTTTGCTTTTCTATTTATTTCGTGATTTCGTGCATTTAAGTTATTTTTCTTTCCTTTCATTTTTTTTTTTTTTGCTCATGTTTTTTCTTTCTATCCTGTTTTGATTTAATGTGTAGCTAGTGTTTATTGTTAGAAATAAATAAAAAATAAAAATAAAATAAAAAATAAAATCTTGGACTGTTTGTGTGTGAAGGTTCTCAACTAAGAAAAATTAAATGTTTGAGAAAGTTGAAGCTAACCACTCCTTTGTACTTTATGGACGCATATTCACTGCGTTCATTTGTAGTGAGAACGATTAAATATTATGGCCTCTGAACATGCCACGGAGCATGAAAATCTTCATTCGATCACTTATTGATGATTCATGTCTTCCAGTTCAAGTATAACGGTGCAAATATCAAAGCACACTATTCTGGGATAAAAATTTGTTATTTAGCCTCATTTTTTGACATGTTGAAACAATTTTCGATAGATTTCTGTCTTATTACAACCTCTGCGTTAATTTTCTTAACGAGTGCCATGTTATTGTTCGAAAAAGAAGCGATTTTTTAAAACATTCAAAGATAAAAAACTGCGATAAAATACAGTTGAACCTGCATATGACGGCCCGATATTCAGCGGCCACCCTCTTCGTGAACGTTGTTTGATCTGTCTGAACAGTGACGTGTTTACGATCATTTCTGTTTGTGTTGATCCAACGTAATGTATAGAACGTTACACGGCATTGCAGTCTTTAGTGTTAAGGACGTTCGCGCCCATTGCTACTGCGCATCTTTTCGCTCATGTCACGCACACGTCATGCATCGTAGACCACGCAGGTAAGCCCGCGGAGGAAAGCCCAGGGAACGAAGTTTTGCGAAACTGGCTTTCTTTAAGGAGGCTTGTGTCCACATGGGCTTCCAAGAAATGTTTTGCAATCGCCGAGTTCTTATGTTCAACATATATTTTACCTTTAAATATTAATGTTGACATGGAAAATTCAAATCTTGTAATAGCTCGTACCGAGCTGTAGATTTGGTTTGTAGTAAGGAGTGATTCTTCTAATGATATAAAAGTATTTTTTTAAATTCCAAGCGTTTCCTCTTATTTTCGGTGGCCGGATGGTCTATGATATGTCTATCTGTATACCTTTGTACTTTTAAAACCTTTCACAACTGAGTTAGTTGAACTTTTCGTCACTCTCGCTTCCCCCTGCATCATATCAATCAAAATTTGGTTTCTGTGTTCGTAGTCACTAAAACATGGAACGACCTAAAACCACCTACAACCACCTACAACCATCTACAACCACCTACAACCACTTCAAAGAAATTTACAACCATCTACAACCACCTACAACCACCTCAAAAAAATCCACAACCACTCACAAAGAACCGAATACCATCTTAAGCAAGCCATAATTGTAAAAAATAAGCAAGACGACAATATGTGGTTACCATTTAGCCAAAAAAATCCGGAAGGCATGATCGTGGCATAAAGGTAAGCGATTTTCCGAATTTGTTAAAAGTCAAACGGATGTGAATAGCGCTTTACCCTGCATTCCATCCTGTAAAGGGCGCTAAAATCGTGAAAAAGGGCCTGGAAACGGAACGATCCTCACGAATTTCCCAATTTCCGGGAAATAGAGTGCCGGCATTTCCCGGAATTCGGGAAATTCGTGAGGATTGTTTCGTTTCCAGGCCCTTTCTCACGATTTTAGCGCGGTTTACAGGATGGAATGCAGGGTAAAGCGCAATTCTCATCCGGTTGGTTTTTAACAAATTCGGAAAATCGCTTACCTTTATGCCACGATCATGCCATCCGGATTTATTTGGCTAAATGGTAACCAGATATTGTCGTCTTTCTTATTTTATACAATTATGGCTTGTTTAAGATGGTATTCGATTCTTTGTGAGTGGTTGTAGATGGTTTTAGGTGGTTGTAGCTAGGTCGTTTTAGGTCGTTCCATGTTTTAGTGACTACCTTTCTCTGTTGGTCGCTGAGGTCTGGTAACCTTTAAACTCTTTTCTATCCTGTGAGAATTCTCATCGCTTACATCCCTGTTTTCATTTTCATGGGAATTCAGAAAGTTGACTTGAAGTTACACTAAACTGAGGAAAATCTTCAGATATAATTGCTGACCGGCACAATTTTTTGCTTCATATTTGGGAACAATCAGCCGCCTAAAGGTTAAGGTGTTTATTTACAAAATGGCTACCACTGTTGTCGGGTTCAGTGTATTGTTGTTTGCATGGGTAAGGACCTGCCTCGGGGTTGGCGTTCATATTATAGTCAGCGCCTTCCTACTCTTACGCCCGGGAAAGGCACTCTTGCAAGACCAATCTTAAGCCGCGAAGTTTGACTTGCGAAGGGATTTAATATGGACTACTAGGGATCTTGTCTTCAAAGCTTCAAAGTTTTCTACATCGTCTTCAAAGCTTAAAATCAACTTACCTAAATTCAAAATATATGTATTTATCTCAACTTACTGGTTAAGCAGTTTCCCCATTGGCCATCCACCGTTGTACACCAAGGCCTGTGATGGCGATCAATAGTGCAACTCTTGTAAACCTTTCCATAGGTGTTGAATGGAAAACGGCAGCATTTACCATTTGTTGTCCTAACACTGCAAACTTCAGGTTCTGCGGTGAAAAAAAAAACTTAAAAACTTTATTTAAACACGTGACATTGATGAGGCTAAAAAAGGACTCGTTACAAAAATGTACGTGTATCTACAATAGTATATAAATTAAGAAAATACTAAACTAAGAATCTATAATAAAATTACCTATCCACACTATAAATTTAAAATAGCATCTAATTAGAGCAGGAATCACAACGACACTCCTCCTGGCTCAACTTAAGTTTCTTCAGTTTGGCCACAAAATTCTTATGGTTTGGGGCCTCCCTAACATGGAAAGGTATATTGTTCCAGAGGCGGCACGCAATATTCGAAAAAGATCTGTGTTTAAAACTAGTATTGGGGGCCGGCTGATCGAGTCTGCTACCATTGCCGCGAAGATTGTAAGCACAGTTTTTGATTCTAAACATATTACTTATATAATAGGGATAGCCTTTGTACACAAGTGTCAGAGCTTGGACCAGGCGCCTATGTTTAATGGCATCTAAATTATACTGCAACAAGATCTGCTCGTAACTAATAGGCTTAGGTAGATTGAAGAGAGTTCTAAGTACGTAATAATTGGCATTTTCTAACTTATCAAATAAAGTTTCAAAGCTTTGTTACGGCAAATGTAACAAAAACGTAATTCTTATTCCAATTCTAATTGTGTGACCTGCAAAAGGCATAACCGATCACCGCACATGTGCAAATGTGCATGTGTTAGTGTTAAAATATGATCATGAGACAGGTGCAAGTGCTAAATAAAATGATAAAAAGTTCCGGGGTGAGCGTTTTCAAGTTTTTTTGAAACATGGCACTTGACAGCCGTTTTGAAGGCTTCCACTGACTGGTATTCAATGACTCTGTTTGGTAAAGAGTTCAATTCTTTTATTGTACGTGAAATAAAACTGTGTTGGTATTTGCTTGCTTTGATACTAACTTGAACGAGTTTCTTAGGGTCGAATTGTCTAGTGTAATGTCGCCTTTTATTTAATATATAGGGTGGAAGTTGTATTGCCGACAGGCCAGAAACGACTTTAAACTTCTTCTATACGTACAAATATTTGAGGTAAACTGAACAGATCCGTGCGGCCAATCAAAAAAAAGTGATTTACATATATATGTCTTGTTGTCTAAGCACGAGGGCCGTACTTAAGGTGATTCCCTGGCTTTGCATTGCGCAAATCCACTGCGCATAATTTCTTGCGCGCATAAGCTCGTGCACATTGATAAAATGGCAGATTTTCACTGACGCCAAGCGTAATCTGTCAACGAATGGCTTTTTTCTCCTGAACGAGCGCGGTGACCCCCTTCTTTTAATGGTGTTATGTACTTGCAATAGGTACACGGAAAACATACTTTGTGGCGAAAAAAAGTTGGATAGTAGAAGTTGTTGTATTTATATATAAATGACGTGAAAACTGCATTAAGAGCCAGACACTAAGTGTGAGGTGATGATGAAGCGGTCCAATTTGCTTACTTTTTCTTGCAAGATCGAGCAATACTGAAAGATTTTGGACCGGAAAAACATGTAGGCTCAAGTTTTCAGTAATATTCAGTAGCTTTTGCTATATAACTACAATTTTTCCGGTTGATCAAGTAACTTGGTAAAAAAAAGCACGGTAACCCTATCTTTTTATTGCATTTTTTTTTTTATGTCCTGTGCGCTAATATCAATTGTGCTAAGTTTAACAGGAATCTGGATAGTAGGTCAATTTTAAAAGAATTACCTTAAGGTGGATTCCACTGTCACGTAAATTTTACGATGTTTAGGCCCCTGAATTTGAATGGCTTTACGTGCGTAAATAAAATACAAGATATTGCATGACCTGCTTTCGTTTAACGTAATAGTTGAGAGCGGTTCAACTTTTTGGATTTCCACTGCCGCGTAAATTTTATTTAGGTTATTTACGCACGTGAATTTCAACAAAACGCACGTATTTCTGTGTCAGCGTTCCATTCAGGAGTTTTGCATTGATTTTTTTCGAGAAATGTATGCTGTCCGCAATCTTGATTTGAGAGACAAAAAAATATTGTGCCCAATTCCGCTGGATCACTTGGGGGACAATACCTGGTTAAATGTTGTTAAAATATTTGCCGTCGCTGGACAAGAAATGAAGCAAGCTGATTGAGTGATATTAGTCAGGCCTAAGTCTCAACTTACTGGCTGAGCAGTCTCCCCAAAGGCCATGTTTATCATAATTGCCCGTTGTTGAACACCAAAGCTTGTCATGGCCATCAGTAGTGCAACCCAAGTAAACCTCTCCATGGTACGTGAATGGAAAACGGCAGCATTCACCTTTTGTTGTCTTAACACTGCAATGATTATTTTCAGTTTCTGTGGAGGGAACAATAATTGTTTGTGCAAAACTTGTATATACAAAGAACTAAGACAAACTGAACAGACCCGTGCGGGAAATCACCATTGATTCCATCAATGTGTCGCTACATTTTCTACAGGGACAGTAACTGTGCATTTAATAGCTCGCAAAGCGAATCTACGCAAGCGGTTTCAGTAAGCATGAGCGTGCATCAGAATCTTCTTGAGTGATGACCTTCCTGTTAGATTTCAGTCCTGATAAAAAATGCTCTCAACCGATAGGGATGCTTGTTTACACTCTCAGGGTCTCCTGCCATTTTCCTAATGAGAGTAGAAATGAGTTCCCAAAGGGTTATTTCAACATGACCTACGTTTGCTTGTCAAAGTTATACTTTAGAAGAAATGGACGTTACTTGTAAGTCTTTATACATAGGTCGTCACTTTCCAGTTGGGCATGATACTCAAGTTTTGTCAGTCAAAGTGACCAAGTTCCACTTTTTTCTGGCAACGATTTAAGCACCAACCTTTTTGGATAGTCACCTGGCGGATAGACATCGGGTTGGTTCCCGCCAGACGCTGCTGAGTGAAGTGCTTGTCGCTTATCCATATAGATTTGTTACGAATGAAAGTCTCATATCTGGAAGGAAGTGCGGTGTATCTCTAAACAGGAAAAGACAGACGGCTTCATTTACAGAAATTTCAGGCAGGGCCCATTTTCTGACTGATTTTAATTACTCAATGGTTACGAAACCATTCTTCTCTCGTTGCTGTCGTTGGTGGTAGATACCGGCTAGATTTTTGTGAGTGAGTGAGTAGGCTCACGCCCAGCACCGATAAGATTCGGACGATGGTCGGAAAGGTTTTGGATCACTTTCTTCGGATTAACGTCCGACTATTTTTGTTTGTATGCTGGTGTTGTGCATTCTTCCACGTTTTATCGGCGCCACTCTGGGTTTGCATATATTTCTAAAAATTTCAGATATCCCGAAAGTGTTAAGAGGTAGGCTATTCGTTTTCTTACTCAGTGAAGCGATCAACATTTTTTTTTAAGTAAAGTAACCTTATTTAACGTCGATAACTTGAAGTAGTAATTGAAATGACAAACCTGAGGTGGACGGTAAAAAAAAAAAGAATAAATTATAGTCTATTTCTGTGCACGCAATTGTAACGGCAGCTTTACCTTTCGTAGCCATCGCTCTACTGTAAAATCTCAATTAAAACTATTCACAGCACATCCCTTCCAATATGGAATGACTCAGTCTACTTACTCCAATTACTGGCTCCAAAGCTGACTGAAAGAATGCTGATAGCGGGAGATATTCTGAAATGTCTGTGATCTCTCTTCCGTCGTGGATATTCAAATAAAGATGAAGAGATGCATTGCTTGCTAAAAGTGTCTGAGCGTAAGTTGTGAAGTAGTATCTGCTGAAAGGATCTTGAGTTAACACAGCAGCCAGTTCACCGGGGGTCATATTCAATAATGCGAAGCCATGCAAGGAAGGGTTGAATTTGTAGGTAAAGGTGACCTTTTTTGTAGCCAGCTCAATGTCTCTCGTCGCTTTACATATTTCACTGGTCTCTTGGGGTAGGGACACCTCACACTGGGAAGTTACAGACCTTGATAAAAAGATCAAATTGTTAATATTAAAAAGCGGAACTCCTCAATTATTAGTTATTTATGTTTTTTTTTCAGATATATTTATAACGATTCGGCTTGCCATACGACCAGTCTGACCTTATTCAAGGGCGTAACTAGGGGGAGGTCCTAGGGTGCCCGTGACGCCCCTCCCCCGTCCTTTGTAAGCCTTTTTTTAAGCAACTAAACTACAGTGGCGAAAAGGCCACAATCTGGTGAGTACCCTCTGTTTGACACAGTGTGACCCCTCCCCCCCCCCCCCCTTTGAAAAATCCTGGCTATGCCCCTGTTATTCTACAAATTAGTCTATTTTCCTGAGCTCTTGCTTGCTCTTTCAGGTTCTTCCGATGCTCTTCACTATAATTACGTCTCTTTAATCGGTCTCTTTCTTTCTTCAATTGCTCTCTCTCTCTCTCTCTCTCTCTCTCTCTCTCTCTCTCTCTCTGTCTCTCTCTCTCTCTCTCTCTCTCGTTGTTTGTCACTGATCTCGGTCACGGCTCTCTTTTGCCTGGAGCATCACTTACTCGTCGCCTGCTCTCTGTTCTTTATCTCTCAATTTCTCTTCTTTCCCCGTTGTACGACTATTAAAAAAATATATTTAGCTTGTTTTTTGGTTGTCTTCAAAGTTTTTGCTTCTTTAATTAAAGGCAACTGTCAAATGCAGCATGCTGGCCATGCAACTTCCCACCAAAAAAGGCAGGTTCCGAGCAGTGCGATATTTCGAGTATTGGCCTTGCATGAAAAGTTGAACGTATTTCGTACGATGACGTTATAACCAACCAAAATTTCTCGCATTCAGGAGTAACCATATTTTTTTAAACATGGTGCTCCGACCGAAGGTGCGAGGAGAGCTCCGCTATTATTGCAAAGGAATAAACTATTTTGCCTGGCAGTAATTAATTTGGATGCGTTATTAGGTAGTTGGAATTTTCAGAAGGCCTCGGGATTCAAGTCAGTCTCTGACAGCCTGCTGATCGTGTTTTGGGCTGCTACTGATTCCTTCATTCCTCAACTGTGCTTTTGGTCAATTGGCCGGCCTCTCGCTCAGATTAATTAAAACTCTAACCTGGACTTGTTTAGTTCCTTGTTCGTTTGATTCTCACTGAGAAACCCCTCACCTGCAGTGTTCAATAGGGCTGTTTATATATTTCAATCAAATGTTATCTTAACACCACTTGCCTTATAGTTTTCAGTGGCCTTCTTTCATTTGACACTGAAAAACATTGTTTTTGTCGAAATCTTATTGGAGTTTTTTAAACATTAATATTTTTTTAGAAAAGGTCAAACCTGTCAAAATATTAATTTTGTCTAAACAACTGACGCGGATTTAGAGAGCAAACAATTGATTATTTATGCGTTTCCACCTTCACTTTGGAATCCATGATACGCCCAAAAATTTTAAGCGAAATCACACAACGATAAAATGAGTAGGGAAAAGTTTCAATTTCCTTGCTATAAACTAAGCTAGAGACCGGGGAAAACGGCTTCGACAACCGTTCGATTTTGTTGAACGACGTTGACTGCTGGGGTAAGCAAAGTACGGTTTCAACACATCATCAACATTTGATTCAACAAAGCTTTATTAGAGGCCTGATATTCAGTCCCAGGCTGCAGCCTCAGCTGTTACTGTGGATACGGACTTGTTACTATGAATACGGGACCATGATACGTCATTAGGGAGCTTACGAAACGACGACGCCGACGGCAACGACGACGCTACAAAACAATAGGTTTAGTGAGCAAAAACAATGGCTCTGCACGCTCTGCACGTGCGTTTTACATTTTGGTACATTTCTTTGCCGTCATCTCCTAAATGACGACGTGAAATGATCAAATTCAAGGTTCTGTGGAGGACGTTAGCACATGACGATGAATTTTCAGTTCTCTCTCTACGCTTCCAACCCATTCATACCAGTTTAATTCCTCGACAGTTACTACACATTTTTAACGCGAAACGACATGAAATAGTTTCTTAGTGATATGAATAACGCGTCCTCGTAACCGTCGTCGTCCTCGTTTCGTAAGCTCCCTATTAAGAGACCGATTAGTGCGCAGTCGCATACCCAACTCGAAATGTTGACAGAGAGGGGCAAACGGCTCCAACTTTAATTCAACATTCGAGTTAAGAAAAGAAATTTTGAATGGTTGTTGAAGCAAAGTTTATAATACGCTTTTAAACTCGTTCAACTTCGATTCAACGTGTTTCAACACATTGCGGTTTAACAGAATCGACTCCGGATGTTGAAGCAAACCGTTGAAGCTGTTTGCCAAGGCCTTAAGCGTATGTGTTTTTAGTAAATCCGTTCTCAGGTTATATCCGTTTTTACCTAGGTTAATTTTGATCATCTTCGTTTTACCTGGGTTGAATATGCACTGAGATGAATTGCAGAAACCTTTTTGCTTGTCGTTGTAGTGTGGTGTTGAAGACGCACGATTACAGATCTGGAGGGGCCGAGTTCGAATACCAGTAAATGCATGCTACAGTTCTTTGTTCCCTTCCTATGTTGTAATGATGAGATTGAAGGGATAAGTGTATGAATACAGATACCGATAAGATGATACGAAGCATTGAGAGGATGTGTTGAGATGCGTAGGACACTGAGATCTTGAGAGATGATGTAGGTGTTTTCAATCCTTTTGAGGGTGGGGGACTAGGTAAAAACATATTAATTAAACCGGAGAACGGATTTTACAGACAACGTATGCTCTCTTGAAAGTTGCAAGAACAAAGACAGCAGAAAAAAAAACCCACATATCCAAAATAAAAGTATAAAAAAACTTTAAAATTACCTTATTGACGCTAAGAAGCAGCAAATAAAGGTTATTGAAAGCAAATGCGCCATGATGGTTACTGACAGGATATCAATAGATCAGATCCTGATGTCTCAGGCCGTGACCTGCATGACAATATAATATCATTAGTGATTCGTGTGTCTAAAAAGATATAAATTTCTTTAAAAAATAGTAGAAAAGCTACTTGAAACTGATAACGTTTTAAAATCTACTATAGAAAGGCTCTAGGGAGAGTATCTTCTCAAAACTCTTTTAGCCTAAGTATTTCATAACAACGCTATAAGAAAGAAAATGTGGAATGTTGCGTCGCAGTTAACATGCAGCTGTATACTATGCGGACAATGAAAGCTAGCATTCATCTATTTCTTACTATTATAAAATAAAATGTTTCATATGGCACTGTCACAGATTGCAAAAAATTATGGAGTGATAGAGAATAAAGAATATACAAGAGACCCTAAAGAGACAATTTTCTTTAGTATTTCTAACTTACTCGTAAGTAGTTTCCAGTTGTCGTTCCACTAACATAAAACAGATTTAGCCAAGCCTAAAAGCGGAGCTCCCGGGTTATTTATTCTTGCAATAAGTTAAGGTCTCGGTAAAGGAAAATGAGGTGTCCGCGGAAAAATGAAATTATTGCGCCGCTATTTTTTGTATAGCGTCAAACTATATATCATATTGAAGTTAATAGATTTAATTATTTGAATAAAGTTTTAGTTTTATGATATTTAATATTGCCTTTTAGTTTTGAGGTCCCAAACTCAGAACGACCGAATCTGCTGCAAAAGAACTGCACTTTGTTGCGTCTTATAAGAGTGCGTTTCTTTGGGATGATGATCAGAAGAAGGATCACTGCTATAAAATCAGTCTCCGAAGACAAACGAAAAATTTCTCACACGGTATTTGGTGTAGTGCAGTCATCTATTAAAATTGAAAATTTGGAAGCGATATCTTAAAATCCGTCGGGACAGAAGGTCCGAGAAGTTGCAATTTTGGCGTCAAAATAAACCCCTAGAAAATCGAGCTTGAAGTTTCGCGTGCTGTTCACGGTCTGCTGAATAATGCCTCCCCCTACTTGAAAGCCAATTATGCTGAGCCAATCAGCGTTCTGGAACGTGCTAAGGTAGCAGCAGATCGCGCGTGAAGGCTGTCAATTGACACCCAATCCTTTCACGTGTGTTTACATGATTTCGTGCAGATTATGGCGCGAAACAAAGAAAGGCGATTTTAGTGGTTTCAGAATAAATTTTTCAGATTTTTTTTTTCCCGGGTAAATATACTTCAGAGCCCACTGATTCAAGATCTGCAAAAACAAAAAATTTGAGCGAGACGACCAAATTTACCTTTACAGAGACCTTAACTTGGCTTGAGCCTGCGCTCCGATCAAAAAACAGTACTTGGTCAATGGTCAGTTTCAAGACAGCTGACATTAATGAGCTCTAAACTTGGATCCGCAATATGGTCACGTGATACTAGTCAGCGGATACCTTGTTTTGACAGGTGTCAATTGACCATAACATGGATATCAAAGATGTACGCTAATTTCGTTTGATCCCTTTAGGACGCAGCTCTATTGTTTTTAGGTTTAGGGTCCATTGTTTCTTTTGTATCTTTCTTTGTGTCCATTGCTTTCTAAACCAATCCCGTGAGTCGTTCCGAAGGCTGCGTGGTGGCCCTGTAAACTAGCTGAAGACAAGTATACAGCATTGATTCTCTAAAATTTGAGCCCGCGATATGGTCACGTGATACTACTACTACGAGGTATATATTCCCCAATATTTACTTCGAATAATTGTGTTAGTGTAATTGATTGGCTTAGCAGTCGCGCCTCCGAAATGTTAAATTCGCCGGGTAGCGTGGTGAATATAACACTAAATTCTTACATTCACGCTGAAAATTATACTAAAAATAATTAACATGGATAAATAGGGAGTTTAAGCAAGGACAACGGCAACGTCAACGAAAACGTCTCTAGAAAATATAAGGTAGTGCTATCCCAAGGATTTCGCGATTATTGCGTGTTGATCACCTTGCACAATACAGGTGAACTATCCTAAAACTGAATGCTACGAACAGTTTTAAAGTAAAAAATAGAAAATGATGGTTCACTGTTATACCCTCACGTTGTCGTCGAAACCTAAAATTTTGTGATTTCACGTTGTTGTTTTGTTGACTACGTCAAGGAAATGCACAGAAATTCGTGCTGCATGTGCAGCACCATTATTTTTCATTCTTTAACCAATAATATCCTTGCTTTAAATTTGTGGCGTTGTCGTTGCATATAGCCGTCGTCTTTGCTTAAACTCCTTAATAAAGGTAACACTACGGCGTTGGGGGCCAATCGGAAGATAAACGTTAGGATTTGCAGCAGGCAAGATTCAGGAAGAATGTTTGGATTAGCCGGAACTCAGAAAATGGAGCGATTGCAGAATACCCGGCCCACCAACTGTGATGTCCTACTTAAAAAAGCTGCCACCGCGGTCCGCAGTCCCGAAGTCGATGAATGAAAAGTGTTAAAGGGCAAGCACTAAAATGAACTGCCACCGCGGTCTGCAGTCCCGTAATCATTGAATGAAAACTGCTAAAGGGAAAGCACTAAAATGAACTGCCACCGCGGTCCGCAGTCCCGTAGTCGTTGAATGAAAAGTGTTAAAGGGCAAGCACTAAAATGAACTGCCACCGCGGTCTACAGTCCCGTACTCGTTGAATGAAAACTGTTAAAGGGAAAGCACTAAAATGAACGTCCACCGCGGTCCGCAGTCCCGCAGTCTTTGAATGAAAGGTGTTAAAGGGCAAGCACTAAAATGAACTTCCACCGCGGTCCGCAGTCCCGTAGTCGTTGAGAACGGGCGCTTAGGCTAATCAGTAAATAAGTGCTTTCTTCTTCACACGATTTCATGAAAAGTGCAGATAACCGAACCGCAAAATGAAAGCTAACATTTTACGAGAATGCTTAGGCCTAATCACTAAAGCGAGCGCTTAGGCTTAATCAGTAAACGAGTGCTTTCTTCTTCACACGATCTCATGAAAGGTGTAGTTAACCGAAACGCAAAATGAAAGCTAACATTTTAGGAGAGTGCTTAGGCCTAATCATTGAAACGAGCGCTTAGGCTTAATCAGTAAACGAACCCTTTTTTCTTCACACGATCTCGTGAAAAGTGTACTTAACGGAACATCAAAATGAAAGCTAACGATTACAGAATACCCGGTTTAGGAACAGAGTTGTTTATATGAATATCATTTTCTGTCCCATGCCACTGTGGGACTGCGATGGCAGGTTTTTTAAGTAAGATGTTTAGTGGACGCGGAAGCAGCATTGTTAAACACGACTGCGGGACCGCGGTGGCAGCTTTTTAAAGTAGGACATTTGGTGGGGCGGGTATTCTGCAATCTAGCCCAGAAAATTCAATGTCCAGAACCATTTACAAATAAAAGCACCAACAAAGTCCCTTTGCCGGATATAGTAGGGAGCTTCAGCAACGGCGACGGCAACGAGAACGTCACAAATTTGCATCTTAAGGTGCGTTCGATTGACTGTATTCCGGAATAGGAATACATGGAATACAAGTTGGAAATCCTTCGTTTTTGCGGAGATTCACATTAAAATTGTCAAACATTTTCTAAAATGCTATTTTAAACATATTTTTATCATCCTTGCAGCTTCAAAACGCGCCAAACATACCGTTTTAATCATCACTCCACGTATTCTCATTCCGGAATAGGGTCAATCGAACGCACCCTTAATGAGCAAAGGCAATAGCTTTGCACGCTCTGCACGTACATCTTTTCATTTTGGTCGATTTCTTTGCCATCGTCAGAAAACCAACAACGTGTAATGACCAAATTTGAGGTTTCAGGGAGAACGTAAGCACTTGAGGATAAATTTTCATTTTCTCCCCTAAATTGAGCGCCGTTCACTCTAGCTTCGTTCTTGAGGGTTTGCCACACCTTTGTCACGTTAAAATGCTTGAAATAATCGTGAAGCGATTACAATAACAGGGAATTCACATTTAACGACGACGTTCTCGTTGCCGTTGCCGTTCCCGTTGTCGTTGCTAAAGCTCCCTAGTGAACCAGATGACAGCGCTGGTAACTTTTTGGCGAGACTGTGGCATCCACAGCCAAGAGAGCCAGAGCGCCAAACAGTGTTCGTGAAAACTGAAAGTTACAACGAGAAATTCGTTGCTTGCATTTTGTGAACTATAGTGTTTCTCTGTCTCTCTATTTCACGTTGAGCATCGTTACTCGTCGCCTGCTTTCTGTTTTCTTTTTATCTCTCTTTTTCTCTTCGTTCCTCGTTGTACGACATACTAAAAAATACTTAGCTTGCTTTTTGGCTGTCTTCAAAACTTTTGACTTTTTTTATTGAAACGGGGTTTCAAATGCAGTAGCTAAAGCTTAGCAAGCAACCTCTTGCCAAAACACGCTGGTTCCAGCCGAGGGACATTTCGCGTATTGGCTTACGTGAAAGTTTGAACATGCGATCGTACGATGACGTTAAAACAAAAAATGTCTCGCAGTAACGGGTTACTGTTGTCTTAACCATGGTGCTCAGCGCGCGCGCGCCTTGGGTGAGGAGCTCCGCTATAAAACATTTTGCTGGCAACAGCTTGGAGATAATTTTGTCTGTTTCATTTGTGTTGGCAGTGTGGCAAGAGATTCAAAGTTTATCGTAACCTGAAATTTTCTTTGTTGTTTACCCTGGCATTGTAGAATGGTTATTTCAGTCTGTGTGATGAGATATTTAGGGGACCCTCTTTTAAATATCAAGCATTTTTACATTTCGATTGTTTTCTCCAGTTTCCTCTAGAGAAACTTCCAGTTACGCAAGAACAGTCAGCACAAGGATTTTTTATGCAACTTTAGTCTGAAAATCAATAGGTGGCTTAAGTTAGGAGAAGGGAATTCGTGTTGCAGGGTTTGTTTTATCTGCTTGGGAAGGAACATCAAAATTTCAATTAATTTAAATTGGAAAAGCCAAAGGACTCATGTGCATGGCCAAATATCTAGGAATTTTTTATAAGTTTCGTTCAAGACAATTACACTATTATAGTCATATTTACCCCTATCTAAACTATGGAGCAATGTCTTGGGGAATACCTATCAAACGTACTTTAAAAAGGTCCATACAAAGCAAAAGAAATGTGTTCTCGATTTCTTTTTTTTCTTTTTACGTTTTAGCATAAATGTTAAATTCGAATTAACTTAGATTTAGTTCAGTAACCTCTATTCAATATGCAGTGAATCTACTTTTTACCTGAAATTAGTTGGCACTATACCTTGCAAATAACTCGCATGTCTTCCAACTTACCTG
>NC_090877.1:2196178-2216178 GCF_036669935.1 Montipora foliosa | reverse complement strand
CGGAATGTCTCTCGAGTTGTTATTCATTAAGTACCTTTTCTTGTCATGTGCAAGATTAGACTATAGCAAGTTAAAACTGCCCAGCTTTCTTAGCCAAACTATCGAAAAAAGTTGGATTCAACGCTCCAACTTTGCTTGATCCAACATTGTTTGACAGTTTGGCCGCCCATGTTCGAAGACGTTCATGCAACATTTTTTGTTCGATCAAGTGTTGGATAGAATTTGCTTTTGATCAAACATCACGCCCAACAATTGTGCTCCACACAACAATATTGCAGCGTTTTGCCGCTCTTCCAACAAAGTCGTGTCTTAAATCGAGTCACGTCCGCGCTGCTAGCCAATCACGAATCGCTGTCTTAATTTTCAAGCATAGTTGCCATTTGCAACAAAGATAGCGGACAAGGACGAAGAAGACGTCATGGTTGTTGATGAACAACCAGAAACCTTGATCAGCGAATATGAAGCAAGGCCAAGTCTGAAGGATACTTTTGCTCCCTTTATCATGATCGCTCTGTTTGGTGCCCCCCCCCCCCCCCCCCCCCCAATTCCGAGCAAAAAATAAGAATTTTAAAACGGTTTTACGGTTGATCCATGTTTATTTTTTTGATATCTCGCTGAGCTTCAAGATTTCAACATTTTCTAATTCTGGCGGAGAATTCCCTAATAACCCCCTACAAGTTAGGATGTCAAACACTTCTTTGTTAGCCACAACCCCCCCTCCCCCCCACCACCCCCAATACAAAATACGTTCCGCCGTCGCTGTCTTCCAATAAACATACTCTTTTGTGTTCGTTATCTGAATTGTTCTTTGATTTTTCCTCGTTTGAATCGGTCATTTCTGTCCTCCAAGAACTCCAGTAGCATAAAAGCTGCGAACGGTTTTCGTTCCAGTTTTAGCGCCAACTTGAAACTTTCGTCAGTTTCGTGAAGCAATGTTGGATCGTGTTTTGCCGCTACCTCAACATTTACATCGAATAATGTTGCATGTGGAATCCAACTTTGTTTGATAGTTTGACCAGGGCTTAACAGATCAAAAAGCTTGGTCTCTTCAAGGAGAAAGGCCAGCTTACATGACGCAATGGAAAAACCCAGAATTTTATGCTTCGTCTAATCAGTTGCCAGTCGAATGATCTCGGAAACGTTGCTTGACTAGATGCAATGCATCTTGCAAAAGAAGAAGCTGTTATGGAAGATGGGTTATGCTACACCTTTTGCATCGTTCTTTTATAGAAAAATCTCTGTCCAGTTTAGTTTCTGAAGGGTCAGTGAAGGGTATCTTGAACGGTATCTACAAAAGTCTATAGAACAATAACTTATATACAAGTATTGTTGTTCACGGTTTGATGCACCCTTGGGAAGGATATTGACACCAAGGGAGAGGAAAATCCAATTCATGAGCGAAACAGGCTGTTAGCACGGTCACCGATAAAATGTCACGTGCATGAGCTTTAAAACGTCGAATTCTCATTCGAATTCTTTATATAAAACATATTACTAAGGCATAGCTTGTTTTTCTTGTATGCTAATGTTCTCCTCATACAATTTGAACCTTCGTTCCATTCATTCCCTTTGAAGGACACGAATTATGTGGAATGTTTTTCGGAAGCCCTTCAATAAACTCGCAAGTCATATTTTATCGCCTTCGCCTCATCATAAACACGATAAAACACTCCCTCTCGTTTATTAAATAGTACATAAAACTTAACTAAGGAGAGACTGAGAGACCTGGAAAATTGAGCGAGTATTTATACTTCGCGTCATGTCGTGTGTTAAATTGTGGTGCGACATGCGACGAAATAAATGTACCACTTAACGCATGCAACTAATTGGTCATTAAAATGAAGGTGACTATATGGGTGCATGTGTTTTCGCGAGCGGATTTGTAGGTCGCTTAGCGAGTGACAACCGGGAATCCCGTGAAATCAGTTCCTTTCCCAACTGGCTTAAAGTGAAGCGAGTACGCAAACTCCAATAAAATTCTCATTAAATTTAAGGGTGCGTTCCATTGGGAAATCCGGATATCGATCTTAAAATCTGGATCTTCAAATTTCCAATCAAATACAAAATCTGAAAACGGATTTTGTCGAGGATTTTACTAGTTAGAAATCCGTGTCAGGAAGTATTTCAAGTAGTGAAATCTGCGACAAGATCCGTTTTCATATTTTATATTCGATTGGAAATCCGAAGATCGGGATTTTAAGATCTAAATCCAGATTTCCCAATCGAACGCACCCTGTGCCACCAAAACAAGTTGCTTGCGGTTATCCATCAGACAGGGCTGTCAAATTTGAAATACAACACGCGTGCTATTTCATTCCTCCCTTGAAATTTGTGTGGAAGCGAAGCGAAGCCACGTTATTCAAATTGTTGTATTCGCGAGCGCTCTCTCCTCATATTACCTAAATGAAGTATAATCTTAACCGTGAAAACACGTATCAGCTAAACTGCAGGATACCCGGCCACTTATTGGCATCTGAATTGCGCGTATTGTTATATGCCTCGTTCTTCAAACGATGCCGCTACAAGAACACAATTGTGGCCAGGTGTGTTGCACTTCATTTTAAGTCGCTGAACGAAGTACCTTCAGGGATGTTTGGCGAGACAGCGGCTGTCGTGAAAACACACCCTATCAAACAATAAACTAGTTTACCTAAATGGTATAAATGCTGCCGAGAGGAAGGGAGATGTTCAATGATGCTTGCAGTAATTTAACGCCGTTGGAATTGAAGGGAGATTTTAACAGGTTTCGAGTACAAAACGTAGACCCAAAACGTTGACTCGGCTCGACAAAAGAAAGAAAAAAATAGACACGCAATGCGTACGTGTGGTAGTGGATTAACTTGAAACCGGTGTTTGAGTAGGCTATCAGCGCGTGCGTTCAACGCTATCCATTGTTTTGGTATATACTAAAATGCACTGTTATATATTCAAAAAAATATCGCGTTTCCGATTGGTCAATGACGAACGCATGAATAGGTTATAAAGTGCAAAATGAGGTTATAGGGAGCAATACGGAATTTGCTATGGAAACAAAGCGATGTAGTGATTTTGTTGAGTATATAATAAAAAAAAAATCATACGAACTTTCTCGTGCATTTTGCGATTTATGGTCACTCGTGTTATTTTGAAAGTTCTCAAATTGCACTCGCCTCAGGCCCATGCAATTTTGGGAACTTTCAGAACATCACTCGTGCCCATAAATCACGAAATGCACTCGCGTTTATACGATTTCCTATAGATATGAGTTTTGTGGTTTATTCGGTAACTGTCAACTAAGCTCCGTTTTCTTTTGTAGAAGATTCAAGTTTTTTGCGTAATATGTAGCCCTAATGGTACACGATATTGTTTTGGTATCGTAAATCATGATAGTGCTATGGTAGATGTCTTGGGTAAATAGCCCCCTGAGAAGACATGTGGTTACTAGTAAAATACTAAACCCAGAAAGATTAAAGAAAATAAAAGAGAATCGAGAAACATTGGCTTCTTGGATGACATGAAGCTCCTTCAACTTATTTTTCACAGCCAGATTAAGCGGTGTACTCTGAGCGTCAGCTTTCCGCGACTAAAGTTCACTGAAGTTATCCATGTCCAGCGGGGTTAGTATCTCAGTGGGAGACCTCAAAATATACGAGTTGCTGTCAGGCTCCCACCTAGGCACTCTTAGGATTTCGTCACGCGTTCCTCCCCCAAGACCGTCTGCTGAAACGACCCGGAATTTACGTAGACCAATAACAACAGACTTCCACATTCTGGAAGTGCAATTAAGACCTTGAGAAATTTTGCAGTGTTTCTGCAAAGTCAAACATTCATTCTACTAGACGAGGCTATCCATCACCAGGAAATTCCATCGTTTTGGAAATAGAAGCGGCCTTATTATTGATCAACGTCACAAACTCTTGCCCATTTTGGGGCTCATTTGTTGAAATTTAAGCACGCTTCCAACAGACCCGTTGATTTTCGTGGTTTATGTACGCGCTGCGGCCCTATTGCCAGCACGGATTTACACTGTTACAGCCCGATGACATAGTGTGTAGTGCACTTACAGAGTACGACCACAAAAATAGATGGTTTTCAGTGACATCATTAAATTCTAAAATCAAAATCGCAAGGCCTTTGCGAGAGCCGAAGACGCGAGCTACCGACGGGAGTCTGGGGCATGTCCCCTTAAAAATTTTTTTAAATAGAACACTCAGAAACGCTGTTTCCAGTATTTCTGGAACCCAAGAATCACTCAAATTCTCTTTAAAAAAAAAAAGTAAGTAATAAAAAATAAAATAAAAAATAAAACAAACCCCTCAAATAAACCCTGAAATCACTACCGAATATGAAAAGACGGTTTGATCATGGCTGACACGATGGTATACCAGTCGAAACAGAAACTAAAGGAAACGCAAGGTCAATTTTTTTCCGCAATGAGGCCATTGTTTTTTTTTTTAATGTAACGTTGCAAGGGATTAATTTCTCTTAGTCTTAGGTAACGTGAATAACCACTGATGTTGATGTTGCACGGTTTAATGTCAATGCTTTATTTAGATGTCCTTGATCTGGATTATATGATCGCAGTTATAGGATTAAATGACCAAATGAATAGTAAGAAACAGGAAGTGTTTAAATCTGACCTGATGAAGAAACTGAAATGGGGTCACGGTATAATTAATGAATAGGTACACTGAGAGAAAAATTAGTGTTGAAAACTCTTCTGGTAACAACATTACAGGGTGTTTCAAAAGTTCGTTCCGATTGAAATTTGTATTTTGTCTCAAACGTTTAATATATGTTTAGGCAAATTGAAACTGATTCAGTTAATAAATTTATCTAAATAATTGTTCAAAGCAATTTCAAGCTAAGATTTGAATAAATGACAATATTTTTGAATTTTTGCGCCCAATGTACAAGCACGCGTGCTTTGTCCCGCCATATTTTCCCCGCACATTGTTTGTCTTCGTATTTATTGCCCTTGTTTTTTATTTTCTCTGCTCTTTCACGGAAATAACAGTCACTGTCAAGCAGTCACTGTTAGAGCTCACGCAGCTATTTTACGGTCTTCTGGCCATTCAGTCAAAGAAATTGCCAAGTTGTATAAAAATACCGAAGGATGGGTGAACAAGTAGTCAAAAAGGAAGTCCTTCGAGGATAAACCAAAGAGTGGACGGCCCGTCTGTTTTGACAAACTATGCGAGAAATGTAATCCCGAAAGCTAAGTATAAGCGTAATAATTCAACAAGAGAGATTGCTAAAAATCTTCAACATCACAATATCAACGTTTCGAGCGTAACGGTATGGTGATCATGAACCAACAAATGGTGGATGGCTTTCAAGCGAAAGAAGATACCACTGTTAAGTGAGAGGCAAAGAAGGCCTCATTTAAACCTTGCCAGGAAATACTCCAAGCTCACGGCAGAGGATTGGGAGAACTTCTTATTTATACATGAGTGTCGTAAGTATCTAGTTCATTACCCGAAGGAGTAAGTAGTGCGAAGTTCCCCCGGCATACCAGGTGAAACAAAGTGCGAAGGTGATGGCGGTGGGCAAGTATGATGGGTCGTGGTCGGACGAAGTTGCATGTTAAGAGTTTTCTATGTTGCGATAATTTAATCGAAAGTTATGTGTGGCTGCGCAATGTTCGTCAGTTTACCCAAATGAAAAAGTCCGTTCGCGACTCTTTTAATAATCAAACCAAAGGAGTTTCCTTGTTGTGATAAGATAACTTAGTCACTTTCTGGCTCCTTCGTGAGAAAGCAGACTTGAGTTATTAAGAAGATGCTCCAATTGCAAAGCTTAATTGCACGGCAGTTCAATTCAGTTCCACAATTATGTTCACGTGATCTCTTGTTCTTCAGCCATTCTCTTCTACGTCATCATTACCTAAGACTTACTTACGGGCATTGGGTGTGAAAACGTCATCAATTCTCGATTGTTCCGTTCACGCTTGCAACTTTCAAGTCGAATTTTTTCCTGGTAATATACACTACCTATGTAATACTATATCACTGCAACTCTTTTTACCCGCAAGCTACAATGATGCCTCCTCATGCAAAATCCCTGCGGAGGCAATAAATCTGCTGTCAGGTTTCCAGTTCCGGGACGTGTTTCGTTTCGAAAATACAGTATAAATTGCCACCTTGCGTGACACCATGATACAAAGCTATCTGGCTGAAAAAAATTCTATCCCTCTGAATGTCAGACGTTTAAGCCTTTGAAGTACATTACAAGATGTGTCCATAGACATGTATTTATCTCATGAGCGAAAAGTAACCGCTTTCATCACAAACTGGACTCCAGTTGTTTTCGTTGATTATCGGCTGCCATCAGTTGGTGGACCACATGGCGTCTCCATACAAAAAACCCTATTTAAGAAATTGCTTTGAGTTTTTCATGCGTCTGTCCTGTTATTAATCGTGAATTTCGTCATAACATTGTCAAAGTAGCTGTGGATAGCTGTAGGCTGTACAGACGGGGCCTACAGTTTATAGTCCTTACACGAGAAGACTTGAAATTCTAACCATTTGCGGATGTTGTTACAAAGGTAGCACTTTCTCCTCAGTTGTTTTAAGACCCTAACTGGTGTTGGTCCGGCTGGAGTCGAGCTCACGACCTCCCGCATGGCAGCCCGGCGCTAAACCAATTGAACCTCCGGAACGGCATGTTTTGCGTGCGTTTCTTTATGTCAGTTATTCAGCTTGAGGAAACCACACGGGCGAAAATAAACGACAGTTGTGTCCTTTCCTACTAGAGAACGGAAGAAAAATTGCCTTGAAGAATAGAAATGTATATTTCCAATAAATAAAGCAAAGTGCCGCTCTTATACTAATCAAAGATAATCGGTGTCCTCACCTAACGCAGCCCTCGTCAGAACAGCGATTCAAATATAAAAGACATCGCCAGTGAAAGTTTATTTACTGTCTTCTATTTTTACGTACTTGCAAAAAGGGTTGGACGTTTGTTTGTTATAACAATATGAAAAATAAATACTATTATTTTGTTCGATACTATACAATTTTGGCAAATCAGTTGTTCATGTGAAGACTGCTGCACCCGTTGCGATAGAGTCACGTACACAAAGAGCTTTCACTTCTTGGTCACTATTCCGGGAACGTTCTTTAATCTTTTATTGCCATTAGTACATTAACAATAGTACAGGTTTGGCCCCGAAGTAAGCTTTATGAGAAACAAAATTATTTCAAGCATAGTTTGTATGATATAAGATCAAGATTTCCTGAACAACTGCAGAAAAAAAGACAAAAGAGTCAGTCACTCAGTACAAAAAATGACTGCAGCAAATGAAACTGGTTATCAATAATTATCGAACTCCAGTGATCACGAACTAACGTCCGTGGCTCAGGTCTCTTAGACCTTCATTCATATGCCTGCCAGTCACTTCATGACGGTCCAACTTCTCAGCCATCCGATCGTGTTTTTGACCGATTTTAATCAATGACGATTAAATTCACAAAACTACTGATTAGCAATGAAATATGCAAATTCAAGGCAAAAGGAATAATGACACCATTAATTTCATACTAATCTAGAGTTAAATTCGAACACATGCCTCTCGATACAAACAAGATAGAGAAATACGAGACATACGACGATCAATAGTGGTTTGGTGGTCCACGAAACCTGAGACGCGAAACCTGAGCCGAGGCGCGCTATGTGTGCCGTTCGACAAAGTCTTAAAAGATTTATTTCCTACAACATTCCAAGTTCTTGACCTTTTCAATTAAACGATTTCGAATTTATTTTTCTTTTGCGTGACAGTGAAACTCTCTACAGTTTGAGGATACGAGAAGGGAAATGAAAAATAGAGCACTTCTGTGTAACAGAAGTGAGCTCCAGGCTCACCCATTGCTGCAGCAATCAAATTGCATGTTAGCGACATGTTCCAAGTAACTTAGCACTTTTATGACAAGCAAAAGCCTTTTGTTTGCCTAAATGTCTATATTGAGTCTCCCAGTTTAACCTTGAGCAAAAATGCGTGGTGTTATGTTCGAAATTTATGCTTAGCTGAGACAGACAAGGACTTCTAAGAGTCCCACTTTTGCGGTGTCGACTCAACACCCCATTTTCACGAAAATAACAATAACACTTGATTCAATGATTACATATGATAATCATAACTATTCCAAAATTCTAAGAGCACTAATAGTATAGTTTATAAATTGGACAGAGCTTTTTTTTTTAATCTAAAAAAATTGAGTGGATAAAGCTAGCTATGAAAATTTAATCACCGACATCTTCACGTATGTTGTTACGAGTAATTGATGCGTAGAATTCAGGAAATAATGGAAATAATTCATGATTAAGGAGTGATTTGTCACCTCCCATGATATTACTCCCTGAATTGTACTCCACTCAGTCCCATTATCATTATTAAGTGAACATTGTCAACTTCGGATTCTAGCAGACAGCAAATATTACAGCAGCCTCATGGAAAAATTACTCGCAAAATAATCAGGAAAATCGTGAAAAACGTTCTTACAGGGTTTTGTGCTAGGCAGGATAAAGCGTGTCTTAGGATCTCGTTAAAATAAAAAATCGAGTCGACATTTCCGTCAGAAGCCGCCACTTTTAATTATACGAATCCAAAAGTATGTAAATAATCGCCTCACTCTCGATTTAAGTCTGCAAATATGATTTTTACAGCGCTAATGATTCGGAAACAGCAGGTGGTGTAAGTGATACAATAAAGCTAGGAATTTTTTGCACGATAAGAATGAATCCGAGGTAACAACTACAAAAGACAAAGAGTCATCATTTCAATGCTCTGATTGGTCGATCCATTAAGTGGCAATCTGACATGTAACTATCAGATTTGAATCATTCATTAACTTGAGAGCTCTTCTATTTAATTTTTTAATCATTGCAAGGTTTATACAAACTGATATGTTCTTCTTCCCCAGAGGCAAGATGAACGCTTTGTTGAGCATCTTGGCGTTACTTACAATCTCAAGGTAAGCTAATAACTGCGAGGAATTGAAGACCCAGAGGTCCGCAACAAGAGTCCAATTCTTTTTAATTACAGCCATCGTCACTTGTCCAGGTCGGGAGCTAAGCCGGTCCTTCCACGTAGTCAAGTTACGAAAACCGGTTTTATCTCGCCCGAGTGAATGAATTGAAATCGAGGAAATTGTCTTAATGTACAATTTCCCGGTAAATAACACAACCCCGGACACCTTAACAAGGAGAGTGCCTTTACTGCTTAAGTTGTATGACATCGACCAGATATTTTATCGACAAAAGCAGGAGCCCATCAGATAGGCTCCTGACAAAAGGCACTAGTCGTAGGTTTTATCAACAGGTATACTTAGTTTCTAAAGGAGTTACGTAAATTAAAGCTTCAAATTGGTTCATCGAGTTATACCATTTCAACGTCTACGAGCCGATTTAGAACAATAAGAAATTCGGTCCGAATGTCACAAAGACCTTGAAAAGACCCTTATTACTTAGTAACGAAGTTAAAAGAAAAGTGAAATTTTTTCTTGGATACAATGTGCTAAAATATAACTATCACGAGAACTGAAAAGAGTTTAACGACCAAGTTTGCATGGCATGTTTCTTAGCCTCGCACCCTTAACCCATCTTAGGAGAGAACAAATAGTTCACTCGTTGGCTGCGCTCACTCGTGAAATGTTTTTCAACACTCAAATTGCGTATCCCCGCGCGGCCATGTAATATCCTCTATTTATACAACACATAACAAGTTTGGCCTAACGGGGAACAGTTATTAAGTACGCAAAAATGCTTTAACGTTTTCTCCCCTTAAACACTACTCGTTAGTCACGGGATGAATGAAAACGCCTCAAGTTGGCGCAAAAGAGCATCCACGGTTTTCGATTTTTACACTGACCGGGAAGGTTCAATGTATAACAATTAAAAGCTTTATTTGGAGTACAGAACGATTGAATTTGTGAGGTGTATAAATAAAATGTTTTTGTTGCGTTTGGACGAAGGAGAAACGCATACCATTCTTGCGGTTGCTCGCGGGCTCAGGCTTGATGCCTTTCGTCAGACTGGCGCCTGGCTATGTAAAATGCCTCGACCTCATGCGACCGTGGTACATTGTGAGTAACGTTGCTGCTGTGTAAGTCAGTGAGATTTGATTGTGCAAGTATTTCCATCGTGTGGAAGATACTTCCGTGTTCACCGTGAGATTTGAATGTGTAAGTTTTTCGATCGTGTGGAAGTTGCTGTTTTGTTCGCAGTGCGATTTGATTGTGCAAATTTTTCGCTTTTGCGCGAAACCCACCGCGAAACCTTTTGTTTACACATTCATCGAACAGAGGACACGCGAGAATTGAACCTTTGAACCTTTCTTTACCGGCGTTTGGCCTTCACCCGCACGTTTGTGCTTGAAAAGCGTTTGTTTGACCGGACCGACTAGGGCAAGGTTGTTGCTTTAAACACCAATTGGCAGTTTTGCTTTCAACGCACACTGTGCTAACCTCTTTGGAACTCTGGATTGGACTTAACACCTATTGGATTTTGAAATACGCTTATCAGACGTGACCTGACTTTGTTTATAAACCATTTTGTAAAACCTTGGATTGACTGATTGACTACAAAAAAAAATTGTAATTTAGAAAAATGAAAAAAAACTTACTTTATCCTTTTGAAAGGTATTCAGAGGCAATGCTTTGTGACGTCTCTCTTCCTCAACACGCCAATCCAGCGTGCAAAGAGACTCGAGATCAGGCCTTGGCCCAAAACCAGAAGACTTACACCCTGAAATATGATCCGGCCTTGTATGGCTACGCAAGACTGAACATGACTCCTCAACAGCTGGCAGGGATCGTCTTCAAAGACCCCTTCGCAAGATACTACGCCACCGCTTACACTCAAACCTTACGAATCAACGAGGATGCCTTAACGAAGTACATTGCCGACACAAGCGACATGGAGATTAACCAGACGTCAGATTACCTTCCTATGTCGGAGTTTTTCCAATCACTTCTGGAGCCATTGGTTGGGGTAAATGCACTTCTTTATTCGTTAGCCAGTAGATTACGTTTAGCTAGTGCCTTTAATAAATCAATCAAGTAATTATATATATTTCGGTGGCTTAGCCTTCCTCCGGTGAGCTTCCAAAAATTCAAAAACCGAAACGTTTATTGGCCACGAGGTTGCGTGGGAGACAAGTCGAGGGTCTTACTGAATAGCACTGTGGGACTGTTTTGGGGACGAGCCAGTTTTTATGCAGTCGTTTACGCTGCAAAGCAAAAAGACTTTCGTATCGATATTCTTGTACGATATAATAACGATAATAATAATCACTTTATTTAAGTCTCAAGGTTACTTAGCCGAACACGAGTGCTTTACTAATTGAGGAGACTACACGTCAACCGAAATCAGAACAAAGGAGGAGGAGAGGGGAAGACCGTAGTACCAAGGAAAAAATCTCTCGGAGCTGAGTAGAGAACCAACCAACTCAACCCACATGTGGCGTCAAATCCGGGAATCGAACCCGGGCGACATTGGTGGAACTCCCTGGCTCCTGGTAACAATTAATTTCGGGTTAAATCTTTATAACTTAAGTTGTTAGTAAGTAAACGTCCTATGTACCACGATCTCACTGACCTTTTCATCAAATCTTTCGTCTTCCGGACAATTTTGCACCTTGGGCAAGCGAGCTATTGTTTTGAAATTGTCATTGTATACAATATTCTGGTGGTTTAGGAAGCTCAGCTCCTGGGGGCTTTCCATTATGCCTGACCATCAGGTCCGAGACCACTTGAACTAACCAAGAAAAATGGAACGACATTTTTCATCAAAAGTAAATTTCCAACCGGACCGAAGCGTTCCATTTACGTTTCGACCGAAATTTCGGTTACATCACAGTGAAATGGGACTGGAAACGAAAATTTTTGTAAATGGAACGGCACGTTTCGATCGGACCGACCGACCGGTCAAAGAGGACCGTCTCCAGAGGTGGTCCCAGATATTCCGGTCGGACCGAACCGAAACGGACCATTCCATTTGACTTCAGCCCGAAATTTCCGGAAATTGTGGCTTAATGGAAAGCACCCCTGGTATAGCGCTTTCTTGCAACTTGACTTCTCGCTCCGCGCACGAATCAATGAAAATGCGTCCCTTAAAAAAGACCCACAATGCAATTAAACAAGGCTCCCGACTCTGTCTCCCGCGCAACCTTATAGTGGCCAATGGCTTTTGACAATTCAATTAAACGATGAAAAACAACTTTTCGACCTATCTTCAGTCGTTTTAAAATAAAAGTAAAGGATGAGATTTCACTTGGTCCCAATGGAAAATACTAAATAGTATTCAGCTGAGATCAGATGATAATGTGGAATAATTCATAATTCAAAATTCACGTTTATTAGATGCACCTCTAATTGAACTGTCTAGTTAAGTTTAATTAAGCATTCTGCTACCTCCGTCCAACCAGAGGCCAAGTGGTTACGGTAAATATAATTGATCTACTAAGTTACTTTCTGCGTTTATAGCAATATGCCAAACTTCCATCCAAGTACGAAGCTTTCATCAATAACAAACCTGACTGGATAAGTGACAAGCACTTCGCTCAGCAGCGCCTTGCAGGGTCAAACCCAACCACACTTCAACGTGTCACCATTCCCAAACAATGTAAGAATATATTTTACGTAACGGCCCAGGTCTAGGGTTAGATCTTGGTCATGGGGCCAGTTTGGGTTTACTTGAAAACCGCGGAAAAATAAAGTCAACGTGTCTTCCAAAAAATTAGTTCAAGGGTATTTCCTTGCTCGCACCACTCGTTATGCAACTTAAGGTTAACCCAGAATTTACTTTTAAGCAACCACCACCAATTTGACTTACAAACAAAACGGCTGAACTTTGAAAAGCAATGTAAGAATGTAAGAATAAGGCCCTTGTGTGGGCCCATTTCCATCAGTAGGGCTAACGCTCACATGGTTCATATGGGATTGAAATCTAGCACTTCACATTACACTCTATTCAGTTAACTCTGTTTTGAACTTTGAAAAACTGTTTGGTTGAACAGTTTTCATAAACCTCGCCTCCTTTTCCATTTGCTGTTTTATTCGAACCTTTCTTGAAGGATTTAAGTAGTTATTTTCACGTTTTGCTTTATCTGGTTCTCAATCTGTGAATCTTGCTAAATTTTGTGACAAAGCCCCTTTATTCAATTGAGCGTCTTTCTATGTAAAAGGCTAAGGTGCCTTTGCACGACATTCTGTTGCAGATCTTAGAGTGAAGACTGTAAGAGGTGACTGGTGCCATTTTCCTTTTACCTACCGTGGTACAACCCATAACAAGTGCGCTCAAGGTAAATTCGGTAAATGGTGCTCACTAACAAGATGGTATATTGGAAAATGGGGATATTGTGCAGGTAAAAGGAACACTTTTCTTGTGATACTCGGACTATACAGTATTCGCATTTCTGTAATATCATAAATGCCAGGGGCTGCGGAATACGTTTGGAAGTTTAGTGGGGAAGGGGGGTGAGAGGTTTAGGAAAAAACAACAAAGTTGGGGCTGGGGACTGGCTATAACCCCCAGTCCCTCCCCCTCCGCGGCACCTGGATGTTCCTACGATGCTCTTGAGATAAGCGTGACTCCTGTCAGGAGAAGGCTTTTTTTTCCGGATCATGATATAATAGCTTGCACGGTATGCCAGAGATCAACCTTGTTTCCAGGGCTTTTCGATCTCCCCTCGGACAAAAAGCCGAGGAAAGAAAGGGCGCTGGCGAGAAGAGACCTCGAGGCTTAAAATCAACGATAAAAAGAACGACATTCCAACACAAAAATCGAAATTCCCAGCTTGTGGTACGGCTTAGGAGCCTCATAATTTATAACAGGGAAAACATCGCCGAGGAAAATTTTTTTTCATTTGCAGCGCCGTTACCCGACGCGGAAAAGCCTTTAATTATTTTTGCGTTCAATGATTATGTATAGATCTTAATTCCGGGAATGGACTTGCTTTATTAATTACTAGGTCGTCCAATTTTGAGAACTTTCGTCCGATGAATTTGTTGTTTCTTTTTGTGCCATTCTTTTTTTCAGGAGAAGGCACCACGGTGAAAGGAGGTAAGTTGGTAATAATAATGAAACAAAACTGATTGAAAATTCAAAAACGTTTCCGCCGCTAAGTTCACACAGTTAACCACCGTTATTGTTCTGTCTTTTTGTGTTTCTCAGAAAAATGCAAAAAATATTTTTGTTTTAGTTTAATTACAAAAATGAGCGATATTACACGACATTTTGAAGTCATCTTGGCTTCCTTTTCAGATGATTAATGTAACGGTCTTTCAAGTTTAAATTAAGTGGTCGCTTATAACGTCTAATCAGACTCAATTCGCGCGCACACTAATTCGTTGGCTGACATAAGAACAACCACTTAAATTTGAAATGACCATCACATTTATCGCTCATTTTTGTAATCAACTGTATTTCAAAAGGTTTTTTCCTTTGATTTAGTTTAGAGAGATATTTGATGAATACATACAAGTGCTTTAAAATCTCAGTAGTATGGGAGGTGTGGTCAGACTTCGTGTCGCTTACGACTTCGTGTCGCATACTGAAAT
Source organism: Montipora foliosa (assembly GCF_036669935.1). Taxonomy (NCBI): domain Eukaryota; kingdom Metazoa; phylum Cnidaria; class Anthozoa; order Scleractinia; family Acroporidae; genus Montipora; species Montipora foliosa. Next base: position 2,201,641 of record NC_090877.1, on the reverse strand, counting down.
GCTACTGCTGTGCTATGTGTCAAGATAGAATGACATTCTCTTTTATGAGAAAGTTTGAGCCTGAGGGTAAACGTTCTTTCTTTTTTTTTTTTCTTATTTGAGCCTGAAAACACACTTAACATGTTCTTAAAGTTGTGTGGTATACACCCTTTTAATAAGTCTAATATATGCCGTTTTCCGCTAATGACGTCGAACTCTTGCTTTCAAATTTTATTTAGAAATGTACAAAGGCCTAAAACTTTTCCGATTTCTTTTCTTGTTTGAAGCCTTTGTACATTTCTGAATAAATTTTAAAAGCATGAGTTTGACGTCATCAGCGGAAAACGGCATATATTAGACTTATTAAAAAGGCGTATACTACTCTAATATACCACTCAATTCCAAGTGCGCCCATCCCTCCCCCCCCCCCCCCCGAGCATACCCCCGGGCATTTGACAAGGGGATGGCTCCGCATAGTGGGGAATTTGACACGAATCGAAAGCCGTATGGGTGGGAGTTTGACTATGGTCAAAAACGTTGGTCAGCGGTCGCTAGATAATTTTTTTTATATACAGGAATTTCCCTCGCCACAATAACGCGCATGTTGGCTTTGTATCGAGCAGTGGCTTGTTTTTTTTTTTTCTTTTTATGAAAACTCATTTCAAAGCACGATGAGATGAACACAATTGATGGTCAATATATAGTAAGTTATTAGTAAAATTCATTAGCTGGGATATCAAATTTCACGTGATAATTTTCTTATATCATGACTTTTTGTTTCAATTTTGGAAAGGAATATGTCTCTTATCGAGGAATAGCTCTTGCAATTCAGTAAGAGATGGATTTTGTCCTCAATTGCATTACCACTACATAGGGAACATATTCTTTAATCGATAGCAATTTTGTCGTACCTACCTGTTTCAACACGTAGTTTGGGGCAACCTATTCTGAGTTTTACTAAGTTCGACTACAAACTGAGTTGTATCATACAATAATAGAACCACATTGTTGTCTATACTACTCACAAAAACAAAACAAACGAATAAAATGATCAAGGTCTCAAGTTAGATTGAGGAGGCGTCGTGGTCCAGTGGATAGAGCGTTGGGTTTACACGCAGTTGCCCCTGGTTCAAATCCCGTTCTAACCTCTGGTATGGACTTGCTTCCGGTTTTCCCGGATTTAACTCTATCACGCTTTGTAAATAGCCAACTGGTTGCCTTCTGCCATTTGGGGTTCTAATCATGTTTCTGTTAAAGGCCCACCTTCAACCGACAGGCATTGCGTGCCGCGGAACAATTTTCATATACGAAAATTCCGCCCGAACCTGAAATTTATCCAATTAGATCGCTACGATAAGCAATGCGAATTTCCATAACAAAAACAGAAGGTCGAAAAGCATGTCGGTTGAATGAGGGCCTTTAAGTTTGAATTGTTTCTTTTTGATTATTAAAAAGTGGGGTGCCTGTGAACTAGCTTGATAGCTAAGTGCACTTCCAGTATAAACAACATTTTACATTTACATTCGACTCGTTGGTTCATCTCAGACTTAACGTTCTCATAAAAAAAGGTTTCTTATACTGAAAAAAGATTGGCATGCATTCACTTGTAACCTAAAATTAGTGAGAACAATAGAACAAAACACCAGTGTGTTAAATTAAGCTAAAGGTCAACGGCTCAAATCGAAAGAGACTTCAGAAAGCAATTGCGTCATATTCCCGAGCTGAGTCGGGTCGTCTTTTGCTCTTTTCTTACAGGACGTCACTTTTTTATGTTTGCAACGGAAGTAAAGTTTTTTCCGGTGGTCGAGAAAGTCGTGTTGCAAAAACTCAGTAGAGAGATTCAGCAGTGCGCGGTTTACTGACGGCAAAGGCAAACGTCAAAATGAAATTTGCTTTCAGCCAAGGATCAAAGACTCTTGTTTTGGTTTTGCTCATTCTTGCCTTTTATCTACAGATAACTTAGGATAAAAGAGTTTTCATGCTTCCATGACAAGAAGAAGCATGCCGTTTGCCTTTCCACGTAAGGGGGTGCTAAGTCTCTTGACGACTAGTCAGGTCGTGAGCAACACTTCAGTGTGTGCGAGCAGAACCCTTTAATTTATAGCGAAGTTCCGACAACCCTCTTTTGCTCTGACAATTACAAATGATTGGACTTCATCTCAGTTTTGGATAAAGACGATAGGCCCCGTCTCACAACACCACCCACCGGTGGCTCAGTTGGTTGAGCATCGGGCTGCCATGCGAGAGGTCGTGAGTTCGACTCCGGCCGGACCAACGTTGACTCAGGGTTTTTAATAAATAACTGAGGAGAAAGTTCTGCCTTTGTAATTACATCCGCAAATGATTGGACTTTCAAGTCTTCTCGGATAAGGACTATAAACCGTAGGCCCCGTCTCACAAATATCTTCCATGTTCATTGGTTCCCTGTGGGACGTTAAAGAAGAACCCACACACTATTCGCGTCAGTCCCTTGCAGCGCGATTATAAGTTAGAGCTCTGCATTTCATTTCGGCCCAGTTCGCGTTAGAATCCTCTTGCAACATTACTGTGTTATGGCTGACGCGCAAGCTCCAGTTGAAGCTCCTGTTTCCGTCGCTCAAGCCCTGGTTCAAGTGCCTCCGGTTACCGCAGCTAATGTTGAGAATCCTCAGCAAAATCAAGCTCCTTTGCAGGTGTAATTAGTGCTCGTTTTACTGCGTGGTTTTTCCCTGGCTGGTGTTCGATCTTTCGCCTTTCCCTCCCCTTTGTCGTCCACGTGGCTGCTTGTTTGCACCATTTTTTGATAGTTTTTGTCCCCTCGTTTTTATTTTATCTTTTGTACGCCTATGTTTCGCTTAGGCCGATTTGGCTGTTTTGCTCGGTTCTTGTCCCCTTTTGCACACCTTTTATTTATCGTGTCACTGTGCTTCGCCTCGCAAACACCGGGTTTCTGTAGTGCTTTCTTTTTGGCTCCCTTCTCCCTTGCACACGCTTTATTTGTTATTTGAGTGTGATTCGCCTCGCAAACACCGGGTTTGTGTAGTGCTTCTTTATTCCGTTCCCTTCCCGTTGGCACACGTTTTATTTCTTATGTAAGTGTGCTTCGCCTCTCAAACACCGGTTTTGTTTAGTGCTTCTTTATTCCGTTCCCTTGCCGTTTGCACACGTTTTATTTGTTATATGAGTCTGCTTTGCCTCGCAAACTTCGGTTTTGTTTAGTGCTTCTTTTGCACACGTTTGTTTGTTTGCCGGTGCGCTTCGCCTCGCAAACCATATGTTGCACAGTGCTGTCTTTCCTTCGCCTCTTTGGGATTTTGTGCGCTTATCCGATCTCTGTACTTTATGGTAAGTTTTTGTTTCGCGTATTTCGCCCTGCTAGCGTCGGGTTTGCTCGGTGCATTCCCTCCCTTCCCTGTTACTTGTATGATTTCTTTGTTTCTTTCCTTTCCGCTATCTTGTGTTTTCGAATATTTTGCCTCTCAACGGATTTTTGTTTAGTCCTTTTCTCGCTGTCTTTTCGCTGCCTCGCGTACTTTATTAGTTTGTTTAATGCGTTCTTCCTTCGCCTCGCAAACAATGGTTTTGTGTAGTACTTTCCTCTCCCCCTTTATTTTAACTTCCGCGTGCCTATTTGGTTTTATTGTTTTCAAGAGTTATTTGTTTCCCAGCTTTGCCGGGCGTATTTTTGGCCTTTGTCCAGTGCTATTCCCCTGACGCCTATTTAGTTCATTGTTTTTGTTTTTCATGCCTTAGATTTTTGTTACTTCCTGGTCTTCATGTTTTTTGCCCTTGTCTCCCCTCGTTTTGCTTCTATTTTGGTGTTCTGTGAATTGTTTTGTCTTCGTGTTCCCTCCGCGTTTTGCGGCATCTTTTGTTTCTGCCATAATATAATTTTTTCTCGCACTGTTTTCTCTTTTTTTACGTTTCTTCTTTTACATTTTTGGCCGCCATTTATGCATTCGGTCAATGGTAGCCTGGAAGGATGTATAATGCCCTCATCGGATTACCGACGCTCAGGCTGCCATCCCTTGGGTGGGTTCTTGCGTCTTTTTTTCCCTTCTGCGTGACGTTTTCCCACTCGAGGGCTAGCAGCCTGTAGATATTTTTATTCACGCCCTCCCTGGCGAAACTTTGCACAGCTTTAGAGCCAGCTTTGCCATCACTTTAGCCCTTTCGGGTAGTTAGCTTGCAGACATTATGGAGCATGTTGGTTGGCGCCACGCTTCCACAGCTTCTCACTATTTGTAAGTTGCGCAGGTTTTACGTCCCGGAGGTCCTTCAGAGTTATTATCTCGTCACGACTCTTCTGCTCAAGCCCTGGCAGACTCTTACACTGACTTGAGCAGCCTCCTCCATTTCACTATCTCTTTTCCCACCGGCGTTTCGCCTTAGTTTGAGTTTTGGCTGGTTGGGAGTTTTTCTAGTTTTAGTGTGGGATCTGATGTGTGTGATGTTTAAGTATTGGCGTTCTTCTAGGGTCTTCAGGCCGTATTTAACGTTGGGCTTTTTAGTGCGGGAACATATCTCCGTCTCTTATTAGCGAGCGTGAAAGGGACTGTCGCAAATAGTATGCTATTCGCTTCGCTGCAGTCCCTTGCAGCGCGAGTATAAATAAGAGCTCTGCATTTCATTTCGGCCCAATTCCAGTTAGAATCCTTCGGTTATCATCAACTGTGGCATGTCTCTTTATTTCATGCTCTCCATTTTTCGCCTCCGCGCTTTTCGCTCCCCCCCCCCCCCCCCCCGCCCTTACCCCTTCCTTTTTCACATCCAACTCACAAAGCGCGGGAACATATCTCCATCTCTTATTAGCGAGCGTGAAAGGGACTGTCACATATAGTGTGCTATTGGAGAAGAGTAGGGGATGAAGTTCCCGGTGTTGTGGCTGTCCTCTGTGAGTATATGGGTGGGTGGGTATAGCAGGTCCACATCAGCTGAACAGCTGCCAATACCTCAACCAGCTCAAACAAATAAATAACAAACAAACTGCAACGTTCATAAAATCTATGAGACCACACAGTAGTTCTATGTAAAATAAAGTGGACGTATTGTTTGGGGTTGGTTACCTTGTGATATTACCTTCTTTTTTGTCGATGATGATCAGGGGCCGGTTCCTGGAAGGAGGAATAAGTTATACCTGATATAACAGTTATTCCAGGGATAAATCTGCTATTCTAACACAACAGAATTTATTCTGGGGATAAAGGTATTCCTAGAATAAGGCTTATTTATCCCTGGAATAGAGTTATTACACCTTTCAGGAACCGGCCCCAGAAGGACAAATGAAGATATACGTGGTATTTTGCAAAGTGAGATAACACATGATGTTATCTGGTAGGATATCGTATCATGACGTGAAAATCCAATCCGGCAACTACTGGACGTTTAAATGTGCTTCATCGATAGTCCAACATAATGCTGAAATCACGTTTTCTTCACTTAGAGACAATTGGACTTGACTGGAACGAGCTAAAAAAGACATTGAATCCGTCGTTTGACTGGCAG
>NC_090877.1:2166178-2183678 GCF_036669935.1 Montipora foliosa | reverse complement strand
GCTTTGTGACATCCTGGGAGTGATTATGTTTGCAATGGTGGAATCCAGTCCGTTCTTTCCTTCTCCATAACAAATTTCTGGGGAAACGTTGTTATCCCTGGCAGAACAATTAAGCCAGCAGGGTTTCGTCCCCATTCGAAGGCTAAATTAACGAGGATCCGTGTATATCAGCACTAACCTTTAATTTCATAGTCCCTTAAACAGTTCCAAGGCTTCTTTTTTCAGCACTTCCTCATACAATGTCGAGTATTTTTCAACATTAGGAAAAATAATGTCATTGGCCGTTAGCAAAAGATTGATTTAGCTCTTTTGTCCTTATCAACAGACCCAGGGTTTTCCCGCCAGTATTTCAACCAAAGGTCAACTTTATGATATTTTGAGTCGCATAATCTCTCACGTGACCATCTACCATGCTCCCGTTAATTACATAACGGCAGATTACCCAGAGTACATACCTAATCAACCCACCAAGCTGTACAACGACACTCGAGTTGGAGATGATGAGTTCTCAGTCTTCAAGCTACCCAGTAGAGTGCCTTCTGCAGTAAGTGTCAATTGAAAGTATGGTCTTCCTTTTCCAAAGGGCAGTAATGTACACAGAAGGTGACGCAGTGTTCATGTTGGGAAGCGACGAGTGTTACACCGGCAAACCTAACATTGTAATAGCTTTATCACTAGTGTGCTCATTGAAGTCAGGGAGAGGTTAAAGGCCAATCTCTTCCGTCACAAACCTTAATTACAAATATAAGAATAGTTAAAGGCGATGAAACCAAAAAGAGGCTACAGAGCTTTTATAAAATCGGGTATCAAGTTTGGGCCCTAACGGAAAACGGAAAAGTGTCCGATGCTGGTTTTGCAGTCGGGTGAAGTGCATATGTCGGTCAAATCCGGTCTCAGGTTGAATCCGTTTTTATCTAGTTTAAACTGGTGATCCTCTTTTTAGCTAGGTTGAATATATATGCACTCGATCTAGTTTAATTCAAGGAGCTATCAACCCCACAAAAAGGAGGGAAAACAGCTACACCTTCCCTCAAGCTCTGTCTTACGCATCTTAACACATCTTCTTAATGTTTCGTATCATCTTATCGGTTTCTGCATTCATACACTTATCCATTCAGTCTCAACAATACAGCATAGCAAGGGAACAAAGAACTGTACTGTGCACTCGAACCCGGACCCTCCAGGCCCCAGTTGTTCAAACGATGGATAGCGCTATCCTCCGGATAAATCACTATCCAGTAGATAGAGCAGTTTTCAATTGAGGTCATGAAACCAAAACCAAAGTAATTACTTTGGCCAATCAAAAAGGACGGAGACGATCCTGTAAACCAATGAAAACTCGAAGTAATTACCGACGCCGACACAAAACGCGGGAAAATGTGCACGCGCGAGCCCACGATTGGTTTTGGTTTCACTTCTGATTGGTTGAAAACATGGCGCGAGAACTTTGAAACAATCACTGAGTGAAGTAGAGTGGTTTTAAATTGAGTGTCGAAAAAAAATTGGATAATTAATTTGGTTTTGCATTACTTCACTCAGTGATTGGTTCAAAGTTCTCGTGCCACTTTTTTAACCAATCAGAAGTGAAACCAAAACCAATCGTAGCTCGAGCGTGCACATTTTCCCGCGCTTTGTGTCGGCTTCATGTAATTTCTCCGAGTTTTGATTGGTTTACTGGATTGTCTCCGTCCTTTTTGATTGGCCAAAGTAATTACTTTGGTTTTGGTTTTATGACACTCATTTGAAAACCGCCCTAATCATAAACCAAAGTTATTCACTAATTACTTTCGACACTCAATTGAAAACCACTCAAAGTGATAGCGAGACCAATTGCGATATCCAAAGGATAGTGATTTATCCGGTAGATGGCGTTATCCACCTTTTGAACTACTGGGGCCAGATCTATAGTCCTGTGTCTTTACCACTACACTACAAGGACGGACATGCTCAGTCAACCCAACACTGTTTTTTTGTTGTTTTTTTTTTTTCATTATTTACTTTTGTATAATAAGTCAATTGATATCCATGTATAATAACCAAAACTAATCCTAACCTGACCCTAATTTTGTTCTAGGCTCAATTGAGGCTTCAAAAAAGTTTTTCAATTAATCTGAGTGCGTACTCAACCTATTTAAAATGAGGATCATCTATTTAACCTAGGTAAAAACGAATTCAACCTGAGAACAGATTTTATTGGCAACACATATTCCTCCAACGCAATCGCTTTTGCGCCTTCCCTTCAAATGGCTTTCACTTGGTTAGCTTTAGTCAAATGTTTCCGTTTTGATCTTGAGCAACACGTTTTATTTGGTAATTATCTGTTGATATCCAGCGCGGCCTCGTTGAGACCGAGGTGACAATGGTGCGATGTTGAAATGCTGTTGGAAGAAACAGAAAGGCTATTGAGAGATCTTTTTTTTATTATTATTATTATTATTTCGCCAACGCGGCAGCTTTGACGTTGATAACGTGAAAACTGCTAAGGAAGATGCCAAAGAGTTAATTAAAGCGAAAACGAGGGCTATGGCAGCGACAATGCCACCAAGCAAGGATATTGTTCAACTTGGTTAAAATAGCACGCATTTTGTTCATTTCGTTGCCGTACGCCACAAACCAACAACGTGACATCACCCAGTTTAGGTTTTGACTTGGTTTTGACGAAAACGCGAGCGTACAGTACAACAATCAATCATTCATGCCGAGAGCTGGTTGTAAAGGTGTGTTCCCGCTCAGAATAATTGTTTATTGCGTGACTGGCATTTTTTTCATCCTTTCAGATCCAGAGTAGTGCTTTTAACACGCTGGGAGTGTTTCGCTTCGATTCCTTGTTTGATTACGGCAATGAATTACAAGACCATAAGGCCACCAACCTTCTCAACGCTTACTATACTTACCTCTTGAGGAATGTTCAGCCTCGTTTGCAGCAAATTAACAAAGCAAGGGAAGAATCCGGAGACTTGACCTATCCTTACGTGATTCCCAGATGGCTGCCAAATGGAGTTCAGACTTAGCCGTACTGTAGTGGGATCCAACTGAGGAGTTTGTTTCGTACGGAGACAGTATGCCATATTCCACACCTAGAATTTTTCATGTTAAGCCTGCACAAAGAGCATTTTACTTCATTTTACGCCAAATTAGATGTGGAAGCCCACTCATAAAGAGTGACACGCCTCTCCTAACTGTGAATTACTAGGTGTTCCTGCTCCCATCTGATTATCAAGTCTATTTACAGTAGCCATTTTTAGGTCTCAAGGGAACATCCAGTGCAACAAAAAAACTTTAAATCACGGGAAATAACCTCTACAGTCAATTTTAAAAAAAAAGTCAAAGATGACGTTTGTATCCAAAACAAAACACGTTTTGTTGTTAAATTTCCCAGGCGCCGCCATCTTGAATAATTGTGACGTTTTACGGTTGCACTTTTGTTATTATACAAAAGCTATTTTTGTGGGAACAATAGGGGAAACCCTAGTTCGTCACATTTCGCTTTGGCGAAAAGTTGTTCAGTCCAAACACCGCAATGCTTTTTGAGAATTTGAAGCAAGAAACCATTTCGGCATTTCAATACGTTGGTAGAGATCATCGTCTCGTGCAGTCAAATGCAACTCCTCTAAACCGTTTCCACTGCTTATTTGTTTTGTTTTTAGGGACCACATAGGTATTTGATATATGAAATAAAGATCGGGATACTTGGCAAGAGAAACACGGGACTCAAACAATATCAGGGTGGATCCCAATGGGTTGGTTTCTCAGCGTAGAGTTGACGGAATCGAAATTCGCAAAAGCGATTGACACCTCGCGGAAACCAAAGAACGCAGTCGGAAGCAGAGCCAGGAGGGGAGAGCGGTGAAAATGTACCCATTCATCGCCATTGCTTACAATTCTGTCGCCTACGTTTGAACTTAAGGGAGCGTTCCAAAAACTTGTTGGGGAGAAGGGTGGGGGCTGACGAGAAAATATCTACTATCTAAAAATTTGGAGGACCCCTACTGTTGCTGCATTAAACATTTTCAGGGACCCCTTTTAGTATCCCTAAGATCTAAGACACCCCAACCTACCTCATGGCCAAAAACCAATACACGATGCAGAAGTCAGAAGAACAAGCGAAATAATTTAAAGCAAAAACAGAAAGACACATCCAAGAGCATAATGATCTGCGAAGAAACGCAGCGAAAAGGCAAGGCAGACAAAGCCTTTAGAAAGCCAGCTATCTCACTGATACACGGCACAACCTAACAGGCGCTCAAGAACAAAAAGATCACGCGGGCCAGGTCAAAGCTTTGAAAGCAGAATCACTCGCTTCTACCACCGACAATCCTATTGGTTGAGACTAGAATTAAATTGACGCAAAAGTGCGAGGCCAAAAGGTTACATTAGCATTTCTACAGAGACAGGGTTTTCAACAGTTTTGGAAAGTAGTGGACATATTTCTAAAAGCACCGGACGTGACATTTTTGCCGCCGCAAAGCGCCTTGCGAGCGCCGAAGGCGAGAGATGTCTAGGGTTGGGTGGGGGTGGGGGGAGGGCTAGTTGGTGTAGGGGCTGTTTCCAGTGTTTCTGGAACCCAAGAATCAGTTTCCCAGGCAAGGCTGGAGTTCACTTAAATTCTCTTTAAAAAGTAAGTAAGAAAATTATAATGATAAAAAATATTTTAAAAAACCCTCATTTATCGGGATCAAAGTTCCCAACAAGGAAAGGGAAACCACCGGACGAAACATCCAGCCTCCGGCCTCAAACGTAAACCCTGGCCTGCTGCTGAGAAAATCAGCACTAAGAAACTACAAATTTTTATCATCAAGACGAACTATTTTCTTGGAAGAAAAAAGATCACACAATAGCATGAAGGTCCAGATCTAAAGTCTCATAAAACATAAAGCATTGCTAAATGAAATCATACTGGAAGCACCTAAAAGAGGCGTCCATTCAAATATGTACTCGAGCAAAATTATGACAAAGGGAAAAAAACCAGACCAAGTACAAAGGAGTCATATTGGTCTGTCAACCCCATTTTACGCTCCTGAATATTATATTTTGTTAAACTGCGCATACGTTTGGTAATGAAAATTTCTGTTTACATTTTTGAATTAAGATAACCCCCTTGAGAGTGTTTTTATTTTTCAAACAGTCCCTTTTTACCTTTAATTTTATGGGGGACCCCCAATTTCTGATCAGCTTCCCCCCCCCCCCCCCTCCCCAACAAGTTTTTGTGAACGCTCCTTAAAAGGCCCGGGGAGACGGCTTCAACCTTTGCTTTCCGTTCAATTTTGTTGAACAACGAAATTGAAACCGTTTGCCCTCTCCCCTTCCAACGTTGTTGACATAGGGATCTTAAGGCCAAAAATTGGCTCTTTGAACCTCACTGCGCCTGCTCACTCCTCGTGCTAACATGAATGCACCAATTAGAGACGCTTTTGATTGTTCTTCACGAAAACCAATGAGAAGCCACTTTTTTTCAGGGTTCCCCAGAGCTGTTCTCTCCCTCAGTCAAGAGAAGAGCTCTGGGGTCGAGATTGCCGAGTTGAAACATATGTTGACTGAGTTTAAAAGCGTTTATAACAGCATGATCTCTTCTCTAAATTAACGATTAATATCGTTAGTTTGCAATTTACCTTGAATTTACTCTTATCGTGAATTCAGGACACTATGTTCCAGGATTTGTGGTAGTAGAGAAAATAAGGAAATAAAAAATCACATCCGAGGATTGGATTTGAACCCGGTATCTTTACTATAGCAACCGCTTCTTGCCGCTTCACCACTGACAAACAAGCCTCCCCAAGCTAAAAAACAACATTTGTTTAAAATATTTAACAATCATTTCATGAGCAGAGGATCTGAATTCTTGACAACAGCATCAGAGATTATTACCGGTATCCAAAAAAGGAGTACCAAGCAAGACAAGCCCTTTGTAGCGTGGACGGACCTTTGTAACCAATATGGCGGTGCAGAGCTAGTGGGAGGTGGCCAAGAAGCATAAACTGTGTTTTTGTTGCCTTTCCGATGGTCACCGCGGAGAGAGATATTTAAGAAGTAGAATGTGCAATTTGAATGATGCTGTTGTCAAGAATTCAGATTCTCTGTGAATAAACCCTCTTAAATCTTGTACGTTTCCTCTGCGCCCATTCATTTTATATATCACTTCGTTCATTGATTCATTCATTACAGGAACTTTAGAACCCGCAAATGACCCACTCCCAACGTCAGTGGCTTCATAGCTCAGTTGGTTAGAGCGTCGCACCGGTATCACGAGGTCACGGGTTCAAACCCCTTTAAAGTCCGGATTTTTTCAGGCGTCTCTACGCAATTGCTAAAATTGTACTCATAACTGCGAGGATCATAGCGTTACTTAAACTAGACCCTCCGTGAGGGTACACTGGGTTGCCTGTGGTACGTGCACCGTTCCAAACAATTTTTTTCAAGGTCATTAAGAAGTCATACCAGAAGAGGCCCTTTGGCTCACAGGTCCTCACACGTTCAAACGACGAAACAGATCTGTCCTTGCGTAATATGTAGCTCTAACAGTGCACAATATTGTTTTGGTATTGCCTATCATTGTAGTGCCATGGTAGAAGTCTTGGGTAAATAGTCTGAGAAGACATGTGGTTACTAGCAAAGTACTGAACCCAGAAAGATTGAAGAAAATAAATGGGAAGTGAGAAACATTGGCTTCTGGGCTGACATGTTGATAAACTTCGTTTCACCACAAGTTTAAGAGTGCCAGCTGAGCATCTGACAGCTTTGTAATGCCAAAGTTCACTGAGGTTAATCCTGTTCGGCGGGGTTAGTGTTTGGATGGGAGACAAAAACAATATACCCCTCAAAACAGAAGCATTGGACCGAAAATTCTATTTTAACGCTAACAAATGCGGACCAAGCAAGGAACTGATTTTGTTAGCTTGCTTTATGCGAAACAAATATTGATGCAAAAGTAAATAAATAGTGGTACAAAGTTTTTGGGAAGAGCAGAAGGAAGTTTTCTGGACGATCGATCGAGAATAAAATATTTTGCCATCAGCAACAACATTTATGACACGAAAACAACATTAATTTTTAACCCCGAATATAAAAAGTTACGATCACCGACAAACATTCTGGGAGATTTTTGCTATTGTACTTTTGGCTACACAAGTAAAAGCGCAAAATCGAAAGTTACATCGGATTCATAGGGCGCCGTGATGAAGTTACCGCGGTGTGTTTACTCGCGAAACAGTGTCAAATCATCATTTGACACAGATACCGGGTTTTTGTTTTTGTAAGTTTTCTTTTTCTTTCAAGTGTTATAAAGTTTGACAAGAAATGTGCGAATGCAACACAAAGATCACAATCGCCCAATTCTTCAGGTTGACAGTCAAAACTTTACTCTCCAAGACGAGGTTATTTATCGCCATGTAATTCCATCGTTTTGGGGATAGCAGCTACTTTATTATTCATCAGTGTCGGATTTTTTTTGCCGATTTTGGGGGTCATTTTGTTGAAACTCAAGCAAGATTCCAACAGACCTGTTTATTTTCGTTACACTATAGATCGTTTTCACTGTCACGCAATAAAAAAATAAATCGAAAACCATCCAGTGGAAAAAGTCAAGAATTCGTGATGTTGTAGAAGATAAATGAAGAAGACACTTCTCCAAGTTTTAGGCCTGTGCGTTTCCCCAAACTTCAGATATTCGTCGAAATGTTTCGCAGAAATTTACAGAGCCCAGTATGAAAACGCCATGTTGGTGCACATCTGTGGTGCACCAATATGGCGGCCGGAAAATAGTGTCAACATCTGTTACTTACTTTGGCTATCTAGGCGAGTGATCATCTCTACTGAACAGTCAGCTATTTAACTAAGCACTTTTCCTAATGCTTTAAATTTTAAAAAGGCTCAAAACCATGAGATAAATATATATTTCTCAATAAACTCGATTGTCGCCTCGTGTCACGCACCGCTATAACTCAGAAATTCAAAATGCTCTGGTTTCCAAACGAAGCACGCTATTGAGCTTTAAAATTGCAAATGGATACAAATTTACCGCCTCTTTATGCCTGATGAGGATAAAAACTTTCGTGGCTCTTTAGTTTTGGATTTTAGAAAATGATGACGTCACGTGAAAACGATCTATACCACAAAAATGCTCCCGTGTCACATTTCAACACACGTATGCAAATTATTACGCTCGAAAATTACACAACATGATATTAAAGTTCACAAAGGTTGGAAATATCTCGGCAAAATCCTTTCCCAGCGAAACATTAATCGAAACAAACAACATATTTACTATTAGAGGCAAAAATACCTTCCTATTTCAATTGCGTGCGTGCAAGCAAGAGATGCAATTAAATAAATTTTTGACAGTTCACATCAAAAGCCTTTTCCACTCGGAACGCTGATCGTAAATAATGAAGCACAAAAGCGACAACAACTTTCATTCAAATAATTCTTCACTGTCACATTTCCAAATATTTTACACTTTTGCAGAGTTGAGTACAAAATACCGGTAAATGTAAATTGTCAGACAACTTTAAAGATGCGACTTGAGTAAACACTGTGATGCATTCTTGTAGGCGTTCGATTCCTTCAATGTTAACTATGGTTAAATCCTTAAAAGAATTGCTATTTGATTTCCGTGTTTATATAATACCAAGTTAGTAAAATATTAGAAACAAAGCTCACTTGATATCCAAAGGCGAAAAATGACATTGTTGTTGAAGACCATTACTCGTCTGTTCAAATCCAGATATTTATTTTTCAGCGCTGTCTTGCTCATCCAATTGACGATCCATTCTTGAGCTCCATGAGGGTATATTTTGTTTAAAGATCCACTAAAACGCCATTCGCGTTACATGACTTTCGACGCCATTGCCGGTTAAGTTAATCGTTCTACTGTGTCCACCAGAGAAATCTACGCATTTCCCACTACCCTCTCGATCCTAAGAAAATACGCGTAGAAGGCTCTATGCACAAAGACACCACTTAGCAGGGGAGTGACAGGCAAGACTTTTACCGACACGGAAAAAAATAAAAAAAAGAAGAAAACGAAAAATAAACGAGATGCTTCTGTGAAGCATACACTGGGTTGCCTGTGGTACGTGCTACAGAAATCAGAAGGCACTGAATTGTGTGGTATTGAAATACAGCATTCCAGTCTCTGAAGAATAACAAATAAAAGAGAAGCGAGAAACATTGGCTTCTGGGCTGACATGTTGATAATTTTCAAGTTCCCTCACAACTTCTTTTTACCACAAGTGTGCCCTCTGAGCATCTGAAGGCTTTCTAATACTAAAGTTCACTGAAGTTAAGCCCTGCCGGGCGGGGTTAGTGTTTGGATGGGAGACCGAAACAATGTACCCCTCTTAAAACAGAAGCATCGGACCGAAAATACTATTAACTCTAACAAATGCGAACTCAGCAAGGTACAGATCTTGTTAGCTTGCTTTATGCAAAACAAATATTGATGAAAAAGCAAATAACTATTGATACACAGTTTTCAGAAAGAGCAGAAGGAAGTTTCCCGGACGGTCGATCGAGAATAAAATATTTACGACATCAAAACAACATTAATTTTGAACCGTGAATATAGAATATAAAAAGTTACGATCAGCGACAAACATTTTAGAAGATTTTTGCTACGTTCAAGTAAATTGCAAAATCGAAAAGTGACATGGCCGGAATTCAGCGGGCGCCGTGATTACGTTACCGCTGCATGTTTACTCGTCAAACAGTGAAGCATCTGTGTCAAATGATGGCAAGATACCGGGTTTTTAAAAAGTTTCTTTTTCTGTCAAGTGTTATAAAGTTTGACAATGAAATGAGCGAAGTCAAAACAAAGATCACAATCGCCCAACTCTTGTTTATGCAAAGTCAAAATTTACTCTCCAAGACGCGTACGACGTTATTATCACCAGGTAATTCCATCATTTTGGAAATAGCAGCTACTTTATTATTCATCTGCGTCACAAGTTTTCACTGATTTTGGGGCTCATTTTGTTGAAACTCGAGCACGCTTTCAACAGGCCTGTGAACCCTTCCCGCTTACAGAGCAAAACTAAAAAACTTCTCGCATATCACATTTCAACCTTAAGCTCGAAAATTCAATACACAACATGATATTATAATTCACAAAGGCAGAAAATACCACAGAATCCTTTTCCAGCGAAAGTTTTATTGAAACAAACAACATATTTGCTCTTAGAGGCGAAAACCTCTTCCTATTTCATTGCGTGCGTGAAGACAACAAACTCAATTGTGTCAAATTACCTTGTACTTCAGGTAAATACTGCTCACTTTGATTTCGTCTCGACGGGCGATAGATTGTTGTCGAAGTCCAGTACTCGTCGCTTTTGAGATTCATGCCTAGTTTATCCAACTGACTTTCCATTATTGAGCTCCATAAGGGTATATTTTGTTTAAGGATCCACTAAAACGCCATTCGCGTTGCATGACTTTCGACGCCATTGCAGGCTAAGTTAATGATTCTACTGTGTCCACCAGAGAAATCTACGCAGTTCCACTACCCTCTCGATCCTACGAAAATACGCGCAGAAGGCTCTATCCACAAAGACACCACTTACCAGGGGAGTGACAGGCAAGACTTTTACCGACACGGAAAAAAAAAAAAAAAAAAAGAAAAAAAAGAAAAAAAAGAAAAAAAAGAAAACAAACAAACTAAACGCAGACCTCGACTGGGTTTGCCTTATAAGGCAACCCAGTAAAAAACGACGAAATTAAAGACAGATTCCGACTGGGTTTGCGGCAACCCAGTAATTAGGAGTTAACGATAGTCGTTAATTCAGAGGTAGAGAATGGGTTGAGGTAAACCCGTTTGCCCCTGATTTCGACCCCAGAGCTCTTCTCTTTTGCGAATCAGACATAACATCCGAGGCTTTGGTGACGAGAATTCGCCCTTGTCACACGGCGGCCATATTGTCCCGGGAGACCAAAAGAGATTTGTTTTGCCACGCCAAGACTCGCAGTGGAAACCATGGGGGTGAGGCTTGGCGTGGTAAAACAAAGCTTTTTTGGTCTCCTGGGACAATATGGCCGCTGTGTGACAAGGGCGAATGGTTTGCCCCCAATCTCGACACCAGAGCTCTTCTCTTGACTGAACTAGAGAAGAGCTCTGAGGAACACTGAAGCGAAGTGTCTTCTCATTGATTTTTGTGAAGAACAATAAAAATCGTCTCTAATTGGTGCATTCATGTTAGCACGAGCAATAAGATTCAAGGCGCCGTAAGATTCAAATTTGCTATGAGAACCCTACGGCGCATGTTCTCCTACATAGAGTTTCCCAGAGCCTTGAGTCGATCCGAAGCTCTGGAGACGAGAATGGGTTTGTCCCCTCTTTCTTCCGATCCTCTTCCAACATTGTTGGGTAAGCGCGTGCACACTAATCGGTCTCTCAATGACGTTCCATGTCCGTATCCATAGTAACAAATTCACACTCATTCAAAAGACATTCTATGGCTTATTCTAATAAGCCTTTTTGCATAAGATATAGAGTGGAAGTATAAAATGCGGGAATGGTACACGTCGCTGCAGGGGAGGAGAAACCAAGCCGCAGCACACAACAGAGCCTGCGCGGAAATGAGAGAGGATGAATATACCGCGATAGACTCCTTAAAAAGAATAGCAGAAAACCCTGGGGAAAAGCTAGAAGGGGCGTGAAGCATGCTATATAAATTTAACTATGTAGCGAGAAATGCATAAGGTATTTCGTACCTTATGAATTAATGTGAATTGTTAGAATCCCGGCTGCAGCCTAGGACTGAATACCAGGCCTCTCGTTAAGCTTTGTTGAATCAAATGTTGTGTCAATAGTTTGCCCGCCCTAGCAGAAAACAACAAAATCGAACGATGTTGAAGCAGTTTGCTCTGCCTTTTAGCGATTTTCCCCTATATTCAGGTGGCTTCAACGGGTTTCGAGCCGGAAGAAGATTTCGAACTTATTTTATTTCCCTTGGTTTTGACTCGATCTTGAATCATTCGTTTTAATTCGAACTCGGTTATTCCGAATTCCCCGTTTATTCGTACTAATCTGCCAGTCCCGTAAATAAACTACACGTATAATTATACAGTGTTGTCAAACAAAGATTTCTGACATATTTTCAATGAGAACAATCTTTGTTCTCATTGAAAATATTTTGATTTTTTTTAGTTTATACGTAAGAGGCCTGCCAGCATCACGACATATTCGATAAACTGTATTTTATGCATAATCGATTATTTCGAACCCTCAATAATTCGACAGAATTAACTATTGGAGGGTAATGTGAAGTGCTAGTGTTCTACCCAGGCAAAACCATGTGAGCGTTAGCCCTACTAATGGAATTGGGCCTACACAAGGACCCACTCTGACCAGGGTGGGAACCCTTCCTCGCTAATTCGAACTATTTTCTCTTTCCTTCGCGATGGTTATTTTTATTGTTTTCATTATTCTTTTAATATCATTATGACTTTCCGCAGAACGATTCAGTTAATTGCATCAACACCATCAAAGAGAGCATTGTTAACTTTGGCGGCAACTGCATTTGTACGTGCGTGTATTCAACTCCAGCCACCTGTGGTCGATTAATAAATCGCGTTATTTTACCATTTGTAAAGTGTCCTTGAGATAAGAAGTGCCAGCTGTATAGTTTCCTGTGAATCACGGTTCCACCGTATTCCAACCAAACCTGCTCAGGCCATATTAAATTCACGAACAGGTAAGTTGGATGACCATAAAAAATTTTCCTCAGTGTACAGTGCCAATTAATTCCAGCTGAAAAGTATTTCAATAATTGTTCCTTCGGAATGTCTCTCGAGTTATTATTCATTAAGTACCTTTTCCTGTCATGTGCAAGATTAGACTATAGCAAGTTAAAACTGCCCAGCTTTCTTAGCCAAACTATGGAAAAAGGTTGGATTCAACGCTCCAACTTTGCTCGATCCAACATTGTTTGACAGTTTGGCCGCCCATGTTGGAAGACGTTCGTGCAACATTTTTTGTTCGATCAAGTGTTGGATAGAATTTGCTTTTGATCAAACATCACGCCCAACAATTGTGCTCCACGCAACAATATTGCAGCGTTTTGCCGCTCTTCCAACAAAGTCGTGTCCTAAATCGAGTCACGTCCGCGCTGCTAGCCAATCACGAATCGCTGTCTTAATTTTCAAGCATAGTTGTCATTTGCAACAAAGATAGCGGACAAGGACGAAGAGGACGTCATGGTTGTTGATAAACAACCAGAAACCTTGATCAGCGAATATGAAGCAAGGCCAAGTCTGAAGGATACTTTTGCTCCCTTTATCATGATCGCTCTGTTTGGAGATGTCTGGTTCAATAGCGTTTAAAATTTCTGCAAATTTATCCGGGCCCATTCTCATCATCTCTTAAAGGTGGATGTATCTTGCAGGCAAGGCGGAGCCGGGGAGGGCTGGGGAGGCTTTAGCCCCCCCAATTTCAAGCAAAAAATAAAAATTTTAAAACGGTTTTTATGCTTGATCCATGTTTATTTTTTTGATATCTTGCTGAGCTTCAAGATTTCAAAATTTTCTAATTCTGGCGGAGAATTCCCCAATAACCCCCTACAAGTTAGGGTGTCAAACACTTCTTTGTTAATATCAACGTTTCGAGCATAACGGTACGGTGATTGACCAACAAATGGTGGATAGCTTTCAAGCGAAAGAAGATACCACTGTTAAGTGCCGGGGGCAAAGAAGGCCTCGTTTAAAACTTGCCAGGAAATACTCCAAGCTCACGGCAGAGGATTGGGAGAACTTCTTATTTATATATGAGTGTGGGAAGTATCTAGTTCATTACCCGAAGGAGTAAGGAGTGCGAAGTTCCCCCAGGGATACCAGGTGAAACAAAGTGCGAAGGTGATGGCGGTGGGCAGGTATGACGGGTCGTGGTCAGACGAAGTTGCATGTTTAAGAGTTTCCTATGTTGCGATAATTTAATCGAAAGTTATTTGTGGCTGCGCAATGTTCGTCAATTTACCCAAATGAAAAAGTCCGTTCGCGACTCTTTTAATAATCAAACCAAATATTTTCCTTGTTGTGATAAGATAATTTAGTCACTTTCCGGATCCTTCGTGAGAAAACCGACTTGAGTTATTAAGAAGAAGCTCCAATTGCAAAGCTCAATTGCACGGCAGTTCAATTCAGTTCCACAATTATGTTCACGTGATCTCTTGTTCTTCAGCCATTCTCTTCTACGTCATCAATTCTCGATTGTTCCGTTCACGCTTGCAGCTTTCAAGTCGAACTTTTTCCTGGTAATATACACTACATATGTAGTACTATATCACTGTAACTCTATATACGCGCAAGCTACAATGATGCCTCCTCATGCAAAATCCCTGCGGAGGCAATAAATCTGATGTCAAGTTTCCAGTTCCGGGACGTGTTTCGTTTCGAAAATACAGCATTTTGAATTTCCTAATTGCCACCTTGCGTGACACCATGATACAAAGCTATTTGGCTGAAAAAAATTCTATCCCTATGAATGTCAGAAGTTTAAGCCTTTGAAGTACATTACAAGATGTGTTCATAGACATGTATTTATCTCATGAGCGAAAAGTAAGAGCTTTCATCGCAAACTGGACTGATTATCGGCTGTCATATTGGTGGACCACATGGCGTCTCCATACAAAAAACTCTATTTAAGAAATTGATGTCAGTTTTTCATGCGTCTGTCCTGTTATTGATCGTAAATTTCGTCATAACATTGTCAAAGTAGCTGTGGATAGCTGTAGGCTGTACAGACGGGGCCTACAGTTTATAGTCCTTATCCGAGAAGACTTGAAATTCTAACCATTTGCGGATGTTGTTACAAAGGTAGCACTTTCTCCTCAGTTATTTTAAGACCGTAACTGGTGTTGGTCCGGCTGGAGTCGAGCTCACGACCTCCCGCATGGCAGCCCGGTGCTAAACCAATTGAGCCACCGGAATGGCATGTTTTGCGCGCGTTCCTTTTTGCTTTTATTCAGCTTGGTGAAACCACTCGGGAGAAAATAAAAGACAGTTGTGTCCTTTCCTACTAGAGAACAGAAGAAAAATTGGCTTGAAGAATAGACTGAATGTATATTTCCAATAAGTAAAGCAAAGCGCCGCTCTTATACTAATCAAAGATAAGCGGTATCCTCACCTAACGCAGCCCTCGTCACGACAGCGATTCAAATATAAAAGATAAAAGACATCGCCAGTGAAAGTATATTTACTGTCTTCGATTTTTCGTACTTGCAAAAAGGGTTGGACGTTTGTTTGTTATAACAATATGAAAAAGAAATACTATTATTTTGTTCGATACTTTACAATTTGTGGCAAATCAGTTGTTCATGTAAAGACTGCTGCACCCGTTGCGATTTTATTGTCATCATTTTGCAGTTATATTTATCTACAGATAGTTAATAAAAGTTCGCAAAAAACTTTATCAGTATACTTTTATTATATACCGAAGATTTCGCAGTAATTTAAATCTCATTAACTGCGAAAGATTTTCCCCCACAAATATTGGAGCGACAAATTTCGCAGTTATCAAAATGTCATTAACGGCGAAAGATTCCCCACTGAATATATGTTGGAATCACAAATTTTGCAGTTATTGAAATGTCAGTAACGGCGAAACGTTTCCCCCTAAATATATATTAGAACCACAGATTTCGTAGTAAATGAAATGTCACTAACGGCGAAAGTTTCCCTCTAAAGATGTATTGGAACCACAAAATTCGCAGTTCTCTATATTATTACGAGACAGATTTTGTAGACACAGCTGCAGCGTTTTAACTTTTTTATGCTGGCATGGAACTTCAGCACTCTGCCGTTTCCGGCAGCTAACTCTCTCTCGGGGATTTAAACTACCAAAACTGGCGTTTTCATACGCTCTTGCGGAGCTATGATTGATTGACTGGCAATAAACTAACTAAACTAACATCCAGGAATTGTCCCACTCCTTCAAGTTCTTGAATTTGACAAGTCCAGGAAAGAATATGAAGACCTGCAAGAGACGGTCGATCAGGAATCTTAGCGAAAGTGAACGAAAAATGGGGAAATACCAGATGGAAGGACGAGAGTACCTTTCTCGCTCCCTATCAAGCACACCTACAGAGAAACACCAAAGATTTGTACGTGGATATCACATACACAAATAACAATGGATTTCCAGACCTTTATTACTGAACATGGTTGCTCTTAATTAACGAAATTACCATGGAGCCGAGTTTAACGCGGTTGCGAGAGTTCTTTTGAATAAACAAGAAGGCGATGCCTACGCAATAGCTATTCGTGAAGGAGCTTCACATTTTAAAACCACATTTTAATATTTACTTCGTAAGGAACTTCTCCGCAATACAATTAAAACGAAACAGAACATAGCCATAATTCCACTATGGTCGTCACGCAAACGTTCTCAGTTGCTTGTTTTCGCAAAATTGTTCTAAGTGTGGTTGTGCTTTTTCTCGTAAAATTGGATTCGATCCCTTGAAGTCCGAATAGAATTGGCTAGCAAGTTCCTGTGCGACTGACTTTACTACAAACCGTTTGTAGTAAATCAGAAAACAACATTGACAGCAACACGAACAAACAAGCAAAAAGAACGTTGCATGACTGCGTGACGATCATCGTGGAACTGTGATTCTGTCGTTTTTTTTTTTTTTTAACGAAGTGAATAGTATAATATCCTCACTGCATACTCATTACCCCATCGCAAAAGGTTAAGTTATGGGAAGAGTTCGCGACTGCTGAGGCAATAGGCATGCAACGAGGATAAACGTAGAGTGCTGTCAACCGCCACCAGGGGTGGTGGGCGGGTCGCGAAAGTTGGCCGTCGTCCCGGAGTACGGTTAAAATGACCACTTTTCAGGCGGGGCGACAAAATATATACTCTAAGACCGCAAAGCATCAACACCGTAATAAGCATGCTCGGAAACGGGGGAATTCGAACGCATGATGAAAACTTCTGCCATGAGCTAATTAATTATGCAGTGAGAATAGTATAATATCCTCACTGCATACTCATTACCCCATCGCAAAAGGTTAAGTTATGGGAAGAGTTCGCTCCTGCCCTCACCATCACGACCTAAACGATTAAAACCTCCACTGCCCCAAAGAATCGCCACAACAAAGGCAAGACAAGAGCACCATTCTTTATTTCCTCCCAATACTCAGAAGCCTCGTAACAAACAATCGCCACCCCCGCCCCTGACTATCATTGGTCTAAGCCAGCCGATACACCAGCCCTAAAGTATTACAAGAAAAACATTGGTAACCCATAACTAGAAGATACACCGGAGGTTGCTAGGATGGGAAATCGGAGTCCGAACAAGACACGCGGTACTCGAGAGGAGTCGCTTAGAGATAGAGGAGGAACCAGCTACAGTGGACATTTTATTGTAATGGTTAACCATATCGCCGTTCCTCCATCCCACGTAACGAGAAATCTCCCCCGGAGAGCAACCCATCATATTAAGGGTATTCGAAAGGCCAAGCCTAAAGCTGTGGGGGGTCTCCCCACAATCTATCTTAGCCCCTGTGAGGTGTT
>NC_090877.1:2158678-2161178 GCF_036669935.1 Montipora foliosa | reverse complement strand
GGCATGCGAAAACACGAGGAAACAAAAGCCCTAAAACAATACAGAGCATGAAACAATAGTTCCAAAAACAAAAAGGAGTATACAGGTTTACCGAAACAAACCCAAGACAAAAGAACCGGGAAAGAAAATACAAATGAACCGGAGACAAACGCAGGCACTAAAGCGACAGACAGCGGGTAAAACACGATAAAAAACGTAAACCTGGCTATGGGCCAGCAAAATTACTAGGAAAATTACCTCTTCCATGGTTTCAACCGCCGGGGCCGGGTCCGCCGCTAGAACTGGAGCCGGGGGCGGTGCGATAACCGGATCAACAACAGGCGGTTCTTCTACAACTGGCGGTGGCTCAACAGCAGCATGCTCCACGATTGCAGCAGCGACGGGAGCGGGTGGACGGGGAAGACGATGTTCTGCCATCTATGCTGGTGGCGGTTGACTGTGCAAGGAACAGACGCGAAAGTTGGCCGTCGTCCCGGAGTACGGTTAAAATGACCACTTTTCAGGCGGGGCGACAAAATATATACTCTAAGACCGCAAAGCATCAACACCGTAATAAGCATGCTCGGAAACGGGGGAATTCGAACGCATGATGAAAACTTCTGCCATGAGCTAATTAATTATGCAGTGAGAATATTACGATGGGACTCTGTCTGGCAGTTAGCGTGTATTCCATAAATTCCAATTTTAGCAATTTCGGAAATTCTCTTAATTTCGAACAACAAACTTCGATTTTCGGAAAGACAAAAAAACAAAGTACGATTTTAGGAAAAACTAAAATGCCCCTTATTAAAGAGCTTTCATAGCTTCCGTAGGTTCCTCAATTTTTTTGACTATTGCCACCATAAGTGACATTCATTCGAGAATGACGACAAAATGAAACAAAATTTTGGAAAAAAAGACACCCCGACCCCGACCCCGGCCCCGCGTTTTGGCTACTACCAAATTATTCAGCAACGATCTCGCAGCTCGCGCGTTTTCCCGCCATTCCCCGTTGTGCACCACCTACTTAAAATTCCTTCAAAACACAATCCTCGTCACATTAGTTGGGACACAAGTAATGTCCTCTGCTCTCCCAATGTTGGTTTTGCGAGATGACTCCTCTAAATCAGTGAATTCAACATTGGGGAGGAAGGATCACGAGAATTGTAGGTAGTTAAATTGAAGGACTTCTAGAACATTGAATCTTTTAAAAATAACAATAGGAAAATAGACCTAACCTCATCTTTAAACAACAACGATAATGGCTGTAACCTCTGAAATTCTTAGAGACTTCTGATTTATACATCTGTTCTCTTACTTTGTACATTTCACAGTTGTATAAGAGACTCGTAACAGCTCGGGTATGACGCTAATTTCAGCTGACAATTGCCACATCGTTGCTTTTTAAATTTTCTCCACCGATTTGGCCTTTTTTACTGCCTCTAAATCACCGAATTCATGCGGCTGTACTGAAAGTGACTGCCTTTCTTCCATTGCAAAATGGCCACATTAATTGTAATTTCTTCCAATTCGACTGGTGTACACCTTTTACAGTGTCCGAGTCACTTTGGCCGGGGGAAGTGTTGGTTACAGCCACCTTTTTCTCTAGTTTGAAGTCTCCACTACGAAACAAACAGACTGAACTTGAAAAACAGGCAGCCGTAACTTACAGCACCGCTCGAGAAAACAAGGTTATCAAGATATTTTTTACACCTCCAGATCATTGAATCAAGCAACAAAAAATTGGTGTACTGTACGGCTTGTTGAATTTGCTTTTCGTGACCCCTAAGGGAGACCAATCTAGGCGTGGCTTAAGCAAATTTTGACCCCTAAAAGAGACCGCTTAAAAACACACAAATACGAGATGCAATGAGTTTTAATGATATAAAGACATAATCATCGAATGCTTTTATCTAAAAGTAGTTTTTAAGAGCATTGTCATAAATCTCAAGTTCTTCAATTCAATTCTGTGTTTCTTCGCGGAACCCTAAACGAGACCTTGGCGGCTTAAAATATTGTCGCTTTGCCCGGAACACCCTAAGCGAGACCAAAATCCAAAATTTACACCCCTAAGCGAGACGACGAGCATCCCCGTCTGTTTCATATGCCCCCCCCCCCCCCGGGACTTTGAATAAGACATCCAAGTGAACGCACTGCATGGAGCACCAGACATGATCGTTTCGTTGTTGTTGATAAGGGAACTATTAAATTGGAAGGTCCTCTGGTATTCGAATTGCATCGCCTAAGACGAAAGGTAAATGGTTGCAAAGATCACATTTAGGATGACGAACTGCACTTTATAACTGTTAAATTGCCGTTTTGGAGATCGATCGTATAGCTGGGACCATCTGCATCAGAACGGAA
This sequence comes from Montipora foliosa, assembly GCF_036669935.1. Classification (NCBI taxonomy): domain Eukaryota; kingdom Metazoa; phylum Cnidaria; class Anthozoa; order Scleractinia; family Acroporidae; genus Montipora; species Montipora foliosa. The sequence goes on along the minus strand of NC_090877.1, from coordinate 2,158,835 downwards.
ATCAAACTTCGAACTTTCATTTGCTTAGAGCTAAAACTAACAGAAACTAATCTTTTAACTGACAAGAAGACGTGTTCAAAAACACCTCAGTCCAACAACATGAGGAAAGAGATTGATAATTCCATTTGGTTGTGGACATAACTTTGTTTCGACCATT
>NC_090877.1:2131178-2153678 GCF_036669935.1 Montipora foliosa | reverse complement strand
GTCGGTCTAAATTCGAATTCGATTCGGCTCATGTAAAGTACGGAGTCTGAAACCGGGCCTTAGAAGTTCTAAGAAATCGCCCGTTTCACTGCATTATTTTGCTTCGGCCCGGTCCCTCTGTGACAAAACATCAGAAAATCAACATCCAAACTTTAAAGTAAGGAACGTTCCATTTGTTTGGTTCCAGGCCCCATCCTCATCAGCGTCAGAAAAGTTTCTATTTTTGAACAAAGTTTTGCGGGAGAATAAACAACAGACCAAATTGGCTAACTCAATGTTGTTCCCAATTCAAACCCTTTGGGAATATAACGTTTTGTTCCAGGAATTTCCATATCATTTAAATGTGAATGCTGTGTTAAAATTCCAATACCATACACAAAGAATCCTAACCCCGGAGATTTGAATTGGGTACAATATTGAGTTAATAGTCGATTTGGTCTATTGTACATTTTCCCGCAAAACTTCGTTTCAAAATTGACACTTTTCTAACGCTAAATTGGACATTCTTACTCTTGGGTAATGGAATCTTGGCCCTAGCAATTGTCACACACTATACGCCCAGATTGAAAAAGAGGCCCTCGTCACTACCTGGGCTTGCGAGAGATTGGCAGATTACCTTATCGGAAAGCGGTTCCAATTAGAATCCGATCACAAGCCTCTGGTTCCAATCCTTGGTTCAAAGAACTTGGAAGAAAATGTCACCACGGATCCAACGACTCCATATGCGCCTGTTAAGATTCGACTTCACAGTGTCCCACGTTCTCGGAAAGAGCCTGATTACTGCTGATGCGCTATCAAGAGCACCTGTAGAGCAGCAGGATAGGCAGTCGAGTACTGAAGAGGAGATCGATTTATACGTTCAACATGTATTTGCCTCCCTCCCAGCCTCAAACACACGGCTCGAGCAAATAAAAGAAAAACAAGAAGAGGACGAAGTCTGTTAAAATGTGAAGGAATACTGCAGTGAAGGCTGCCCAGACCGAACCAGAGTACCAGACGCTCTTAAACGCTATTGGAAAATCCAGGATGAACTTTCGGTTGTCCACGGATTGCTTCTCAAAGCTGAAAGGATCGTCATCCCAACGTCCCTAAGACTGGAGATGCTCGACCGCATTAACGAGGGCCACCAAGGCGTTACGAAGTGCACAGAAACAGCGAAACGAGCGTTATGGTGGCCAGGTCTTAGTCGTCAAATTGAAGACCTAGTGCATGAAGCAGTGCCGCAAGTGTACCGAGCGAAGAATAAACAAGAAAGAGCCCATGATTCCAAGCGTAGTCCCGGACAGACCGTGGCAAGTGATCGGCGTTGACATCTGCTATGTCAAGAAACGCCCCTATCTGATCGTGGTGGACTATTTCTCGAAGTTCATCGAGGTCAATTACTTGGCATCACTCGCCTCATCTGAAACGATACGTGCCCTTAAATCTGTGTTTGCAAGACATGGTATACCGGAGGTGGAACGCTCGGACAACGGCCCCCAGTACGACTCGGCCGAGTTTGCCAAATTTGCCAAAGACTGGGAATTCAAACATGTTACCAGTAGTCCCCTCTATGCCGAATCCAATGGAGAAGTGGAAAGAGCTAATCAAACAGCGAAGAACTTGCTGCAGAAGGAGAGTGACCCTGCGAAAGCTCTTCTTGCATATCGATCCACACCCCTGCAAGGTGGAAAGAACCCGTCTGAACTACTATTCGGCCGTCAGATTCGAACTGGAAGCGAGAGGAAAGTGAAAGAAAGATCAAGCAAAAATAGTATTACGACGCACGGCACGGCGTCAAGGAGTTACACCCACTGGAGCCCGGCGATAGAGTGTGGGTCCAAGGTGAAAACAAGCCAGGCACAGTCAGGGTCTAGCAGTCGGATCAGCCGCGCTCTTACACAGTAGAGACTTCAGGCAGCCTCTTACGGAGAAACAGGTCAGCCCTTCTGCCTTAGTTCCAGCCCATGTCAAAGGAAAAGAACAAGCCCGATGAGGATATCGGCAACCTGGAAATGGAACCAGCTTCCCCAGATCCAGGAAGACTCGAACGGCCAGTTCTTGAAAGCCCGAAAGATAATGCTGTGCGCACCAGATCTGGACGAATTTTAAGATCCCCTAAGAGACTCGATTTGTTGTGCGCAACAACTGAGAGACAATGGATACTTTTTAGGAAAGAGTCTTCTTTATTTTGTTTGTCTATTTTTGTTTTGTTTCTTTTTGTTATTTTCCTTTTAAGTTCCAATTTGCTTCATGTATTTTTCAAGTAAATGACAGTTTTCGATTTGGGGGAGGGAGATGTGATGTTAATCTTTGACTAGTCTCACTTGATAACTTGATAGGGGTTTGAAAAATAAATTAATGAAGACTTGATCTACAACATGGCTCGAGTGATCTCTTCGGTTCGAAGCTAGAAATTGTACATGATCTTCGGTTACTTTTCTTTGCAAAAATTTTTGTTGCATCATTATAAGCTTCATTATACATTTGCTTTTGACGGTTGCTCAAGGTCAGGAACAGGAAATTCAGTCTGATAGATTACGTGTCACGTTTACGAAAGGTATCACGCAAAGACTGATTGCCTCGTTTCATTTGAATTATTTGAAACTCTGGATCAGTTACGTTTCTATTAAAACACTATGCGCTTGATAAATTCATTTCAACCGCCTCGTTTAATTTGTAGTTCTTGAGTACGTACTATAATACGTTTTTCTTTCAATTCATTTCTATAAGTTGACTATTTAATATGAATATTCTCGTATAAAATTGAGATATGTATTTTTAGTAAATACGAAAACAGTGGATAGCATTGAACACGAGCGCTGATTGGCTAGTCAAACTCAAGGACATCTTTTGCTGTTCACCTCCGAGCAATTCGCGCGGAATTTGCGCCCAAAAATGTTGTGATCTTTGCAGGAATAAATGACTGAGTTAAAATCGTCTTTTTGTGCTATATTATTTCACTGTTTAAGTATATACTCAAATTTTTCGCGGCTCGGTAAATTTCGCGTTGAACGAGATTTGAACCCCATGTTACACTGGTGGTCAAAGGTTGACGAAGACCAGGACTCTTTAATGAAGCCGTACTTTTTTTTCAGCCTTCTTTCGCAACCGCATAAGTTGCTCAGGGAACTTAAACAAAGACGACTGCGACGGCAAGAGAAAGTCATCTCAAAATATAAATTCACGTTATTGTAATCACTTTGTGTCTTTTTCAACCTTTTTAATATGAAAAGGGTTTGGCAGTTCCCCAAAAATGACACTGATAGGGACGGCGCTTCATTTAGGGGAGAAAATGAAGATTTACCCTGAAGTGCTGACGTACTTCATAAACGCCGGGACATGCTAGGCGATAAGTCGCTGCGACACGTCGCGTAGAAGGGTCGCCGCAACAGTTCGCCTCGTGTGACAAGGTTAATTTTGAGAAAATCATTGTTGCTGCGGCAGATTTTTTTCGCTGCGATCAGTTGCACGAATTCAAACCAGTTTGCGACAAAGTTAGCGAAAGCAGAGTTGTCCCACAGTGCATGTGTACACTTCGGCAACAAGTCGCTGCGACAAATTATATATGAGCCAATGAGAGAGCGTCATATTGAATTCGGTCGGCCGCCAATTATACCCGTCGCCCGCAAGGGCTACGGGTAAATGGGTTTTGCTGCTGGTTTTTGCTTGGTGGAATAACCTGACGCTTTCGTTCGACCAGCCGAACGTTTACAATAACGACCTATTTTAACCTAGTTTCCCTGTTGTTTTAAGATTGGAACTGCAAACTCTAGCAACTGAGTTTTCATCGACCGTCTGCAGCAATTTTATTGTCGTAACATCGCAACTGGTCATTTCGCCATCTTGAAACACAATGACCAAATCCAGTAAGCGCGGAACTTGTTCAAAATGCGGGAAAGGACCTAGGAAACTCATAGACGGACTTTGCCAACATGAATGTTTAGATAAATCAAGTATCACCGATGGAAAACTCTCCACACGGCAGGAACCGTTAAAAAAATGTCAATTGTGTAAACAGCAGGAAGGTGCGGGTCCTGCGCTTAACTGGATATCGTGTTCAAACCCAAATTGTGGAACTTGGTATCACTCGGTTTGTACTGACCTAGGAGAATTAACGAAGAAAGCGTTGGCTGTCATATTCTGGTTATGCCCCGAATGTGCCATTTCATTTAAACCTGTTTGGGTAAACAAGGATGTCGACGTCGAACCTGAAGCATTGAATCAGAACGATTCGGTAAGCAACCATTCCACAATGCTGAACCAGCTTTCAGATGTAACGGAGAAACTTGTTAAAGAAGTCATGCCTATGCTTGTGCAAGATGCTCTCCAAAAAAGTTCTGAAGCTGTGTCAGAAAGGAACCGCAAACTGGAATCAGAAATTATCGACACAGGATATCATAGAGTACTCCGAGAGAGTAGCGAGCGCCATAAAAGAAGATGTAATATAATTATTAAAGGGTTGCCGGAGTCTCAGTCAGAAGTAGCGGATGATCGCAGAGCATTTGATACAACCTTGTTTGAAAGAATATCTAACCAAGTTGGTCTTCAAGAGAAACCTGCCAAAATAATGCGTTTAGGCGAAATTAGGGCCAACCACGAGAGCTCCAATTGCAGGCCAATGCGTGTAGTGTTCTGTAGAGAGGATCCTGTCATTGAACTTATTGCTAAGAGGAACGTGAAATTGGAAGATAAAATCTACTGGTTTAATAGGGATCTCACTCAAAGTGAGAGGAAATTGGAATTTGAGGCTAGGAAGAAACGGCGTGACAGTCGACAAAACGTGTCTGGTGCACACGTTACTAGATTTAGTACATGCAATACTTCAGCTAGGAACGCTACCAGCTGGCCTAGCTGGCCTGTTACTCACAATGATATTGGCACTTCTCATAAATGATCCTTGCCGCATCGCGACTTAAAGATTTTTTATACCAATGCTTGTTCTCTGTTTAACAAGCTTGGTGAAGTTAAATGCATTGTAAACTCTAGTGATATTGACATTATTTGCATAACAGAAACTCACTTCTCTACAGAATATTTTGATGCTGAGCTTGCAATACCTAATTACAGAATCTTTAGAAACGACAGGGACACACACGGTGGCGGTTCATGTATTTATGTACACATGAGATATAATGCGCAAATCTTGGAAACATTCTCTTTACGTGACTCGTTGGGCGTTAAAGTATTCTTGAATAGTGGCGATGTAAACATTGTTTGTCTCTATCGGTCACCATCATCCACTGAAGAACACGATATAGCCGTGAGGTCTGAACTACACAAGCTACCTATTAGCGACTTTGATCAAGTAATTTTGGTGGGTGATTTCAATCTTCCGGATGTTTGTTGGTCGAACGGAACAGTGCGTGGACCCATTGATACTTCTGATAGGAGATTGTTAAATCAAAAGAAGTACATTGACTGTTTTGTTTCTTGTGGTCTCACATGGCATATCACTGACGACATCACAAGAAGGCGGATAGTTGATAACAAAATGCAGGAATCTACGCTAGATCAAATATTAACCTCTGACTCTGACATTATCAAGCACTTTACTTTAGGTCTCCCACTGCGTGGAAGTGATCATCTAACAGCAATACTGGAAGTGAAATTGTATGATAATGTGGAATATCTGGCTTCTAAGAAATTTAACTGGGCTAAATGTGACGTTCCTAGGTTAATTAGTACTGGTCGGCAGATAGATTGGTTTTACTCTGAAGAGGCACTCCACTGTGTTGACATCATGTGCGGCGAACTCGAAAGTAAAATACTACATGCAATTCATCATAGTGTCCCAATTTTAGTACAAAAAACTACAAAAGAAGGAATACCAATAAGCAAAGTCCCATGGGAGGGTTCGAAACTCCGTCGTGCACGAAAGGAAAAGAACAATGGGTAGCAAACTTTCAACATTTCTCCGTCTCATTTCAATCTCACTTCTGCCCTTGAATTTGAAGAAAAATATAAATTTGTAGAACGGAAACTTAAAGAAGATTATGAAAAAAAACTCTCTAAAAATGTGTAAACAAAATCCAAGCAAACTTTTTGCGTATCTAAGGAACAAAAAGAAGTCGAATAAAACAGTATCTTGCTTGCGAAAAGCTAATGGACAAACTACTACTTGCCCCAAGGAGACTGCTGATTTACTAGTGGAGTCATTTGCTTCCGTTTTTACCAGAGAGGAAGCTCTAAATGAAAATTGTGTTCTCGAGAATATGGCGGAACAAATAAATGAATTCAGTGTAGGAAAGGAGGAAGTCGCACAACAGCTGAATTCGTTCAACGTCCATAAAGCGGCTGGACCGGATAGTCTACATCCTGTGATCATAAAAACTCTAGCTGAAAATGAAAACTTTGTCAACGCCGTTACAGTTCTCTTTCAAGCTGTTGCAAGGACTTGCTGCATCCCCAACCCATGGAAGCGCGCAATAGTTACTGCCTTACATAAGAAAGGTTCACTCAATGATGCATGCAATTATAGACCTATTTCTCTTACTTGCATTTTATGTAAAGTATTCGAGAAATTACTTTATAGACATCTCTACACCCACGTGCGTGACAACCTCAGCCCATACCAACACGGCTTTGTCCACGGCAAGTCGTGTCTCTCTAATCTTTTGGAAACAGTGCGTGAGATCAATACTATTTTAGAGGATGGGGATGTAGTAGACCTAGTCTACTTGGACTTTCAGAAAGCGTTCGATAAAGTTCCACATGAGCGACTCCTGTTGAAGTTAAAAGCATATGGAATAACCGGCCAATGTAACAACATTATTCGTAATTTTATTACTGGTAGAACAATGGCAGTCCGTGTAGGCGACGAATTATCCACATGGGAATCCGTATTATCTGGAGTGCCTCAAGGTTCCGTTTTGGGGCCTTGTTGTTTCTTTTGTTTATTAATGACATGCCTGCTATCACAACAAATACAACCACGTTATTTGCCGACGACTCAAAGTTAATAGGAAACGCACGATCACCTGCAACCATTCAGTCGGACTTACACTGCTTATCCCATTGGGCTGACGTGTGGCAAATGAAATTTAATGAATCAAAGTGCAGCGTTTTGCATATTGGTAAAGACAACCCTAAAAATAACTACATGATGGGCCATACACGCTTGCAAGTGCTTGAAAAGGAAAGAGATCTACGAGTGGTTGTTTCAGCTGGTGATACCATTTGTTGGCAGGAACAATTACGAAGAATGATCGGAAAAGCAAAACAAATGACGTCATGGATCATTAGGAATGTTGTATCTAGGAAACCAGAAGTGCTGATAACATTTTACAAAGCTTTTGTCAGACCCCATTTGGAATATGCAGTGCAGGTTTGGGCCCCAACCGCAAGACACGGAAACTGAGGCATTATAATGGAAAATGAGGACTGCCAAAGACAGTTTACGAGGATAGTTGAGGGCATGGGTCTACTCCCTTATCGTCAAAGGTTACAGCGTCTTAGATTAACGACTTTACTGGAACGTCGAATGCGTGGTGACTTGATCGAGACTTTCAAAATAATCAACGGTTTTGTGGACTATGGTCACAATATGTTTGGGACAAATACTGCTTATCGAACTCGTAATCTTAATGTCACTTTTCATCATCCATTAAGATCAGCGCATGACTTCTTCAGCAATAGAGTTAGTAAATATTGGAACCAGTTGCCACTACGCGTGCGAAATTCAACAAGTATTAATGCCTTTAAGGCTGGTCTTGACCTCTTTAAGTCATCTAAACCTGATTCGCCTAATGGATTCTGGAAATTGTCGGAAGAAATCTTTAATAGGATAACCGATAAAAGTGAACATGTCAATTATTTGCTAGCCAATCGCGATGTTACCATGCGGCAAAATATCTTGTTTTAATAATTGATTTTGTTGTTTTCAGCTTTTTCCTTCGATTCTAGCATTTTTAATAATACATTTTTGATTTTTATTACGTGTTAATAATAATTTTGTAAATAGATTTTGTAAATAGAGATATCCTGAAGTGATATAATAAAGTTATCTTATCTATCTAAATAGCCCATGAGGCGAAGTCAGGTGATTATACAAAATCGCACGCTCTCATTGGCTCGCTATCTCGGATTATCAGCCAATAATCACCTCGATGGACAAAATGGCTGCCAGTAGTCGTTTTGCCACTGTAAGTGAAGATGATTTCGTGTTGAAATGTTTTTTTTTTCTCTTTTTTTGAAATAATCACCTGTGTATTTATACTAAAACAATTATTCGCCTCAGGCTCAGTGATTATCGGTGAATACTCACCGATAATCACTTCATGCAGTGGTTAGTGTGCAGTGGCTGAAGGTCGTCTTGGAAATAACGACGTCGTTTTCGTTTTATCAAAGTTCTGGAAGAAAATTTGGATGCAATTGGGTAATTAAATTTCTGAGAAGTCTAAGTGAAGGACATTTACGGTTTCTTGACTTTCAAAAAAGTTGAAATTATTGGAAAAGCTGGTACGCTTGCGCGCACAACTTAGATTTTAAATGGCAATTCAATCCGAGCGATCTTTTTCAGGCGCAAACAATATTTAATAATACGTCAAGAAATAATTGGAGACCGTTATTTGAAGTAAATTTTAGTAAGAATTCCACTAAAACAATTAGATTATTCGCTCTCGATTTCTATGAGGTGATAGTTGATTCGGCCTTCGGCCTCATCAGCTATCACCTCATAGAAATCGAGAGCGAATAATCTAATTGTTAATTAGAAAACTAGTTATTTTTGCCCCGCATACGAGATCACCACAAGTGCACCGAACAGGCGTCGTGTCCCGGCGACTTGTTATGCAGGTACACATGGAGCGACTTTTCGCAGAGACCTGTCGCTGCGACTTGTTGACTTAAAACCTCAAATTTGGCTATTTCACGTTGTTGTTTTGCAGACGACGGCAAAGAAATGGACAATAAGTGAAAAACGCACATGCAGGGCGTGCAAAGCTATTGTTTTTGCCCTCTGAATATGCAAATATGTGACGTTCTCGTTGCCGTTGCCGTTGTCGTTCCTTCACTCTCTCTTTTATTAGCCCAAGAAGAATAATAGTAGCGGAGGTCGCAGTTCAAGCATTTGCTATTGCATTTTATTATATAAATACTGATGAAATTGTATGATTTTCCTTTTTGCTGAAAGATTTATCTTCACCGCACGAATTTGTATTTGTCGTCGTGGTAACTAACACAATTAGCCAATAAAAAGCGAGTATCCCCTTCATTTTAAGATATTGAACAAAACAAAGGACCAAACCTCCTGAGTATTATCACATGATCAAACAAAATGTACAAGCGAAAAAAATCTATTGTTCTCTACTAAATCACTTTTAAAGCTCAATTTGACATTATCATGTTTGTTTTTGTAAGTTTCATATCTTGTTTAATGTTGCACAAGACGCATGTTTTAACGGTTGGTGACCACTATTTTCCTACCCTGGGACCTGGGTGCCAGAAGAACTTTTTTTTTTTTCAAAGGTCCGAGAGAGCGCAACGCGAGCTGGAGGCCATAACCGAGAATTGAAAAAAATATGATTTTTTTTTCTTATTTTTCCTTGAGGTGCACAGATTTTCGAAGAGCGCTCAACTGTTATTGGAGCATTGTATATACTTGTTGATCAGCCTGTCAGGAATTCAGGAGTGATTCATCTTTTTTATCACTCCCCCGGTCATTGCCTCCAACTCACGTACGTAGGAAACTCTCGGACCTTTGAAAAAAAAAACCCTCTGGCATCCAGGGTACTATTTCGTCACTTCAGAAATGAATAAAACAAATTGTTTTTAATCTGAACATTTCATCAGTATCTGTATGATAAACGGAACATCACATAGACTCTTGGGGATACGACTTTTATCTTCTGGTGCTGATGCATACTTCCTGTGCTGATTTAATCTTGCACCCGTTCGCTGCACTCAGCCGTTGAGTGAGAGATAATATCAGCATTGGTATCCACGCGTGGCCATGTAATTTCTCTTTTTAACCTCTATCATCGAAATATCCGTTGCACTGCATTAAGGTAAATTAATGCCATTATTGGTTATTTGGCCTTTATTACGCGCAAATGAATTGCGGGTGGAAGCATGGCCGAAATAGACGAATGTGCGAGGCCTTCTGTGCGCCAAGGTAGGAATTCACCGTTAAATAATTAACAAAACAAGTTCTTGTAATCATGACAAGTGCGCGTGATTTCAGGTGATCTCGAAGCCTCGCTCGTTCAAGCACATGCATCGATTCTTAATTTTGCTCAGTCCTTATTTTTACTGGGTTGCCCTATGGCAAACCCAGTCGGAAAATAGGTAGATTTCCGGTTTTTTTTTAGTATTTTTTTCCGTGTCGGTAAAATTCTTGCCTGTCACTCCCCTGGTTAGTGGTGTCTTTGTGCATAGAGCCTTCTGCGCGTATTTTCTTAGGATCGAGAGGGTAGTGGAACTGCGTAGATTTCTCTGGTGGACATAGTAGAATCATTAACTTAGCCTGCAATGGCGTCGATAGTCATGTAACGCGAATGGCGTTTTAGTGGATCCTTAAACAAAATATACCCTTATGGAGCTCAATAATGGAAAGTCAGTTGGATAAACTAGGCAGAAATCTCAAAAGCGACGAGTAATGGACTTCGACAACAATCTATCGCCCGTCGAGACGAAATCAAAGTGAGCTGTATTTACCTGAAGTACATGGTAATTTGACACGATTGAGTTTCTTGTCTTCACGCACGCAATGAAATAGGAAGAGGTTTTCTCCTCTAAGAGCAAATATGTTGTTTGTTTCAATAAATTTTTCGCTGGAAGAGGATTCTGTGGTATTTTCTGCCTTTGTGAATTATAATATCATGTTGTGTATTGAATTTTCGAGCTTAAGGTTGAAATGTGATATGGGAGAAGTTTTTCAGAAATGCTCTGTAAGCAGGAAGGGTTCACAGGCCTGTTGGAAGCATGCTTGAGTTTCAACAAAATGAGCCCCAAAATCGGTAAAAAATTGTGACGCAGTTGAATAATAAAGTAGCTGCTATTTCCAAAATGATGGAATTACCTGGTTCGAATAAATAACGTCGTACGCGTCTTGGAGAGTAAATTTTGACTTTGCATAAACAAGACTTGGGCGATTGTGATCTTTGTTTTGACTTCGCTCATTTCATTGTCAAACTTTATAACACTTGACAGAAAAAGAAACTTTCAAAAACCCGGTATCTTGCCATCATTTGACACAGATATTTCACTGTTTGGCGAGTAAACATGCCGCGGTAACTTAATCACGGCGCCCGCTGAATTGCGGCGATGTCACTTTCGATTTTGCGATTTATTTGTGCAGCCAAAACGTACAATAACAAAATTGAACGTTGCAAAAATCCCCCAAAATGTTTGTCGCTGATCGTAACTTTTTATATTCTATATTCACGGTTCAAAATAAATGTTGTTTTCATGTCGTAAATATGTTATTCTCGAGCGATCGTCCTGGAAACTTCCTTCTGCTCTTTCTAAAAACTGTGTATCACTATTTATTTACTTTTGCATCAATATTTGTTTTTGCATAAAGCAAGCTAACAAAATCTGTACCTTGCTGAGTTCGCATTTGTTAGCGTTAATAGTATTTTCGGTCCGATGCTTCTGTTTTATGAGGTGTATTTTATTTTGGTCTCCCATCCAAACACTAACCCCGCCCAACAGGGCTTAATTTCAGTGAACCTCGGTATTACAAAGCTGTCAGATGCTCAGAGGGCACGCTTAAACTTGTGGTGCATGAAAAGAAGTTTATCAACATGTCAGCCCAGAAGCCAGTGTTTCTCACTTCCCATTTATTTTCTTCAATCTTTCTGGGTTCAGTACTTTGCTAGTAATCACATGTCTTCTCAGACTATTTACCCAAGACTTCTACCATGGCACTACAATGATAGGCAATACCAAAACAATATCGTGCACTGTTAGAGCTACATATTACGCAAGGACAGGTCTGTTTCGTCGTACGAACGTCTGAGGACCTGTGAGTCAAAGGGCCTCGTCTGGTATGACTTCTTAATGTCCGCCCAACTTGAAAAAAATTGTCTGGAACGGTGCACGTACCACAGGCAACCCAGTGTACCCTCACGGAGGGTCTAGTTTTAGGAAAAGTTGATGAAAGAGTGTAGACATTGGAGAATTCCACTGAATCATTCCGGCAGTAAGTCTGCAACTAGATTTGCGAGGCATGTAGTTAGGCTTAAAACGGAGAACGCGCACGCTTAGCTTTTTCTTTAGCTCTCCTTCAAATTTGTCAGCAAAAACTTTTGGTCTTACGGGTTTCTTGACCTCCCGCTATTTCTTCTAACAATTCGGAGGCATAATATAAAAGCTATTGTTCCTTGTGGTTGTTTTGTGTCCGAAATCTCTATGCCGTAGCGAAAGCTTCGAAGAGCGAAGACTATAGTTCAGCTGTTTACCGTTCCATCATAACCTTGTGTCATTTAAATATCTAACACGACCTCATAGAATTGTCGATAAAACTTCTGTGAATCTAAGAAGCCGAGGGGTACCAGTTAATAAAAAGTGATGAAAAGGTCATTTAAGACAGAACCTAGCAGTGCAAGATCTCGAATGTCAAGGTTTGGCAGCCATTTTGTTACTCTTTCCGCGAAATTGTTTTATTAATCGTGTACATGTTTTCACAGCCCTTTAAGAAGAAACTAAGTAGGTCACATTTTAGCCAGAGATTCGGTGCTTGAAACGACAAAAAGTCAATCTTCTTGAATCGATTCATGATTTCGTTCCTGAGAAAAAAAGTTATGGGAGCGAGCGATGTAAAGCGTTCCCTGTGCTTATCTTGCGGTTAAACGTTTACATCGGTGAAACTATATTTTTTAAATCGATATTGGTGCATCTGCTCTCCAAGAATTTCTTTAGAATGTGTCAAGTTTTCATACGGTGTGGCGCCCTAAAATCATCGACAGCAAGTTGCAAGTTGTAGGAAAAATAAGCTTACTATTAGTTGTTATAAAAGCGTAGTCTAACAATTTAACGCTAACAATTGTTGTTCAGAAAAAAAGTTCAATTAAATTCTCAGTGATCCTAAAAAACAATTTGATGAGCTAACTATTATCGCAGAGAACGCCTAATTAGTTTTAAAGGTAATAGAAAACACTATGAAAAGGTAAACAAATCTTTTCCTCATTGAAATTGGGAAAATATTTCATCTTTTGGCCAAGGTAAAGATCTTTAATTAAGTCAGCTACAAATAACAATGCTAAATTTTAATTTTTTAACAATGATTTATTATTTGCAGATCGATTTGCTATTGTTCGTCCAAGGTCAATTAAATAATGTGAGAAAATTAATGGCCTTTAAAGTTACCAGTTGCAAGTGTTTTTTTCTGTCTATATCGGGATGTGGTGTTTAGAAAACCACGAAAAATTACATTTGAAACTAAAATATTGCACACACTTGTGACAGTCAGAAAAAAATTATCAAGTGACAGCCTTTGTGTTAAATTAAAAGGTTAAAAGCTCTTTTCTAAAACATACTATGAAATTACACACAACGCAAGCCATTAAAACTAAGTGCAAAATGATGTGTACTTGCCATTCGAGATCTTTTAGAAAAGGGAGATAAGAAGCTTTTGAAGGTATGTTTGGTTGACCATGACTGCCTGCTCAGTAATATTATTCCAAAGAAGAAAGAAACAAAGTATCATCTTAGGAACAGAACTGCGTATCACCCACAAATAAATTCTGATAGATTTAAGACAATATACCAGGATTTTTCTCCTTTTCTGAGAATCTGGACAGGTGTAAATAGTTTTTCAAGCCATTTTTACAAGTTGTGGTATGTACAGATACAAAATGGGCTTCATGTGTGATTATTATTAATTCAATCAGCAATATTGTTTTCTTGAACATCCTTGGTTCTGTTTTGTCATACTCATTACACATGATGTCATTTGAGCAGCTTTTTACAGGTGGGGTCACCCGAAGAGTGAGGAAATTGTTATTATGGTTTTGAGATCAGCCTTGTACATGTAGCTTGTTCTTTACGAAGGGAGCCTTCACTTTACTTGATAAATCTGTGTTGGGTTTGTTTTCAGTATGTCAAGATTTCATGGCGCGGGAAGATGGAGCCCTTGCACAACGACTTCAAGAAGAAGAATGTAATAAATAAGATTTGATTGTCTAATTGTAATGATACAACTACGTGTAACATTAGTTTTCAGTATTACAGAGGTACAGGTGTATTTTGTCACTTGGAGGATAGCATAGTTTATAATTTTTGTATTCATATTGTAAATGTAAAAATGTAAATGCTTTGTTTATAGTGGAAGTGCTAGTTCACAGGCACCCCACTTTTATTAATTTGAAAGAAACATGATTAAGAACCCCAGTTGAATCCGTGACATGCAGAAACAAATCCAAATCAGAGGTTAGAACTGGATTTGAACCCGGGTCAACCGCATGCAAACCCAACGCCCTAACCACTGGACGACATCACTTCCCTATTGAAGAGTCAATGTATAAAAAAATACATTTCCAGGAAAAGATGAGTAATGACTCTTTTTACGTAGCACAATTAGGTTGTCATCAAGGAATTTTATAGAAAATAGTAGGGGTCTCAAATGGTAAAATCCGAGACTCGCCGAGATGCTGAGATCCATGTTTGTGAATCCGAGACCGAGACCAAAACATTTATTCACATGGAAATAAATGTAATATAAACAAGACTTCGAGACTCTTCGCAAAGGCTGTCGAGATTTCAAGATAGGATGAAAAGTTTGTGAGTGCCAATATTTTGGAGGTATCATTCGCCACCCCTATTAGTTGATGCATGTTTTAATTATACTGTAAATCAGCTTTTCTGCTGCTACCAGTCACTGTTGGGCTTGAGTGCGGAGGGTTACCTCAGAGGCCACTTAATTAAGAGGAAACTTTGTCCCCTTATCACATGTGTTATTGTGCTCCTGTTTCCCTGTGTAGCGTAGACCAAAGTTCTTGAAATGTTGGTATTGCTGAAACATTTCACCCTTTCAATGTTAGTGTGAAAATTAGCATGAAATGTTGTTGTTTTTATTCTTAGTGTTTCTTGTATCGCTGTCATTGTTGTGCGCAGCTCTAATAAGTGGCTTGTCCCTGGTCTGATTTGAACATTTCATTTGATTTGTTCTGATTTCAGTTGATTTGTAGTCTCCCAATTATTAGTAGAGCACTCGTGCTCGGCTAAATAACTGTGAGACTTAAATAAATTGATTATCGTTATTGTTAGAAAGCTCCTTGTCACCAATAACATGCACCTACAAGGGACATAACACTAAAACTCATGTCCCTTGTGGTTGCTTCCCTTGGAATCCCATGGTCACATCAGCAGTCTGTCAAGTATGGCAGTGAATACCAATGATGGCAGTAAAAAGTACATAGCAAAAAATAAAATGCTGTAGGCTTAACTGTCTTTGTTGTTACTCAAGTCTTGTCTCTTCTTTTCAGTCGGAAATCATTATCTCAGAAATCGCAGTGAAAGAAAAACTGTCCGTGAAGATGTGAAGGCAGCAAAAATTACATACTTGGAAGAAGTAAGAAGTGCACAAATCTTGCCTGTCGCTGAAGTGCACAACATGTAAGTTAATACATGTACGCTTTCTTTGATGTACATTTTTTACTAATAGGATATGTACATATACCAGTATATAGATAATAGCTGGGAGTCAGAGAAATACCTGTTGTCAGCTTTATCTTCTTGGCTGCAGTCTTCACATCTTAATGTCTCAAATAAACTTAGTTGAGGTTTTGATTTTTTGCAGATCTCAATAATTTATCTCTTGCTGTCTGCAATAATATAAATACTTCACTTGCAATCAGCTGTATTAAACTTGCAAGGCTCACAGACCAGCAGTTCCTCTTCCTCATTTCATGCCAATTGACCAAATGCAAAAATGGCTGCCAACAAATTATTATTTTGGCTTTGTGTTAATTAGCTTAAGTAGCCTAGTTTTACAGCCCAAATTCTTTCAATTTTACATGTGTCAATGAGGCTACATGTACATGAAGTTAGCGTAATTAACACAAAGACGAAAGAATTATAGTTTGTTGGTGGCCATTTTGGTATTCAGTCAGTAAAATACTCCAATAGTAATTTACTAATTTTATGTGTATGCCTGTCCTGTTTATTGCAATGTGTAATCTTCAATGTAAAACACCATTGTTGGGCTTTTCACATCTTTTCTTAAAGATGTCTTGATGGCCTTGATTACCTGCACGAGCTAATCGTAAAAAATGTAGTGTACACTTAAGTGAAGGCACAGACAAGTGGTCCTTTGCCCCATCAATATGTTAGTGAAGTTAAAAATTTTTATGAATTAAAGACATGCACCTACATGTATGTTTTAATGTTGGGCGTGGGATGTTTGCGTACATTTACATATATATGCTGTAGGACATTTTGTTCCTTAGGTTAAATTGCAACCAAACTAGGTCATTTTGTTTCAACCTCCATGGGTCAACTTGTTTGAACCTAGATCAAGTTGTCTTGTCAGTTTGGGGCAGTTACAAAACACAGGTCAAAGGTCATTGTTTTACCAATACCAATTCGGAAACAACCCTAACCATTCACAAGTGCAAACATTAGGCCTAAACATGTTTCTTTAGGCCTAATTAGGCTTAAGGTTAGCTTTAATGCATGTTTAAGATGCTATCTATTGGTAAAACAATGACCTGAGACCTGTGTTTTATACCTGCCCCAAATGGACAGTCTAGGTTGAAACAAGTTGCCCTAGGTTGAAACAAAATGACCTAGTTTGGTTGCAAAATAACCTAAGAAACAAAATGACCTGAACATATATATTAACAAGGTCGTGAATTACTCTTTTTAATCTGAGGGCAGCTGTAGTAGCCAACACCTTGAACTTATGTGTAGACATGGGTGTGGGACCTGCAAAAATCACAATTCTGAAAAAAAAACTTTGAAAACCTTTGATCTCTCTTCTCATCCCAGGTTTTGCTTTCTGTTTTCAGAGCTCTTTACAATTTCTTTTTTAATTTGGCTGTGTTGACGAAAATACCTTTACCCAAATTAAAAAAAATAGAGAATCACTTTACAAGTACAGTATATAATCTTCAAATGTTGTAACTTAAAAACCAGGCTTCAAGTATCCCTACAGCTTTCAATGGTTCTCAGTTTAATGTACTTGCTATAAAAAAAGTTTATTGAAAGTATTTTAGACCTTGTACATCCATACATGTACATACATGTATGTACTCTAAGTAAAAGCTCATGTGGCTGACACAAGGCAGCATTTTTAAGGCCAAAAATAACAAATTTCTTTAAACTTCATGGTGGCCATGGTTTTTATCTGAGGTGAGATAAAAAACCTTTGTTTCTGTTTGCCTCAGGTCAACTTAATCTGGCTTTTGCAATAATATTGTTTTTGTTTCCCATATGCAAGGTACTGCAGCTACAGTAGTAAAAGTTTTTCGAGAGCTTTTCATGATTTCTTCTTGTAATTAATTGTGAATGCATGCACATCCAGAAACAACAAAATTCCATTCCTGTTTATTTCTTTTTGTTTTCTTCTCATGTCTGCGTAATTGAGCAAGGAAAAGCATTTTGCATAAATTTCTTATGATTATTACACAAAACTTGTAATATTACAGTGTTTAAATTAATTAAAGAAGTTATGATAAGAAGTTAAATTTAAGGTTAGGTGTAAAGAATTATTTCTTTGAGTGAGGTGTGACATTAAAACAAGAACTGAGTAGATAATTATCATTCTTAGACCAGATACATGTATTGAGCTGTGCAGAGCTGTGCTGATTTGTGCCTTTTTATAATCATTCCACATTTGATGAGAACTCAGCTTGACTGCTTGCTTTTTTAGAAAATTACGCTTTCTCATCTTCTGCCTCAGTTCGGATGATATCCACGGTGAAGATTTACTTTTCACTTTTCTTTTCCTTATCGGAGCATGTTTATTCGCAATTTCCAGGAACAGAGATTTCCAAACTAACCAATTTTCGTTTGGGTCATCCAAAAGAGAAGCAAGATGGAAAGGTGTCTCTTTTATGTCATCAATGAAGGCATCACTATCAAAATTTTTAAATTGGCGAGGTTCAATTACCTTTGGATCAGTTTTGGTCGTATTATGTTTATGAATAGCATAGATAAGACTGTGGTCAGAAATACCAACGTGTAAGACCCCATGATTTGTTATGATATCTGGTTTGTTAGTGAATATGTGATCGATTAGTGTTCTGATAGCAGTAGTGATTCTCGTTGGCTGATCTATCAATTGAATGTATTGGTACGTTTCAGTAATAAACTTTAAGTGTTTAGTATTGCGGTCAGGCGTTTGCGGTAATAGATTACAGTTAGTATCACCAACAATCATACTCTCCTTATCTTCTTTATCAAGTTTTAGCAAGTAGGATTCGAATTTTTCAAAGATTTCAACCTTCGAGTCTGGAGGTCTATACCAAGTTGTCAGCAGGAATGGCCTGGACTTGGGCTTTTTAATTTCAACCGTCAAAATTTCTAAATCTTCGTGAGAGGAGAGGTCTTGTCTGTTTACGTAATTCAAGGATTGTCTAATGTACTAAGCTACACCACCACCATTTCTATTCCTATCGCGGCGGAGTATATCGTATCCCTCAATGTCTACCTGGCTATCGGGAATTGTTTTATCCAATTTCGTTTCGTTCAATCCAAGTATGTCAATTGCTTTATCTTCCATGAAGACACACAATTCGTCATGATGGCAAGTTAGGCTACAGATATTAAGAGAAGCAATTTTAAATCCCCTCATTTTTGGTAAAGTAGGGCTTAAGTTAGATGAATGTAAGATGCTGTTCCTTACACAATTCATACTAAGATCATCATCCTGATTTAATGACTTGTCATTCTTCTTACTTGGTTTAAGTTATTGTTCCACAGTTGTTCTTGTTCTGTTTCATCGTTTCATTGTGTTTCATTGGCCCTGAAAAGCCCCTATGGGGAGCGGTCAATTAAGTATGTAATGTATTGTATGGTACAGTTTAAAATATGGTAAGTCTCACTCCCAGCTAGTCTCCCTCGCAGCCGTTTTTTGGATGTCACGCAACGTTCCTAACTCCCAGCAGTCAATGGGTTAAACTATGATGTAAGTCAAGTAAAACTGCTTTTTACACTGTCAGAAATGTTGCCAGCACCCCGAGTCTTTTAATAATAATTATTAAATTAAATTAGAAATTTTCTGATAGATGCTGTCTTGCAACCCCTTGGTCGTAAAATTAGTTTGGACACTGAGGAACCCATGAACTATTCACAAAGAATCGCAGAGATGCAACTTCGTGTAACGATAGTATTGTTTAATGATGTAATGCACCCAAAGAAGGATTAAGGTAGTTGCATTGCAATAGAAAAAGGACAACTGAAAATCAAACTTCAGAGTTCATTTTTCAAATTATGACTTACACGTACAATTTAATGTCACAGGTAGGGAAGGGCACTCTCAAGGAGCGTGCTCTTTTGTGTGACACTGGCACTTCATGTGAGATGGAACTCAACAAAGCTAATCTAAACCAAGCTGTAACTCTTCCCTACCTGAGAGTAAGACTTGTAAATTTTACCCTGGCTAACACCAGACGATTTTACTCTCCAATTGGGTGCGCTTTAGGCGTGAATAGATAAATTCAAGACTTTTTGGTATAAAGAAATGTTCACAATGACAAAAAAACATTTATTTTGTTTTTGTGTTGAATTGAAACTTTGTTTAGTGTAATTTGAATCGTCATAGATCTAGTAAAGTTAATGATTGTTTATATTCAATTGTCAATTGGGAGCTTAAGCACGCGATGTTTTGAGGCATGGACGGATACCGGAAGTGATCATTTTTCACGCAAGGACAGACAACTGTGGTCTCTATCAGATTTTTTAACTAATCGTCTCTAATTGTGAAAAGATACTTAGCAGTGTGAATGTAGTAGTGCCAAGACAAGTTAAAAAGGAAAACAGCTAACATCCAGTTGCCGTCTGTGACTCTGCAATGTCATTGTGTGCTTACATGTAAGCTCCGTAATATGACTGACAGTCAGTCAAGCAGAATGACAGGAACTTGAGTCAAACCTAAAATTCAATATAGTAACTGGGATTTTACAGTATGATTTTTTATGAAGACAAACTTTTGTTTTTGTTAGATCTGAATGCCAGCAGAAGTCAGATTTTCTCCATCACTTAATGTTTTCTCAATGTATTTATCTACAGAAGGTTAATTAAGCATCATCTCTGCAGCATTATTGCACTAGTATTGCTTCTTTGTGACTGTTGTGGGTGTAATAATTGTTTGGGATGCTTGAAATTTCATGTTGCGCGGCCTCAGACAAAAGAATGAAATTTAAAGAATTTCAAACACTTGCTCTTAACTTTAAGAGCCTCCAGAAGTGGCTGTTTGACAAAAATAGATCTGAGACATCATTTCTTTGCTGTTGAAGGAAATCGCAAGACATCTGCAAGAAAAGGAATCGTTAAAATTGGAGCGTGCAAGGCAACGTCGTATAGAACGACAACAAAAGGAAGAAGCAGAGGGCAAAATGCTGAGTGAAGCTCTTTCAAAGCTAAAAGAAAATGGAAAAAATTGTGTGAATCATTTTGAAGTGGCTGAAATTCAGACAGGTTAGTCAAACTCTTCTAATCAAGAATCAACCCAAACAACCTTCTAATAATACTTCCAAATGTTGTTATCTGGGTAATAAATAATAGTACTTAGTTATAGGTGTTTGCTGGTGTCATTGTTACCCTGTCTAGTTTATGAAATGATGTCATTCTGAGCAGGAACAAAATAATTCCCGATCAGTGTCTACCGTGAAATTACAGTACTGTGCAACCTCTTTCGAGTCTCGAGTCTCGCGAGGATCGAGGAACGGCAGTCGAGAATCAAGCAGTTCCTGTTGTGATTTAATTGAGGAGTAATGCTTTCGCGAAAGCTGAATTGATTATGAATAACTGACAAGGTTTCACGTCCGTGATTTTGTGAGAATCAAGTGTCGAGGATCTAGTTTGATTTCGAGTGAATCAAGTCTCGATTCTCGAATTGATTTTTGATCCTCAATTCTCGTGATGATCGAGTCGAGACTGTCAACTTAGTTTTGCATGGTTCTGTACTGTAAATTCGAACTGGGATACAGGAGAGGGTCTCTGCGGTAGGGGCAAGACATTGGCAAGACATTGGCAAGACATTGGCAAGGCATTGGCACAGCGAGGCTCAGAGTACAGTAGTTTCCATGGTGGCCTTCCCCCCCCCCCCCCCCCTACACCTTCAATCTTAGACAAAACTCTTGGGAAAAATTCTAGCTTTGGCATCATTTGACATGCACTCACAAAGTATATCCGTCCTTACCCCTCTTCCCCCTTATTACCAATGTTGTAATAATGAGACAAAATACTGTGCAAACCTTTGGCCGTTTTTTTAACCAACATTGGAATGTGGGGGGAGGTGGGGAAGCAGGAAGAATTTAATCTTAATCACTGACAAATCAGAGTGCCACATTTTCCCAACGAGTTTTGTCCAAAATGGTAGGTAGGTCTCATTTTGCCACTGCTTACTTTGCACTTTTAAAAACTTTTTAAAATCACTCTTTAATACTTTTAGGTGGTTTTACTGTAGCAGTGCAGAGATTTTAATGCTAAGATTGTATTACATTGCATTAAATTTTGTCACAGCACTGGTTCTTGTGGGTTCTAGAGATGGCCCAGTGCATACAGATGATACGAAACCTCATCAGAAACTGTCAGCAAAAGGTAGTAACAGTAGCAGAGGATCTGATAATGGCAACAGCATGGGAGAAGGAACTGTCGTTCAGCTGCCGCGACCGGCTGAGGGAGGACGCCTTGAGTGTGACAGGATTATTATGGATGATGGAACAGCTATTCACTTCTTTGATGAAAATGACAATTCAGGTGTGAGGGAAAAAGCCCACCGAAGATCAAGAGAACGACAGGATGAGGTGGGAAATTCTGATGAGTGACTGGTTCAACAAAAAAGTTTAAATATAGTGGCTGGTATTGTTTACAGTCATCACCTTGCACTCAGTGTCGGTCTCCAAATGCAGTATCACGTCATTTATATGTAAATACTACAACTTCTACCATCCAACTTTTTTTCTCCTTAAAATATGTCTTTAAAAAATGTTTTCTGTGTGCCTATTACGAGTATATGAGACCATTAAAAATTGAGGGGGGCGGGGGGGGAGGGCGGGGGGTCACAGTGCTCGTTTCTTTGCAACACGATGATAAATGGGTGGCAAAGGGGCAATTTCAGCTTCAAAGTGATCTTTTTCCGGGAAAGGACTGGGGCGCGTTCCAAAACAGCACCTTAACTAAGAGGAATTATCATGATTGTACTTGGAAGCTCTTGAACAGCAAAAGCGAACATTGTTGCCTCTCTTTAGATGGCCAGCGTGAAATGCCATCATCTCCGAAGTCGCAATGTTATGCGCAGTATGGGATGCGCGGTGCAAAACAAGGGAATCACCTTAAGCCAATCATTAAGGGCTACAGCTCGTATTTTTAAACCCGATAAAACACTGCTGCGAGTTTTTTAAACATTTCTTA
>NC_090877.1:2113678-2123678 GCF_036669935.1 Montipora foliosa | reverse complement strand
TGAGTAGAAAACTAGCACTTCACACTACCCTCTAATAGTTAAGTCTGTTGAAATATAAGTGCTTGACGGGCAACTTTTGCAAAAACGTAACCCTTCCTTGTACGTATAAACTTGCGACTCTATTGTTTTGTTATTGTTTTGTCAGAGTAGCCTATGTGCACTTGGGCGATGGTTAACAAACTTTAGCTGGGAGCCTGCCAACTGCGAAGGATAAAACTGAGGCATTCTACAACACTCTGATCAAAGCGATCGATACCCCTATGCCCACTCAGAAGGTCAAAGTTTGCTCCTTAGATAAGCCCTGGGTGTCGAGCAGAATGAAGGCGTTGGTCTACAGGAGACAATGGGCGTTTAAGACTCATGGCAAAGACTCAGCCATGTTTAAGATGTATCGCAAAAGAAACTTAAGTCACTATCGAACAGTTCCAATCTGTATTAAGATTGCAGGATTTTCTCACGTATTCGTATAGCACATGTACAAAGGCGCGTACGAAACCTTGAACACCCTCTAATTTAAATTAAACACCCGAAAAGTTACATGGTTTAAATGTTGCTTTTGAAGTGAAGCAATTTGAAATCATTGCAGGCTTTAAAGTATATTTCACTGGGGAATTTTTTTTTTGCTCAAAAGACATTAATGTTTTAGTTCTCTGAACATTTATAAACAACTTAACGAAAGGGCAATTCTTTTTTTTTTTAAAAAATAGGCATACCGATGAAAATCAGTAACTTTCGAGCACCTTTTTCAAAAGTCGAGCATTATTTAAGCACTTCTTTGCCATTTTTGAAGCACCATTTTCCAGTTTGCCAGCCCAATCGGGATAGACCTATCGTCAAATCATTTTTGGGCAAACTTCACAAGGCCAAAAAACTAGGAAACACAAGTCACCTTACAGCCTAATTTTTAATGATGGAAAGCTTAACTATCATAGATTTGTGCTATAAAAAAACCACTTTAAATAAGACCTATTAGAAGAGAAATAACGATTTTTCCAAGAGTTGAAAATCGCGATTTTTGGCCAAATGGCAAAAACAAACAAACAATGAAATGTCATGTACCACAGGGTAGTTCCCTTGGTCCTCTTTTATTCTTACTTGATATAAACAACATTTCTACTGCTCTGATAAACTGAACTTCAGGATTTTTGCTGATGACACTAATGTCTTTGTTTCATCACCTATTCGAGATCTTGAAAAACTAAATAACAGAGAGCTGGCTAAAATTAAAGAATGGTGCGATCTAAACAAGCTCTCTATAAATATTAAGAAAACTAATTACATGATTGTTAAATCCCCTAAAAAGAAATCAGGAAACATAAATGTTAAATTACCAAATAAAGATGAAAACAGTGAAATACGGACATGTAAAAACTAGCGATAAAAAGCTAAACGTCCGATGTTTTGGCGACATGACGCCATTATCAAGGAGTTGGAAATGAACATGCGAGTTCATAACGGCCAACACTACCTTCCATCCCTAAAACTGACATTGGACATTTCGTATCAATTACACGACACATTATGCTATGTTAATATTGACAAGCTTACCGCTCTAAAAACAATGAAAACAAGCAGAATGACAGCTTTAGTTCAACAAGAAATAGCGTTTCTAAGCTATGCCGCACTGATCTACAGTATTTAGGTCTAAAAACCCCGTTGAAGAAGGTTAACTTTCAATTCTTTTGCTAGGTACTATTATGTCAATACTCTAAAAATTTCGACTTTCCGGGAGCTTGTCTCGTTGGTCTAGAGGATATCGGAAACTGCAAGATGAAGCCATCGATCCGGGTTCAACTCTTTGCCTCGCCTATTTTGAATCTTCTCAGCTTGTTTAAAATCTTTGTTTCGTTGAAGTAAATTTGAAGTCTAAAGTACACTGTACGTCGTATAAGTTGAATAAAAAGGGAAATGTCAGTTTGAGGGATGGAAAGAAGTGATGACCGTTCATAGCAGGTACAAAATACTCCAAATTTGCATAAGTGGAAGAGAGCTAGACAAAGACTTTAGCTCGGATTAAATCTGTTTGCACGTTCAGTCGTGGTCGACGTGACTATGGTAGTGGAGAAGTAGACCTTAGACCTTACTCTCGATTTGGGGTGCACAGTTTAGGAGGTGGGTGCCCATCCCGCCCTCAGTTTTAACATGGAGAAAGGATGGAATGCTTCCCTTTTAATACCTTTGTCAACTCAAGAGTTACTGACCAACGTTTGCAATGGTGCGAAGTGGTATGAAATGACGTGACTCGGGTAGTCATACCATTTTTAAAATTCAAAAAATTCCACAAGCATATGCATGGGCAAAGTCCCACCTCCCCAGGAGTTTAAAATGCACACAATTAATTAAGAGATCAGGCAACTTTTACCCCACACACCCTTTTACCTTCTAGAAGTTTTAAGAAATCACCCATTTCATTGAATTATTTTGCATCGGTCCAGTCCCTCTGTGACAAAATATCACAAAATCAACATGTACAACTTTAAAGTAAAGAACTTTCCATTTGTTTGGTTCCAGGCCCTAGCAAGAGTCCATCACCTAAGAGTTAGATTTACCCATATTGTCCTAGTCCTCATCAACGTCAGAAAAGTGTCTGTTTTTGAACCACGTTTTGTGGGAAAATAAACAATAAACAAATTGGCTAACTCAATGTTGTGCCCGATTCAAACCCTTTAGGAATAAAGCGTTTTGTTCCAGGAATTTCCGTCTCATTTAAATGTGAACGCTACATTAAAATTTTTGTAATTTCCAAACATTTATACTTCGCTAGGTTGTTTTTTAGCTTATAGACATTTGCCTCCCGAAACAATTAATTTGCTTATTTAGCTTTGGCCAACCTTACAGAAACACAGAAAATACACATTCCCCGAGACTGTCACTTAATGATATTGTAAATGGAAAGTTGGTATAGCAAGCTTAAGAGTATACATGTCACCTGAGGAACAAACCGCAAAAGCTTGGAGTTATTTTCAAGGGCCAAAATAACAAGACGGCTAGATCCTCAGTTATGGAAACAAACCCCTGATTTCTATCAAGTGATTAGCTAAACCTGGAACAGATGCTTACAAAACAAGGCACAAATGGCACGGACTTGAACAGTATCTTAATACTACTGAAATCTCATGGTACTTTAACTATAATTGGCATGATATCTTGTGTCTGACAGCTACTGAGGTATCAATGATTGAATTGTTTTCAATAACTCATATAATCGAACACGTTTTGGACATCGTTTCTGAAAAAGAAAAACAAGGAAGAAAGAAACAAGTAGTGGATTAAATGCAAATAACGAATTTCGTTCTGATTGACAAGTAAATAATATAACAATTATCTTAATTCATTCATTTAACTGTTTGTGCTAGAGTTAATAGCAACAATTCCTATTCACTGTTACTTTGACATGTAGACTTGAAGACCTCAATAACTCACCTCACTTGACATAAGCAATCGACAATCACCGATCAGTTTCACAGTCACTCCATCATAACACGGGCTCAAACAGCTAGCTATCTGCAGGAAGCTGAAGTAGCTGACTCGGTGAATGCAAACAATATTTAATTTAAGTATTAGCCAAAGCAGTTCCAGTAAAAATATATCCACTCTGGCAACCGATTTTAAAGCCATTTCTTTGTGAAGAACGTACCTGCTCCTTTCAACAACTTCCTTGTTAAAAACATGTACAAAGTACAGCGATTCAGTCATTAAAGTTATATTTCAATAGCACTTACCATTCTTTTCGTGTTCGAGCTGCCCAAACTCAAAGGTGACATCATCGCCGATTAGCACAAATGGCGCCCAGTATTTTATGGCCGAATAATTCTTTGTCTCCCGAAGAGATTTCATAGCATGGTGAAGAGCTCTACTTGCACTTTTTCTATCTGCTAACTGTTCGTAGAAACTTTTCATGAACATCATGGTCGCCTTGTCGTTGATTGCCCAGAGTGACACCAGAACAGATCGGGCACCAGCACAAAGGAAAGCCCTGGCTATTCCCACAATACCCTCAGATTTTACCTCTCCCTGGCCACTATGACAGCAACTCAGCACAACAAGTCTTGCCTGAAGATGAACTGCGTGAACATCACTCAACGTTAACATGTAATCTTCCTCTTCCAGGATCTGTGATGTGCGTTGGGGATTTGGGGCCAAGGCAATTTCTCCAAATTGGTCATCTCCATGTGCAGCAATGTGGATTAAAGCAACTGACTTCATTCTTTTCAGCACCTCAGCTTTGGTTGCAATTTGACCTGTAAGAGGTGTGGTGTGCAGAAGTTTTCCAATCATTTCCACCTCTTCCTTTGCGCATGGCAACTGTTTATACACGGGTCCACCGGTGCCCCAAGTGACTTCCTTCAAGCACGGATCACCCACAAGCAATGCTTCATTCCTACTTTGGAAGTCGTCAGGTGCACTAGTGATCACTTTTAAAGCGGTCAGCGAGGGAATTGCACGGATCCTGACAGAGTCACTCAATGCAGAAAAAGGAGCCAAGCAAAATGGTCCATCAGGAACGAAGACTAACTCATTTTCCTGGAGCAAGTCTGCCATAGGGCTGACTAAGACATCATACAAGGGCTGTAAACAGTTCACAGAGAAGCTCAAGGAGTGAACGGTTTCCTCAACAGCTTCCCTACTGCACAAGAAGTCGTTGCGTTGTCTGTCAAGGGAACGATTCTCACATTGTACAACAGTTCCCACACCAATTTCTTTGAAAGTAGTTTCCATCAGTGATTTGGCACTTCGATTTTCGATTTCCTTTTGTCTAAAATTTATCCCAATATCTTCTCTTAGCAACCAGAAGCTGATTATGTTCCCATCAAGTGCTATGAATACAGTTTGTGAAGGTAAGTCGTTCATTCCAAAACTTAACTTCATCGTAGGTGCCGCAGAAGGTTTCTCATCAACGCTGTATTGCATCTTTAAAATGTCTGCCAAAGCCTGTGCTCGTCCTTGCTCAGCAGCATACAAAGCTTCATCAGCCTCTCCATTCTTCAAGAGTGCTGTCCACAGAGCAGTGTACACAAACCCCTTTGTGTCACGAAAGCTTATTTTCCATGCATCCTCTGACTGAAGAAGACGCCTAACTTTATCAATATAATAAACGCTTAGACGACAGTAATTAAGAGCTTTGCTCAAGGATCCAAAAAATTCATGAACATGACCAATATGATAACATGCGATTGCCAGCCCTATTGCGTCCTCTGTTTCCTGGCAAATACTAAGATGTTGATGGTGATACTCTATGGCTTGCTTGAAATTACCAAGACTTTGATAAGCGTTGCCGAGATTGCAATAAGCTTTTCCTTCTCCGGCCCTGTCCCCTACCTCTTTTGCAATACTAAGATCTTGATGGTGGTACTCTATGGCTTGCTTGAAATTACCAAGACTTTGATAAGCGTTGCCGAGATTTCCATAGGCCGCTCCTTCTCCAGCCCTGTCCCCTACCTCTTTTGCAATACTAAGATCTTGATGGTGGTACTCTATGGCTTGCTTGAAATTACCAAGACTTTGATAAGCGTTGCCGAGATTGCAATAAGCTCTTCCTTCTCCGGCCCTGTCCCCTACCTCTTTTGCAATACTAAGATGTTGATGGTGGTACTCTATGGCTTGCTTGAAATTACCAAGACTTTGATAAGCGTTGCCGAGATTTCCATAGGCCGCTCCTTCTCCAGCCCTGTCCCCTACCTCTTTTGCAATACTAAGATCTTGATGGTGGTACTCTATGGCTTGCTTGAAATTACCAAGACTTTGATAAGCGTTGCCGAGATTTCCATAGGCCGTTCCTTCTTCGGCCCTGTCCCCTACCTCTTTTGCAATACTAAGATGTTGATGGTGGTACTCTATGGCTTGCTTGTAATTACCAAGACTTTGATAAGCGATGCCGAGACTGCAATAAGCTCTTCCTTCTCCGGCCCTGTCCCCTACCTCTTTTGCAATACTAAGACGTTGATGGTAGTACTCTATGGCTTGCTTGAAATTACCAAGACTTTGATAAGCGTTGCCGAGATTTCCATAGGCCGCTCCTTCTCCAGCCCTGTCCCCTACCTCTTTTGCAATACTAAGATGTTGATGGTGGTACTCTATGGCTTGCTTGAAATTACCAAGACTTTGATAAGCGTTGCCGAGATTGCAATAAGCTCTTCCTTCTCCGGCCCTGTCCTCTACCTCTTTTGCAATACTAAGACGTTGATGGTGGTACTCTATGGCTTGCTTGAAATTACCAAGACTTTGATATACGTTGCCGAGATTTCCATAGGCCGCTCCTTCTCCAGCCCTGTCCCCTACCTCTTTTGCAATACTAAGATGTTGATGGTGGTACTCTATTGCTTGCTTGAAATTACCAAGATTTTGATAAGCGTTGCCGAGATTGCAATAAGCTCTTCCTTCTCCGGCCCTGTCCTCTACCTCTTTTGCAATACTAAGACGTTGATGGTGGTACTCTATGGCTTGCTTGAAATTACCAAGACTTTGATATACGTTGCCGAGATTTCCATAGGCCGCTCCTTCTCCAGCCCTGTCCCCTACCTCTTTTGCAATACTAAGATCTTGATGGTGGTACTCTATGGCTTGTTTGAAATTACCAAGACTTTGATAAGCGTTGCCGAGATTGCAATAAGCTCTTCCTTCTCCGGCCCTGTCCCCTACCTCTTTTGCAATACTAAGATGTTGATGGTGATACTCTGTGGCTTGCTTGAAATTACCAAGACTTTGATAAGCGTTGCCAAGATTTCCATAGGCCGCTCCTTCTCCGGCCCTGTCCCCTACCTCTTTTGCAATAATAAGATGTTGATGGTGATACTCTATAGCTTGCTTGAAATTACCAAGACTTCGATATACGTTGCCGAGATTTCCATAGGCCGCTCCTTCTCCAGCCCTGTCCCCTACCTCTTTTGCAATACTAAGATCTTGATGGTGGTACTCTATGGCCTGCTTGAAATTACCAAGACTTTGATGAGCGTTGCCGAGATTGCAATAACTTCTTCCTTCTCCGGCCCTGTCCCCTACCTCTTTTGCAATACTAAGATGTTGATGGTGATACTCTATGGCTCGCTTGAAATTACCAAGACTTTGATAAGCGTTGCCGAGATTGCAATAAGCTCTTCCTTCTCCGGCCCTGTCCCCTACCTCTTTTGCAATACTAAGATGTTGATGGTGGTACTCTATGGCTTGCTTGAAATTACCAAGACTTTGATAACTGTTGCCGAGATTTCCATAGGCCGCTCCTTCTCCAGCCCTGTCCCCTACCTCTTTTGCAATACTAAGAGCTTGATGGTGGTACTCTATGGCTTGCTTGAAATTACCAAGACTTTGATAAGCGTTGCCGAGATTGCAATAAGCTCTTCCTTCTCCGGCCCTGTCCCCTACCTCTTTTGCAATACTAAGATGTTGATGGTGGTACTCTATGGCTTGCTTGAAATTACCAAGACTTCGATAAGCGTTGCCGAGATTTCCATAGGCCGCTCCTTCTCCAGCCCTGTCCCCTACCTCTTTTGCAATACTAAGATCTTGATGATAGTACTCTATGGCTTGCTTGAAATTACCAAGACTTTGATAAGCGTTGCCGAGATTGCAATAAGCTCTTCCTTCTCCGGCCCTGTCCCCTACCTCTTTTGCAATACTAAGATGTTGATGGTGGTACTCTATGGCTTGCTTGAAATTGCCAAGACTTTGATAAGCGTTGCCGAGATTTCCATAGGCCGCTCCTTCTCCAGCCCTGTCCCCTACCTCTTTTGCAATACTAAGATCTTGATGGTGGTACTCTATGGCTTGCTTGAAATTACCAAGACTGTCATAAGCGTTGCCGAGATTGCAATAAGCTCTTCCCTCTCCGGCCCTGTCCTCTACCTCTTCTGCAATACTAAGATGTTGATGGTGATACTCTATGGCTTGCTTGAAATTACCAAGACTTTGATAAGCGTTGCCGAGATTTCCATTGGCCGCTCCTTCTCCAGCCCTGTTTCCTACCTCTTTTGCAATACTAAGATCTTGATGATGGTACTCTATGGCTTGCTTGAAATTACCAAGACTTTGATAAGCGTTGCCGAGATTGCAATAAGCTCTTCCTTCTTCGGCCCTGTCCCCTACCTCTTTTACAATACTAAGATGTTGATGGTGGTACTCTATGGCTTGCTTGAAATTACCAAGACTTCGATAAGCGTTGCCGAGATTTCCATAGGCCGCTCCTTCTCCAGCCCTGTCCCCTACCTCTTTTGCAATACTAAGATCTTGATGATGGTACTCTATGGCTTGCTTGAAATTACCAAGACTTTGATAAGCGTTGCCGAGATTGCAATAAGCTCTTCCTTCTCCGGCCCTGTCCCCTACCTCTTTTGCAATACTAAGATGTTGATGGTGGTACTCTATGGCTTGCTTGAAATTACCAAGACTTTGATAAGCGTTGCCGAGATTGCAATAAGCTCTTCCTTCTCCAGCCCTGTCCCCTACCTCTTTTGCAATACTAAGATCTTGATGGTGGTACTCTATGGCTTGCTTGAAATTACCAAGACTGTCATAAGCGTTGCCGAGATTGCAATAAGCTCTTCCCTCTCCGGCCCTGTCCTCTACCTCTTCTGCAATACTAAGATGTTGATGGTGATACTCTATGGCTTGCTTGAAATTACCAAGACTTTGATAAGCGTTGCCGAGATTTCCATTGGCCGCTCCTTCTCCGGCCCTGAAACCCACTTGCTTAAAAATGGCTAATGCTTCTCTGTAATTTGTTATGGCCTGATTAAAGTCAGCTGTGCCCTGATAGTATCTACCAAGATTGAAATAAGCCAAACCCTTGCCTTGTCTGTCTCCCTCGTTTCTTGCAACGCTAAGCTCTTGCATATGCTGCTCCAAAAGGTCCAACTTTTTATCTACCATTGCTGATAATCAAAACCAGGAAGTTTTTCTCAGAAATCTGGGGTGCACCTAGAAGATAAATGAACGAAAAGACAATAGGTTCAATGCTCTGAGTACAGGATGCTAAACCAGCACAGCAAGGTTAATTGAACAGTGAAGGAATAACTATCTTAAGCTAGTATTTTGAAAGAAGTATGCCTTTCTTCATCAAGGTTTCCCAAGGAATGATTTCGGCTAATGGAGACAGTTGTTACAGAATAAATACTTGGGCATTTAACAGACTAAGAGCGTTTTATACAATAATAATCACCGAACATTAAAAATAGAAATTCTATTATGTAAATGAGGGAAAAACAGCCTATAGAAAAGCGATGGCATCCCATTTCATCTTTCTTATCGAAAGCTAATTAAAAGTTCCTAACAGGAGGGGATGCCATTAAGAGTGTAATATTGAATTTTCTGAAATTGACGTCAAACTCATAATTTTTTATTTCATGTCTAAATCTATCCAATGTCGGAATTGCTTGTTTTTTCGTCACAATTTTTTGTCTGATCCAGGGACTTTGAATGAGCTAATTGAACTGCTCACACGTTTCCATTGAGAAAGGCTGCTCGTCAGGACAGAATTGGCCGTTTTTATACTAGAGATGCATAATCCGGTTATTCAAATTATGCCTTTCTTTCTCTTTCACCATACGCCAAAATCATTCGTTGGGTAACCCTGATGAAGAAAGGCATTTCGAAAATTGCCAGTTTAGCATTTTGTAGTCAGGACATTGAAACTATTGTGTTTTCGTATTTCTCGGTGTTGTTTAAAAAAGTAGATCCGCAATGCGTACATGTGGTTAGTCTTAATAACCCTTTCACTCCCAATAGTGCCACTTATAGATTTTACTCTGTCTAACGCCAGACGATTTTACTCGTCAATGGGGAACCCCACGGGGCTGAAAGGGTTAAGTATGCTGTTCGTTTTCATTTGGGTTCTAACCATTTACTACACTAGCTCTCTACGAACTTCATTGGCTTCCCATTGCCTATCGAATCAGGTTTAAGATTTGGGTACAGCGATTTGCCCACGGCATCTCGATCCGATTTGGAGAGGTAATAACAAAAATTGTGCCTGCCCACATGAATGGGCATCACACATGGCAGTGAAAGG
>NC_090877.1:2086178-2108678 GCF_036669935.1 Montipora foliosa | reverse complement strand
TCTTATTACATCTCAATCGGATTCCAAATCGATCACAATGCCGTGGGCATATCGTCGTACCTAAAAATTATATCATCTATCTCAAAAACACCTTTTAAAAGCAATTAATAAGAAAATAATAACCATTAGTTTCACGGGCAGTGATACAATCTGGCTGCACTGATCAATGTACTCGCTTCAGGGACAACTGGAAAAGTGAGTGCTCGCAGTCTCGTACAACGATACATGATTACATGGTCTTACATATCTTGCTTACTCGATTTTCGCAATTGGAGCGATTGCTGAATACCCGTCCACAAAGGAGCATTTACGTTCGCGACGCTAGCCGCAGTACCGAACTGAACGAAAGTGGTTTTTGCGCAGTTTGTGTCAGATAGAGTGAATTCAGTAGAATGGCTGGTGCTGCAGTGCCTTAGTCGACTTACGGTTAAATTGAGCTGAGTAGAGTGGCTAGTGCCGCAGTATCGCGGTGCTTACCTCATGGATTAACGAACGAGGTATATCCAACAACACGACTGCGGCGGCACTATGGCAGCAGTGTTTTTAGGGTCCATTTCTTGTGGCCGGGTTTTGACATTAAGTCTGTAATAGGTAGATTTCACACTCTAAATTTTACATATGTTTAAGATCGATAGCTTTTACATAACATGGTAAAAAACCAGGTGGATATATTTGGATATAGCAGCGTTTCAGAACTTCAAACTTGCTCACTTAAAATCGCTCGCGACGAATCGGATTCCCCGCCGTAGTCAATTTTACCAACAATATTTTAAAAATATTTGCAAGATTTCACCGGCTTGGGAAAATCAACAAACAACAAATACGGTTTAATCAGGGCGCTTGTAATTCCATCTTGATAATTTAAATAAAATACGAGTAAAGCTTGCTGTTAATACTCTGTCCGAAAAAGTTTGCAAAGACATGGCTTTTCATGAAAACACCACAGAAAAGATACAAGAACTTATGAAAATGTGAAATGCTTTGGAATGTCTTCAAAGATAACAGTTCACTGCAGTCAATAACAGATCAACGTGTTACCAACTTAAACCAACTACTTAATTACTTTAAAGCCTGGAAACAAACATTCCACAGAAGGACAGATGTGTAAGAACACTTCATAACATGGCAAACAATGTTTGATCTCGAGGTAATATATAGACTAAACTTAAAATGGATCACAGCAAAACAATGCAAAACTGATAAGTTATTGTAAATACCATGTCCTTGCCCCCTTAGGTATGACTATGCAAAAAAGCCATACTATTCCATGGCAACTCCTTCCTATTTTGTACCATCTGGGGACAAAGCAATGATTCCAGTTACTTGTAGAATATCCTCCCCTGAAGAAAAGCAATTTGTAGCCTATCACTACTGCTACGTTTTACCTTTTTCTCTGCCTTTGTGCAGTTTGGCCCCAACAAATAAGCTAACCTGTGGCTGATCAATATGATCACATTTTGTTCCACAGAGCATGAGCCCTGGAACATACCTTAAAAAATAACAATGACTGTATTTATTGTTAGGCTTGACTAGCAACACCACACAGAGAACTTAAAAAAATATAGCATAACTATTTCACACTCAAGGATCACAGGCATCTATTTTTGGGGGTCTGAGGGCTTATTTAAAGAAAAGAAAAAAAAATGTGTCCGATCTAGCCCTTTTACTCAATCAAATAGTACATATCAATACAGTAACTCTCTGTTTCATATTGTTTTCAAGGTGTCAGTAAAAGGCCTTAAAGGACTTCTACATCTGCATCTAGTGAGTACATATTCCAGCACTCGGCAAGGTCCCTTTCTGACTTGTGGCTGTTTCTGCTTAGGTGGCCTCATACACCACGAGCCTTTTTGGAGATATCACCGCCAAGCCGGCCACGTCAGCTGAATAATTTTTATGGTCAAATATTTGTTAATCCCTCCTACGTGATTCAGTTTTTCATACATGTACTATCTGGCTGTTTCTGTGATTAGAGTTTTTAATTTCACACAGAATTTGTTTCATTTGTTAGCCTTATTTTGGGGTTGAGAGTTTGCTTTGTAAATTTCTCCCCCTCATTCTACAGACTAACCCTAACTTTTGTGTATGATGTTTCCTCAACTCAGCCACCATTCACACACAATATTCCCCTCAAACTACCTGCTAATTAGTGAATGTTTTAGTTAGTGGAGACAAACCCCTTCTTGTAAGGAGGATTCTTCTAGCAACACCAATTAAGAAAGCTACAAAGGTTGCTAGGTTAACTGCTGCTTCATGTATTACTATTAAATAACCAATCTTAATTTCACTTGGACAGTTCATCTTTAATTTAATATGGCTCCTTCGTGGGGCACCAGACACAAATGGTAACATAATTATTGTTTAACTACTGTTTGCAAGACGTTATGTTTTGGTGTTATATTGTTTCTTGTCGCCTGTTTCCATTATTTTATGTCATCTGTATTTCGTACACGAAGTAGATGTTTTTGCCATACATTCCGACTCCCCTCACAGGGTTTTTGATTCAAATGCTTAACCACTCTGCAAAATTCCAGTCTTATTGATTGAGTTATAGAGACTATAATCCAAAAAAATACATTTACCACTCTTTTGTAAAGGTCATTCAAAAAATGAGGGCGCTAGCATTTATGACTTTGTAATATCTTGTCTCATACTTCCAGTTTCATTTTTTTTTTTTGATTTTGCAAATTAGAAGATTGTAGGACTTATTTTCGGATAATTAATGGTAAGAGGTAACAATATTTAGCTCTATTTTCTATTTTGTTTTGAAAAGACAGAGAACGAATCGAACACCTTACGTGGATCTGTGATCAAATCTGCACAGTCTTCAGGTAAGAAAAAATAATTGGAAATGTGACAGCCAAGGCTTATTTGCAAGAAAGCTTGTCGTCTATTTTGTGCTTCATCATTCAAGGAAAAGTTTCTTCATGGAAACGGTTTGATCCTGAAATTTTAGTTTGTTGTAATATTGCGCATATTTGACACGACTGAGTTTTTTCTCTTCATGCACGTAATGAAATAGGAAGGGGTTTTTGCCTCTAATAGCAAATATGTTGTTTCAAAAAACTGTTCGCTAGAAAACGTGGCCTTTATGAATTCATAATTATTATAGCGCGCTATTACTTGGTGTAAAAGCGAACTTGTTTTGCGTGGTTGGCTTTAGAACGAGGAATATTCATGATAATTATTGCGTGCTTTTACTTGGTGTAAAGGCGAACTTGTTTTTTGTGGTTGGCTTTAGAACGAGGAATATTCATAATAATTATTGCGTACATGCCTTTTCTTTGTTGTAAAAGCCAACTTGTTTAGCGTGGTTGGCTTACAGAACGAGAAATATTCATCATAATTATTGCTTGCTTTTACTTGGTGTAAAGGCCAACTTGTTTTGCGTGCTTGGCTTATAGGACGAGGTACATTCACAATAATTATAGCGCGCTTTTACTTGGTGTAAAAGCGGACTTGTTTAGTGTGCTTGGCTTATAACATTCATAATAATTATAGCGCGCTATTACTTGGTGTGAAAGCGAACTTATTTTGCGTGGTTGGCTTATAGAACGAGGAATATTCATCATAATTATTGCGTGCTTTTACTTGGTATAACAGGGAACTTGTTTCGCGTGGTTGGCTTATAGAACGAGGAATATTCATCATAATTATTGCGTGCTTTTACTTGGTGTAACAGCGAACTTGTTTTGCCTGGTTGGCTTTAGAAAGAGGAATATTCATCATAATTATTGCGTACATGCTTTTTCTTTGTTGTAAAAGCGAACTTGTTTTGCGTGGTTGGCTTACAAAACGAGGAATATTCATAATAATTATAGCGTGCATTTACTTGGTGTAAAGGCCAACTTGTTTTGCGTGCTTGGCTTATTAAGGACGAGGTACATTCACAATAATTATAGCGCGCTATTACTTGGTGTAAAAGCGAACTCGTTTTGCGTGGTTGGCTTACAGAACGAGGAATATTCATCATAATTATTGCGTGCTTTTACTTGGTGTAACAGGGAACTTGTTTCGCGTGGTTGGCTTATAGAACGAGGAATATTCATCATAATTATTGCGTGCTTTTACTTGGTGTGAAAACGAACTTGTTTTGCGTGGTTGGCTTATAGAACGAGGAATATTCATCATAATTATTGCGTGCTTTTACTTGGTGTAACAGCAAACTTGTTTTGCGTGGTTGGCTTATAGAACGAGGAATATTCATCATAATTATTACGTGCATTTACTTGGTGTAAAGGCCAACTTGTTTTGCGTGGTTGGCTTATTAAGGACGAGGTACATTCACAATAATTATAGCGCGCTATTACTTGGTGTAAAAGCGAACTCGTTTTGCGTGGTTGGCTTACAGAACGAGGAATATTCATCATAATTATTGCGTGCTTTTACTTGGTGTAACAGGGAACTTGCTTCGCGTGGTTGGCTTATAGAACGAGGAATATTCATCATAATTATTGCGTGCTTTTACTTGGTGTAAAGGCCAACTTGTTTTGCGTGCTTGGCTTATAGGACGAGGTACATTCACAATAATTATAGCGCGCTTTTACTTGGTGTAAAAGCGGACTTGTTTTGTGTGCTTGGCTTAAAATATTGGTATCCGGTCGTTTCGCCAACGACCCGTTCGCCAACGTCTAAGGTCGTTTAGCCAACGTCCTAAGTCGCTTGGCCAACGTCCTACTAGTCAATTCGCCAACGTCTAAATAAAAGTTTACACTTGTGTGTGTTGTCATTTATTCCATTCCGACGGCAGTTCTCTACGAGTAAAAAAAAGTCTTCAGCGCGTGTGTGCAATGTTAACCAGTCTTTTCCTGTGTTATCATTTATTTCATTCCCTCGCCTGGAATTATTTTCCCTGCGCGTGCGACGGCAGTTCTCTACGTGTAAAAAATTTCTTTAGCGCGTGTGTGCAATATTAACCAGTCTTTCCCAGTCACAAGTCAAACAATTGACACTGATTAGCGTCGCATCTTAATTAGCGTCGCCTATGTGAGCTTATTCGAATATGGATGTTTCCGGTTAACCAATCAGATCTGTGAATTTTATCGCACTTACCTTTCTGATCCGATGCATAAGTATAAAAGGCCCAAAAAGATACAGGATCTTCATTCGAGCTTTAGAGCAACTGAATACAATTCCAGCTTTACATCATGAACATCTGCAACGTGTGTAACTTCGCCGTTCGCCCGCGCCAGGAAGGCCTTCAATGTGACGGCTGCTACCGTTGGCAACATCGTACCTGCGATACTGGAATATCCCGAGCCCAGTACCGCGCCGCTGTACGGTCTGGAGAGGGAATCGACTGGAGTTGCCAGGTGTGCATGGAGACACCATACTTCGAGAGTAGCGGAATGGAGGAAGATATGGACTCGTTGATGAATGACCCCTCAATGGTAAGTACATGCACTTATGTTTATGTAACTTTGGTGGGTTGCTTTAAGAGAGAAAAATCGCTCCTTAGAAATATACCATTTATTTATGCCGTTATAGAAATACCGTCTCTCCTTACTGAAGCTTAGGTTTTCGGTCTTAGGTCTTAAAAGACTTCTATCACATGAACATTGACAGATTTGTCTTGTTTTATCTTTTAGCCGTCTGCAAGCCTTCCTGAACCTGAGAGTTTAGAAGAGAGCGGGACGCCACTATTCTCAGATGAAAACAATTTTGGTGAGTTCACCTACAACGTCCACTCCAGGCGTCCCTACGCAACTTACTGGCAGTGTACGATGCGTCCACAGGGAAATGCGTGCAAGGCCTCAGTGACGGAGCGGGACGGGACCTTCCAAGCAGGGAAGAGCGCGCACAACCATGCAGTGGAGATGGGAGCTGTTACGGCGGCCAAAATAATTTCAACTGTAAAGTCAAGAGCGTTGGAGGACAAATTCAAGCCAGCTTCAGCAATAGTAAATGAGGTGTGGTTTTAAATCTTTTTCTCTTTCTATTGACATTGAAATTTTTGGCAACTTGAAATTATAATAACTGACCAGAATTACATCTTTC
Source organism: Montipora foliosa (assembly GCF_036669935.1). Lineage (NCBI taxonomy): Eukaryota > Metazoa > Cnidaria > Anthozoa > Scleractinia > Acroporidae > Montipora > Montipora foliosa. Next base: position 2,102,681 of record NC_090877.1, on the reverse strand, counting down.
CACATGTTTCCATAAATCAAGCCTGTATCAAAAGATAATCAGTTATATTATTGACCAGACTCAATAGTCAGTTACGAGTTTTCAAAGGTTACGATGTTGGTTGTTTAGTAAATATACATCCCTTCCAGGGAGTAGTCGACTAAGTCTTAATATTGTTATTATTATTTCTGTCTATACATGTAGGTCCTGATGGAAGAACTGACTGAAGCCCCGTGTGCAGCCCTGCCCAAACCGGAATACATCGCAAGACAGGCCAATCGTCTACGTCAAAAACTCCGCCCAGAACACCCACGAGATCTCGACTTCGAGCTAGTTGATGAATGTCTACCTGAAGGTTTCCTCCGTGCTGACCTCGAAGTAAAGGATAGGCGCCACCTACTATTTGCAAGACAGGAGCAGCTTAACACCCTGGCCCGTGCTAAGACCTGGTACATAGATGGAACGTTTAAGCTTGTTCGCCACCCTTTCAAGCAGCTCTTAACAGTGAATGCGTTTGTTAGATCTGGGGAGTATGCCAAGCAGGTGCCCCTAGCATACGTACTCATGTCCAGCAAGAAGGGAAAGGACTATAAAAAGGTATGTTCACTTTATTTTTAGAGAAGATAACTTATTTTTCTAATTTCTCTTATTTCTCTTAAACAACTCTCTGCGAAATTCATTATTAGCATATTGACAAAACTGGTATCGGCTTTCCAGTGTGTAAATCTCAGGATATGATATATACTACAATATTTCTAGGTGCTCCAGAAGCTAATCCAACTGATGCCCGAGGTCGCCGCCAGGAAAGTCACCGTGGACTTCGAGAAGGCGCTGTGGTCGGCTCTCCGAGCAGTCCTACCAACAGTTAAAATCCAAGGATGCGTTTTTCACTGGACACAAGCAGTCTGGAGGAAGGTGTGTATTGCATTTTAATTGTTGTTTATACTTTTTTGTGTATCTTTTTTAATTTTGATTTTGTTTTACTTTAAGGTACAAGAGCTTGGCCTTCAGACGGCTTACTCCGGTGACGATGCGGTGTACCGGTACATCAGAAAGATAATGGCCCTACCATTCCTTCCGTACCTAGAGATCTTGCCGATGTTCGTCCGCCTCGAGGCCCAGGCCCAAACAGAGCAGCTGAGGAGTCTCGTCGAGTATGTCAGGCGGCAGTGGATCGAAAGCCAGGTGTTTACTCCGAGAAACTGGTGTGTCTACAAACAGCCGATCCGAACTAATAATGATCTAGAAGGTTGGCATAACGCACTCAATCGCCGAGCGGGGGGACAATGCGGTTTGCCGTTGTATTTATTAATTGAGTTGCTTGATAGGGAGGCAAAACTTACAGCCGTGACAATCAGGCTTGTATCAGACAATAAACTTAAACGAATTCAACGTAGTGTCACTAGGAATATCCAGGCTAAGCTATTCGCAAGCTGGGAAAAGTATGAGAACAACGAAAAGACTGCCGCCCAACTACTGAAGACTTGTTCACGGCTTAACGGACCAGCTCGTGCGAACTAGAACTTCTCTGTAAATAGGATAAATTGATTTCACTGAGATAATAAATAGGTTTCAATCAGGTTTTGTAAATAGGTTTCATAGGTTTTTTGTGCTTCTAAATATTTGATACTATATTGTAATAAAATTGCTGTTGTTATTTACTTGACTGCGTTCCATTTTAATTCTAACTCGATCATACGGGAAAAAAATATTGTTAACAAAATATTCTGTAGCGTGAAATTGGTACTTTTTCACACCTATTGTTATGGATCTTCCATGGAATGATACCGCTTGTAAAAAGCCGTTCTAAAAAAAAAGCGATATCTCAGGATCTACTGACTCAAAGAAATCGCTTGAAACGCGAAAATATTCTCTACCTCAAGACAGTGCTTGCAAGGAATATTTTACTGATGCGCCGAATGTTCTGTAATTTTAAGATTTTGTCCGTGAATGTCTGTTTACACTCGTGCTGACAACCTCTTATATTAATTATGCGGCGGCAGCGGCGCCATGAAATGAACATGTCGGTATCAGTTTTTGTGTGTGAATTACTTTAAAGTCTGCTATTTCACATTTTTATTCTTTTGATTTGAGTTTATTATTCCAGTTAGTGAATAATATTTTATTTTCAACTAAACAAAGAAAAAAGCTCGCTGCTTTAAAATTAGCAAAGTAAGAAAGTAATATCACACGTGTGATAAGCGATTTTGATTGCCAACGATATTTGTTGATATGTTTTCAAATTGCATCGGTTTTCATCGTTGGCGAATTGACCAGTAGGACGTTGGCCAAGCGACTTAGGACGTTGGCGAATCGACCTGAGACGTTGGCGAACGAGTCGTTGGCGAAACGACTCGTTGGCGAAACGACCGCAATTCAAAATATTTATAATAATTATAGCACGCTTTTAATTGGTGTGAAAGCGAACTTGTTTTGCGTGGTTGGCTTGTAGAACGAGGAATATTCATTATAATTATTGCGTGCTTTTACTTGGTGTAAAGGCCAACTTGTTTTGCGTGGTTGGCTTATAGAATGAGGAATATTCATCATAATTATTGCGCGCTTTTACTTGGTGTAACAGCAAACTTGTTTTGCGTGGTTGGTTTATAGAACGAGGAATATTCATCATAATTATTGCGTGCATTTACTTGGTGTAAAGGCCAACTTGTTATGCGTGCTTTGCTTATTAAGGACGAGGTACATTCACAATAATTATAGCGCGCTGTTACTTGGTGTAAAAGCGAACTTGTTTTGCGCGGTTGGCTTACAGAACGAGGAATATTCAAGATGATTATTGCGTGCTTTTACTTGGTGTAACAGCAAACTTGTTTCACGTGGTTGGCTTATAGAATGAGGAATATTCATCATAATTATTGCGTGCATTTACTTGGTGTAAAGGCCAACTTGTTTTGCGTGCTTTGCTTATTAAGGACGAGGTACATTCACAATAATTATAGCGCGCTATTACTTGGTGTAAAAGCGAACTTGTTTTGCGCGGTTGGCTTACAGAACGAGGAATATTCAAGATTATTATTGCGTGCTTTTACTTGGTGTAAAAGCGAACTTGTTTTTTGTGGTTGGCTTTCCAACGAGCAATATTCATAATAATTATTGCGCGCTATTACTTGGTGTAAAAGCGAACTTGTTTTGCGTGGTTGGCTTATAGAACGAGGAATTTTCATCATAATTATTGCGTGCTTTTACTTGGTGTGAAAACGAACTTGTTTTGCGTGGTTGGCTTATAGAACGAGGAATATTCATAATAATTATTGCGTGCCTTTACTTGGTGTAATAGCAAACTTGTTTTGCGTGGTTGGCTTATAGAACGAGGAATATTCATAATAATTATTGCGTGCATTTACTTGGTGTAAAGGCGAACTTGTTTTGCGTGCTTGGCTTATAGGACGAGGTACATTCACAATAATTATAGCGCGCTTTTACTTGGTGTAAAAGCGGACTTGTTTTGTGTGCTTGGCTTATAATATTCATAATAATTATAGCACGCTATTACTTGGTGTGAAAGCGAACTTGTTTTGCGTGGTTGGCTTATAGAACGAGGAATATTCATCATAATTATTGCGTGCTTTTACTTGGTGTAACAGCAAACTTGTTTTGCGTGGTTGGCTTATAGAACGAGGAATATTCATAATAATTATTGCGTGCATTTACTTAGTGTAAAGGCCAACTTGCTTTGCGTGCTTGGCTTATTAAGGACGAGGTACATTCACAATAATTATAGCGCGCTATTACTTGGTGTAAAAGCGAACTCGTTTTGCGTGGTTGGCTTACAGAACGTGGAATATTCATGATAATTATTGCGTGCTTTTACTTGGTGTAACAGCGAACTTGTTTTGCCTGGTTGGCTTACAGAACGAGGAATATTCATAATAATTATAGCGCGCTATTACTTGGTGTGAAAACGAAGTGGTTGGCTTATAGAACGAGGAATATTCATCGTAATTACTGCGTGCTTTTACTTGGTGTAACAGCGAACTTGTTTTGTGTGGTTGGCTTATTAAACGAGGAATATTCATAATAATTATTGCGTGCTTTTACTTGGTGTAAAAGCGAACTTGTTTTGCGTGGTAAGCTTATAGAACGAGGAATATTTACTGGGTTGCCGTATGGCAATCCCAGTCGGAAAGTGTTTTGCATTTGTTCGGTGTTTTTTTTTTTTCTTCCGTGTCGGTAAAAGTCTTGCCTGTCACTCCCCTGGTAAGTGGTGGTGTGCATAGAGCCTTCTGCGCGTATTTTCATAGGATCGAGAGGGTAGTGGAACTGCGTAGATTTCTCTGGTGGCAGGCTAAGTTAATGATTCTACTGTGTCCAATGGCGTCGAAAGTGATGTAACGCGAATGGCGTTTTAGTGGATCCTTAAACAAAATATACCCTTATGGAGCTCAATAATGGAAAGTCAGTTGGATAAACTAGGCAGGCGGTGAAAAACCAACACCTGGAATCTCAAAAGCGAAGAGTAATGGACCTCGACAACAATCTATCGCCTGTCGAGTCGAAATCAAAGTGAGCTGCATTTCTTAAAATAATATTTACCAACTGTGCTGTTATGTAGAACACTGAAATCAAATGGAAAATTCTCTGGTAACTTATGGGTTCAACAAAGACAGAGAACGAATCGAACACCTTACGTGGATCTGTGATCAACTCTGCACAATCTTCAGGTAAAAAAAAAAATAATTGGAAATGTGACAGCCAAGGATTATTGAAAGAAAGCTTGTCGTCTATTTTGTGCTTCATTATTCAAGGAAAAGGTTCTTCATGTAAACGGTTTGATCCTGAAATTTAGTTTGTTGCAATATTGCGCATATTTGAAACGACTGAGTTTCTTCTCTTCACGCACGTAATGAAATAGGAAGGGGTTTTTGCCTCTAATAGCAAATATGTTGTTTGTTTCAAAAATTGTTCGCTGGAAAAGGTGGCCTTTATGAATTCATCATGTTTTATGATATGCGAGCGTAACTGGATAGTTTTAATGGCAATAGTAAAGCATTATCTTGTCAAAATGAGGTTAGCGTCTTTCTGGTGTGTTAAGTCAATTAAATCGTGAGTTTTTATTTGCCGTCTGCCGCGTAACCTTGATTTCCACTCTCAAAATTACCTCCAGAACCTACTTTTTGCGTAGAATAAGCTTTTAGAATGATGTTCTTATTTTGCATAAAGCAAGCTAACAAAATCTGTACCTTGCTGAGTTTGCATTTGTTAGCGTTAACAGTATTTTCGGTCCGATGCTTCTGTTTGATGAGGGGTATATTGTTTTGGTCTCCCAATTTGTTAGCGTTAACAGTATTTTCGTCCGATGCTTCTGTTTGATGAGGGGTATATTGTTTTGGTCTCCCATCCAAACACTAACCCTGCAGGACAGGGATTAACTTCAGTGAACTTTGGTATTACAAAGCTGTCAGATGTTCAGAGGGCACGCTTAAACTTGTGGTGTAAAGAAGTTGTGAGGGAACTTGAAAATTATCAACATGTCAGCCCAGAAGACAATGTTTCTCGCTTCTCCTTTATTTGTTATTCTTCAGAGACTGGAATGTTGTAGTTCAATACCACACAATTCAGTGCCTTCTGATTTTCTGTAACACGTACCACAGGCAACCCAGTGTATGCTTCACGGAAGCATCTCCTTATAATAATTATTCCGTGCTTTTACTTGGTGTAAAAGCGAACTTGTTTTTTGTGGTTGGCTTGTAGAACGAGGAATAATCATTATAATTATTGCGTGCCTTTACTTGGTGTGAAAGGGAACTTTTTTTTTCACCAATAGAACCATTGGAATGACATAATTTTCTATTAGTACCGATCGTACCATTGGTACCAATAGACCATCGGAATTGCCCTGTAGGCTGTACCCAGCTAGATCACATGAGAAAATAATTTCACCAGTAGAACCATTGAAATGACATCATTTTCTATAGGTACCAATGGTACGATTGGTACCAATAGACCATCATAATTGGGAAAATAGTGAAAGTCCCCTTAATGAAATGCATATTCACCAACAGAACCATTGGAATGACATTCTTTTCTATTGGTACCAATCCTACCATTGGTACCAATGGACTATCGGAATTGACGAATTGTATCCGTTTGTGTATATTGGACAAAACTAAATTGTGACGCCGATGAACAATAAAGTAGCTGTTATTTCCAAAATGATGGAATTACCTGGTGATACATAACCTTGTCTTGGAGAGTAAATTTTTGACTCAGCAGAAACAATGGTCAACCCCAGGGTCAACCTCAAGAGTTTGGGCGATTGTGATCTTTGTTTTTGACTTTGCTCATTTATTGTCAAACTCTATAACACTTGACAGAAAAAGAAACTTACGAAAACCCGGTACCTTGCCATCATTTGACACAAAATTAATCACGGCGCCTGCTGAATTCCGGCGATGTCACTTTCGATTTTGCGATTAATTTGTGCAAGCAAAAGTACAATAACAAAATTGAACGTAGCAAAAATCTCCCAAAAATGTTTGTCGCTGATCGTAACTTTTTATATTCTATATTCACGGTTCAAAGTTAATGTTGTTTTCATGTCGTAAATATGTTATTCTCGAACGACCGTCCAGGAAACTTCCCTCTGCTCTTTCTAAAAACTGTGTATCAATTTACTTTTGCATCAACATTTGTTTTTGCATAAAGCAAGCTAACAAAATCTGTACCTTGCTGAGTTCGCATTGGTTAGCGTTAATAGTATTTTCGGTCCAATGCTCCTGTTTTACGAAGGGGTATATGTTTGAGGTCACCCATCCAGATACTAACCCCGCCAGACAGGGTTAACTTTAGTAAAAGTATTACAAAGCTGTCAGATGCTCAGAGGGCACGCTTAAACTTGAGGTGAAAGAAGATGTGAGGGAGCTTGAAAATTATCAACATGTCAGCCCAGAAGCCAATGTTTCTCACTTCCCATTTATTTTCTGCAATCTTTCTGGGTTCAGTACTTTGCTAGTAACCACATGTCTTCTCAGGCTATTTACCCAAGACTTCTATCATGGCACTACAATGATAGACAATACCAAATCAATATCGTGCACTGCTAGAGCTACATATTATGCAAGGACAACTTGAATCTCCTGGAAGACAACACACAGCTCAGTTGACATTTTATATGGAATAAATTGCTGTTTTACTTCACTACCACATGTAAGCAATGCGTGTCTAAAATTTCCAAAGAGGACAGGAATTTCTTCTTTCCGACAAATGATTAATTAATAGGCTGGTAGCCAGGTTTTAACCTCAGAAAAGGATCTGTTCGTCGTGCGAACGTGTGAGGACCTGTGAGCCAAAGGGCCTCTGCTGGTATGACTTCTGGGTGACCCCTTAAATGGTCTTAATGACCCCCCAACTTGAAAAAAAATTGTCTGGAACGCTGCACATACCACAGGCAACCCAGTGTACCCTCACGGAGGGTCTCGTTAAATTTAAAACAAGAACCCAATTCAAAGATTTTGGCATGAATTAAATGCTTAGGTTCATGCAATAAAAATATATAACTGCTTTAAAATCTGTCGTCTAATTGTTTTTGTCTGTGAGCTATGGTAATAACTGTTAATAGCTTGACTACAATGGATTTTTTGTAGTTTCCAGCACATTTCTGATTTGCTGGAATATTATTTTATAGGAGCAGGATAATTATGTATGTGTTGTGTATTTTCTGTTTCGAATCTACGTATAAACTATGTTGAAACCATTTTTATTTTTGGACACAAAAACCCCATAACATAGCCTTTACATATGCTACGTAAAGGTTCCATTTGACTAGATAAAACATAGCATTTCCTTTCAAAATATATACATGAGGCATACGTATAACATAGCCTTTGAATAAGGCTCCTGTATACAATTTATGTATATCATAACATACCATTTACATAAGGTCGTTAAATAGGATTTACATAGATTACACAGTGTCTGGTTCTACAAGGGAAGGTACAAGACATGACTGCCTGATTACCACTAGCGACCAATAACTTTATAGTTAAACAAAGTATTCAATGATCTTTGGTAGTTCTTTATACAGACAAGAAAATGATGCCTGTTTTTGTTGTGCATTTGACTGCTTAGAGTAAGAAGCTTAGTAAAGTCACTCCTGATAAATTTAAAAAGTTACCAATGGCTGAATTGCCTTAAAGGAACCAAAAGTTAAAACCATCAAGGAATAAAATTAACTGGTGGGAAAAGGCAGAGGAAAATCATGAAAAACTGGAATATCCTTGAAAAAAGCTGGAAATTAATACATGATCTTCACATCCTTTCATTTAATAGCATGCAGGAATGTCTAGAAAAATCTAGAAAACAGCATTTGTAACAAGCTGGAAAAATCTGGAAAAACCTGATTTGATCCCAGATTATGATTTCTGGAATAAAGCTGGCAATTTCTTCCCTAATTAGCATGTTTCATTAACATTCGCTCGCAAGGCCCCATACCGAAAAAGTCGCCGTCCAAGTAAAATAATTATCGAAACAAAGTAAGACATATTTTTCTAAAAATGGTTGTGGTAGTCCTTTATTGTGACAAATTTTCGCAATTTTCGATTTTTTTATCTTGCACGGTCTTAGGTGAAAATTGCTGAGAGGCGCTCTTCAATGTTCCTTTCAAGGAGGTGAAACTCAAACTATAAACCAACGATATTATAGAAAACATACTGTAACTGACACAATGGTAAATTTTAAAAGTGTAATGCTAAACCGACATGATCAACTTGTTTGTTGAGTTTGGCCGGTTTCATCTGCTCAATATGGAAGCTCTCCCTGTTTTTGAGTTGATAGAAAGAGGTAGCATTTTCACTAAATTCTAAGCAAGAAACATCGCAATTATCCTGACAATGTTTACACAAACTAAGATGCTTGAAAATATGATAATTTTTATCCCAGAAAAGGTGCTCATTTACACGTGTGTAGAAATGCCTGTTATGCACGTTATTTTCCTTGCCACATTTTTTAACCTTCTCTTGCACAAAGTTCAATTTCCACTATGGAAGACCAAATATGTTCTTGGTCAATTTATGACAGCTGATGACATGCATCACAGGTCAACTTGCCGGTTTTCAAAATGCAGGTGTTTGTCTGCAAGCGTTTCCTTCTTGTCTCGCCCCATTTTTCATAACTCTAAAAATTTTAATTTCATGTGGTTATCCACTGCCAAGTCTTTTGGTAAAACATTATCTAGTGGGAAATAACTTTCTAACACAAATCATTTATACCTACGCAAACAAAGTGGATCGAGATCGGGAACGAACAAATAAACAAAGCCACAATAAGCCAATGGATTTAACATAGTAAATTGATATTATTTACACTTGCTGAACAATAAAAACTATGGTAAATAGCTGATACATGAAGAAACATGCTTGCGAACTAAAAGGCAAAGAAATTACCAACAAAACGAGTAAAATGACTTCAAATTGTAAACAAACTAAACAATGTCATAATCCAAGAACTATTATATGAAGCATGGATTTGAAAAAAGCAAGAGCTTCAAATTACATATTGCACAATAATCCCACAATAGTACATTGAAACTAGTAATTGTGAAATAATGGTAACAAACGGATCATTTGGAATCAAATGCAATTAAAAGGATACAAAGCAGGAGACAAAAATACAGCAATTACTCATTGGAAAACAGCAAAAATATTCAAGGTGCAAATCACATGCTGTGCCAGACTAAAGGTCAACATAGATAAATAAAGCTAGACAATAGCAAATGACATTTTGCAATCACTGCTAAGAACTAAAATCAAGAACAGAAAGCTATATGTAGTAACTAAACTAAAGGCTAGGCATAAATAAAGAAATAGGAAAATACTGATAACATACCAAATGTTATTGATATTACTTCACACCTCAGAAGACTTGGAAAATGACTTGTCTTTAAGACTGACACTCTTCAGATAAATTAACTGAACCGACTGAACTTACTTCAAGTAAATGGTAGCCAATTTACAATGGATTTTAGGAAAATAGAAAACTAACTAAAAACCAAATAAGGCTAGGGGGTAAATCTACTACCCACTAATACAGGATTTACCTAAGGGAAGAAGGAGTTTACCACTCCTACACAACAGGAATTAGGTAAGAGAAATGTGTGGGAATAACACAACTACACAAGCAAAAATATGAGGAAATTGAGTAATTATGGGTAAACAAGCAAATAATAGTAATTAGGATAATGAAAAGAAGTTGAAAATAATTGGAATAAAAATAAACACAAAATGAACACAAGTGACCTAGTCACTGTCTCACAGTTCAATCAAACAACAGACAAATAACTTATTACAGGTACACCCAGCGAGCTAATATCACTTAATACCTTGCAATGTTCCTTTTTAAAACCTTTTGAGCAGGAATAATGAATCTGGCTGAAAAAATTATTTACGGGATAAATAATACGGATGGATCATTTGGATGCATCATTTGCAACTAATCATGAGTGACTGTGAGCACTTCAGAAAATAAACTTGTAAGGAATTCTGACAAAAAGTAACGCAAAATTAATCAGAACTGGTTTATTACACATAAATTATTACTTGTTCATGTTATAAAGAAACGAGAAACAGTGAGCAACTTACCAAAATGGATGCTAATCGACGCGAGGTCCTTGAAAACAAGAAATGACTCTGCAAAATATGATTTAATGTGGTTATCCATGCATTATCGAATCTTGTAGGAAAACTTTTAACTTTCATAACAAAAATCACTTGCGTAGTATACAAAAAAAGTACCCCATTTCTCTACCGACTTTTGTCCCAGAGCCACTCTATACTCTATCCTAATCTAACTGATTGGTTTCTAAACATGAAAGCTTGAGGCTTATTACTTGCAGGATTGTCATAGCCTAGGTAATATTAATAAGCCCCTTTGTTTGTGATGAATATACCGGTATATTCTAAATAATAAAGATAATTTGAACACCTGGAATATAGACCGTATTCCTAAATAGCGGTCAAGAAATTATTCTTTTGTCTTTGTGCTAATCATCATAACTAGCCTCACTTTGGAACAAAAATTCTTTTGAATTTTGCTCATGTTTTCGAGGCTAGTTACAATGATTAGCATAAAGACAAAAGAATAATTACTTTACCGGCATTTATGAATACGGTCTATACTAAACAAACAAAATAATAGTATAATAAATAAACAAACACGCAGTATTCTTATAATTGCTTAAACCAGTGAAATCATGAACTTCAACCTGAGACACACGAAGACATGTCTTCCATGAAATTTTCAGTCTGGCTGAAAAATCTGCGTAATCAGGCCGAAAAGAAAAGGTATCTACCAAAAACTAGTTGAAAAGTCGCCAAGCTGGCTGCATTAATTTTCGTGCAAATCATTTATGTCTTGTCACCTTGCTTTTAAGAAATTTATGGTTGGAAATTAAAAGTCATATCACCACCGACCAGTATAAACTGTAAACACGTCAGGTATTAAAATTTACAGTATGTACATGTTGCCCTATTTCCCAGACACTTACACTTTACGATTCTGCGTGTATTTCGTTGTAAAAACGAAGCAAATTTGAACGATACGTTCCAAACACTTATCAATTAGTCAGCTTGCGTTTGTTCTTTAGGTAAGAAGATTCAAATTTTCGTTGAAGTATACTAAGTAAAATCTGTTTCTTATTACAAGCGACTTATACCTTTTCATTTTCAAAAGCGGTCTGTTAGGTTAATTTTACTTTTTTTTTCGACACACGTCAAGCTACAAGGTATGTTTTTGAAGATATAAGAAGTTTCCGTTTGCAGTTTTGTATCTGCTTGCAAAAAGATCTCCAAAAATAGTTCAACTGACTATAATACTACACATAATTTCGCCAGCCAGCTAAATTTCTGTTCGATGTGAGCAACGCTGTTTACGCAAAATATTGAAATAATTTCCTTCGAGCAAATTAACAAAATTGGCATTTAAGTATAGCAAAAATTACAGAAATAATTTAAGAAACCTTTAACACGAATAACCCAAGGATTGCGATAGCTTCGAAGAACACAATATACATCACAGTTTTGGAGAATATCAGCTGTTCAAAAGTAGTGCGGGCAGATGTAGGCGTGCGGTTATGCGCATGCCTATCACCACAAGCCAGCACAGTGGGACAAAATTGCCTTCCCACAAGATTAACGGCCAACGTTTGTATAAAGCTAATCTTTCCTTATACTTGTAAATGTTCATGGCCGTGACTTTAACATCTTCACTTACCACGGCCTGCACCCGTCTGACCTTGTAGCTCAGTCGGTAGAGCGGCGGAGACTTAACGCGAGGGTCGTGGGTTCAATTCGCACCCTGGTCAGAGTTTTTCTCTGTCCTTGTGTGAGCCCATTTCCATCTGTAGGGCTAACGCTCACATGGTTTATATGGGATTGAAATCTAGCACTTCACCTTACAGTCTATTCAGTTAACTCTGTTTAAAATATAAGTGCTACACGGCCAACGTTTGTATAAACGTAACCTTTCCTTGTATTTCGTGAAGAGTTTCTGAAGATATTGTTGTGCGTATGCCGCGCTATTTTTCGACTTTGGCGCAAAAATGTTACACATGTAATTTATTCTTATTCTTCGATATTTTTCAACTAAATGCAAACTTATAATGTTGATTTTCTTCACCACGGTTGGAACCACGAGTGCAACTATTTGTGCTAAAAATTTTAAGAGAATGGCGTTGTTATTGCAAACCATAACTCGATCGAATCCACCTCGGACAGGGATAAATTCTGGCTGGGATTCCAAGCGTAAAACTAATAAATCGTATCTCATCTATTCATAGACATAGCCACTGTTGCTTTCCGACTTTCTGTTTGTTTAGTGGTAGGAATTTACTTCAGAATGTTCACAACCAACGAATTTGCCGCGTAAAGTAACCATTACTGAAGGTATCATATTACTTTCCGGTAAATTAGTAAGACAGGCTGAGAGGGCTGCTCCTAATGCACCTTTCTGTCAAGTCTGAGAAAAATCGGGTGCAAACTACTTAAGTTTTTTTTTTTTTTTTTTTTCAAAAAAATGGTTCAAATGCTGGGTGACCCAGGCCTTAATTTTACTTGAGCCACAACATCTCTAAGGACATGCAACTAATTGCTATCGAAACAATATTTTCCAACAGACTCTATCCGTAAGGCAGGTAAGGCCAGGGAAGCTTTTTTTAAATTTCAAAAGGCATGACAATTGATCCCAAGAAACGTATAAGATTTCAGTTTATTATTTACAGTCTTTTCAGTTATTTTCCCGTTACTCTTAGCATTTGAATTCAAATTTGTTGTAACTACCATATTTTATCACATTTTTCCAGTATTACGTCAACGTCCACTTACTATATATGTGTACAGAAAAGCAATCCAATGTAAACTTTCATTGTACCTGAAGAAGGCTATTTTCGCCAGCCGAAAGATAGTACACTACTAAAATCAAATGTACGCTGTACCGGCTCTTGCTTAAAATATTTGCCTTCTATATAGCGCATAAATGGGGGTACCCCCGACCGTGCTTTAAAGCGAGTAGACATTAATAAGCGTTTGTTATGGCTAAAACTGATTGAGTGCATTCATGGTCATTTGCTTTGTGACTTGCTCAATTTTGAACCTAAGCGGATTCAAAAGTTAAAACCTTCTTCCTTCAGGAACAATTCAAGATATATCCTTTACTTACTTTCTCTATGGTTAAGGAAAGAATGGAGGGAAGTATGTACAGTTGGATCACACAAGAAACAAACAATTATTACCTTGCAACGGCAGACAAATAACTTATTACATCCGGCAAGCTAATATTACTAAATACCTTGCAATGTTCCTCTTGAAAACCTTCTGAGCAGGAATACTGAATACGGCTGAAAAAAAGTTAAGGGATAAATAATACCGGTGGATCATTTAGATGCATCATTTGCAACTGATCATGAGTGACAGTGGTCACTTCAGAAAATAAATATGTAGGGAATTCTTAGTCACTAACTTGATCCAAACTGGGTAAAGAGAAAACAAAAAGTAACGCAAAATTCATTAGAACTGGTTTATCACACATAAATTACTTGTTTGTGTTATTAAGAAACGAGTAACTGCAGTGAGCAACTTACCAAAATGGATCTAATCGATGCGAGGTCCTCGACAACAAGAAATGACTCTGCAAAATTTGATGATTTAATGTGGTTATCCATGCAATATCGAATCTTGTAGGAAAACGTTTAACTTTCATTACACAAATCATTTATGCCTAGTATGCAAAAAGAGTGGAACTGGAGCGGAAAGCTGAAAAGTTCTCAAGAGAACGGAGCGAGGTGAGATGACTGTTCATGATTGCTCGGAACAACTCACAAAATACATGGTTTCGTTCGGCGAGGTTCAAAGTTGTAATGAGAACGCATACATGTACATTATACGAGGCTCTGGTCTTGCTTAGCTTTAACTAAGACTTTAAAGCGAATAGACATTACGGGTTTGTTATGCCTAAAACTAATTGAATGCATTCTTAATCGTCATTTGCTTTGTGGCACCCTCAATTTTGAATCAAGGCGGATTCAAAAACTAAAAACCCTCTCTATTCAGGAAGAATTCAAGACACATCATTTACTAACTTTCTCGATGTGCAAGAAAAGAACGGAGGGCAGTATATAGTTCGATCACACAAGAAACAAATAATTTAGCACCGTGACCCCTCAAGCTAATTGTTACCCATTACCTTGCAACGACAGACAAATAACTTATTACACCCAGTAAGCTAATATTACCAAATACCTTGCAATGTTCCTATTCAAAACGTTTTGAGCAGGAATACTGAATCCGGCTGAAAAAAAATTTAAGGGATAAATAATAGTGGTGGATCATTTAGATGCATCATTTGCAACTGATCATGAGTGACAGTGGTCACTTCAGAAAATAAACATGTAAGGAACTCTGACATAGTCACTAACTTGATCCACACTGGGTAAAGTCGAGAAAACAACAAAAAGTGGCGCAAAATTCATCAGAACTGGTTTATCACAAATAAATTACTTGTTCGTGTTATTAAGAAATGAGAAACAGTGAGCAACTTACCAAAACGGATGCTAATCAATACGAAGTCCTTGACGACAAGAAATGACTCTGCAAAATTTGATGATTTAATGTGGTTATCCATGCATTATCGAATCTTGAAGGAAAACTTTTAACTTTCATAACAAAATTCCCTTATGCCTAGTATGCATTAAAAATGTAGAACAGGAGCGGAAAGCTGAAAATTCTCAAGAGAACTAACAAATGGAGCAGCAAGGAGAAGTCATTTCATACTCGAGCAAACAGCGCAACTGATCAGTGAAGCAGTCCAATTTGAACACTGATCGAGGTGAGATGACTGTTCCATTGCTCCGAAAAACTCAAGTAATGGTTTCGTTCGGCGAGGTTCAAAGTCGTAATGAGAACGGGTACATTATACGATGCTCCGATCTTGCTTAGCTTTCAGTAAGACTTTAAAGCGAGTAGACATTAAGGGTTTGTTATGGCTAAAACTGATCGAATGCATTCTTCATCGTCATTTGCTTTGTGACACCCTCAATTTTGAATCTAAAAACCCTCTCTGTTCAGGAACAATTCAAGATACATCATTTACTTACTTACTTACTTTCTCGATGTGCAAGAAAAGAATGGAGGGCAGTTTTTACGTTGTAGTTCGATCACACAAGAAACAAATAATTTAGCACCGTGACACCTCAAGCTAATTGTTACTTATTATCTTGCAACGACAGACAAATATCTGATTACACCCAGCAAGCTAATATTACCAAATACCTTGCAATGTTCCTCTTTAAAACCTTGTGAGCAGGAAAAGTGAATCCGGCTGAACAAAAAATTAAGGGATAAATAATACTAGTGGATCATTTGGGTGCGTCATTCGCAACTGATCATGAGTGACGGTGATCATGATCACTTTAGAAAATAAACATATCAGGAATTCTGACGTAGTCAGTAACTTGATCCAAACTGAGTAAAGAGAAAAGAACAAAAAGTAACGCAAAATTCGTCAGAACTGGTTTATCACACATAAATTATTACTTGTTCGTGTTATTAAGAAATGAGTAACAGTGAGCAACTTACCAAAATGGGTACTAATCGACGTGAGGCTCGACAACAAGAAATGACTCTGCAAAATTTGATGATTTAATGTGGTTATCCATTTTAACTTTCATAACACAAATCATTTATGCCTAGTATGCAAAAAGAGTGGAACTGGAGCGGAAAGCTGAAAAGTTCTCAAGAGAACGGATCGAGGTGAGATGACTGTTCATGATTGCTAGGAACAACTCAAAAAATACATGGTTTCGCTCGGCAAGGTTCAAAGTTGTGATGAGAACGCACACATTATACGAAGCTCTGGTCTTGCTTAGCTTTATGTAAGACTTTAAAGCGAGTAGACATAAAGAGTTTGTCATGGCTAAAACTGATTCAATGCTTTCTCAATCGTCATTTTGCTTTGTGGCACCCTCAAGTTGGCTTAACTGCAGAATACCCCGCCACTCGAAGTTGTACCCCTTAAAATCCG
>NC_090877.1:2076178-2078678 GCF_036669935.1 Montipora foliosa | reverse complement strand
TTTTTCCGGCAGGTTTCTACTGGCCTCCGTCGGGGCAGTAGCTGTTTCTGTAAACTGCCGCCTAGCTCTGTAATTCTTAGGTAGGGATAGGGTTAGTTATCGAAGTTATCGTACTGTAATCACGTGTGATCACGACTGTACTGGTCTCAGCCGAGACTGCCCAAACAAACCCAATGGCTTTCTATTCATGTTGCGCACTGCATAGTGCACCTGAAATCTAGTAAATTTGTAATCTCAGATCTTTAAAGTGCGCTCGGTAATCGCTTTGGAGGCAAAGCAGATGGGTAGAGAAATTAAACAATCTGTTTTTTGTACTTGGTCTATCGACCACTTATTTATTTTTCTGAGAGGTTTTACAATTTGTGGTTTTTTTAGTGAATCCTAGGGTTTACAAATGGTTTCTAAACAAAGTAAAAATCCAATAGGTGTCAACACAAACAAAGGGAAAATCGCTGCACACGCAAGATTCGAGCGACCAACGCCAATAACATCAGAGACAAACAGTTTCAGCTACAGAACTCTTAAGTGGCTAGCGGCTTGGTGGATATTCAACGAGGCTGGACAATCTGTGAGCATTAAGTCTAAGCACCCATTTCAAATAGCGCTGATAAACAGCTTTTAACTCTAAGCACCCACTTTAAAATGGTTAGCTTTCAATAACTGTGTGACTTGCATTGCATGTTGACTCGCATGGCTCGCTGGCTCACATTCAATCAACAACAACATAACGAAGTGTCAAACTGTGGGGCTAAAAGAACATCGGTATCAACCGAATAGAGACATTAAGAAACTGAAAAGAAATACCAAACGATTGTGCTCGAAAATAAAAAAACTTTGCGGTGATCGAAAATGATTAATTGACGAGACGCCGACACACTACACGTCATTGTTAATTTTATTGTATATAACGAATTGTAATCACACAAGTTAATAGGGAGCTTAAAGGGGCTAGGTCACGCTATTTTAGGCATTTTCAGCACTGATCGAATGGTCATAGAATTAACTAAAATATCAAAATAACTGTTCAAAACTACAGAAGAACTCTAACAAAACACAGCGAAGCCAAGAAGGGACATGGATGGACAAAACTGGAGAGGATTGAAATGGATTGAGTTTGGGCAGAAACCCATAAGGGTTGAAACGTGTAACGCGCTTTCACAGCTTCCGAATATTCAGTGCGAACTGATTGGTTGAATGTCTCAGTGCTAAGTACCATATTTGGAAACCCCTAGCTCTTGTTGTTCCAAATATGGTACTTTACAAATTGAATATTCAGAAGCTTGTTTCCCAGCACACAAGGGGCCGTTACACGTTTTAACCCTTATGGGTTTCTGGTTTGGGTAAATTTGAAAAATGTCGGCCCACTTTTTTTCAAATTTATATCAGTCTATATCAAAATGTCATTTACAAAGCTTGAAAATCATTCTCAGTTGTTATGTGGCCGTGATTTTGCAAATGAAAGACTCTTGCTCTGCCAATATGACGTTTAGAGCTCATAATTAACAAAATTAAACAAAATTACCTAAAATAGCGTGACCTAGCCCCTTTAAGGTGGGGCTTTACCTGAAAAAAGCGCACTTTTTGTATAGCATGTAGCAATCACAGTTTTAATCCAAACCATAACAAACTTTATATAACTGGAAAGCTTATACTCCAAAGGTTCTGAAAACGAATGTTTTTATGCACTGCCAGCAAAAGTAACCTGGTACCAGGCTGTCAAAGGCACTACCCGCAGTGCAAAACCCTCGGGTACCTGAGAAAAGATTTCTCTTTGCAGACTTCACAGACAAATAAACTTCTTACGTTATTTCAAAGAATAGTACCTAATTGTTGATATGAATGGAGGATTTTGCAAAATTGTAAAATCACATGCCAAAAGAGCCATCTCAAGTTAAACCATCAAAATGTGGGGGATTTTTCATTGATCATTTTTTCCCCAGCAAGCCCTTGACAAATTCCCTCATTCATATCAATTCATTTAATGAGCACTAACTCTCCTGAAAATTTCAGGTCAATAGCTTAAATCTTTCTTGAAATATCTTTTCTCAAAGGCAAAAATCGCTCGTTTTGAGAAAACAGACTTAAAGTTTACAACAACTTATATATTATGATTGTTCGGGGAAAAGAATATCAGTGGGTGGAAAACTATCCAGATTTAGTTCTCAGAGGCTTAAGGGAGCCCTTAGAATCCTCCAGGGTCATAGCTTGGTCCATCAATTTCAAGAAGGGCTTCTTCTCTTCTGGTCCGCACAAGTTGGAGTCCCTGGCGGCGCTTTTTCTCCATGGCTGTAGCTTGAGCATTTGCTTTCCTCAACCGCTTGTTGTTCTTTAGTCTAAATGAATGAGTTGTGTGACTCCCACCAGGAATGGAAAGTTTATCCATTATTTCATTCCTACATTCTGCTCCTTTGTGGAAGTGGCAGATGGCTGAAGCAGCAGCATAACGGACGACTTTAGCACCATGATGCTTATGCTTGGGGCAACGCACCCAAACCGTACC
>NC_090877.1:2051178-2071178 GCF_036669935.1 Montipora foliosa | reverse complement strand
CTAACTAAACTAACATCCAGGAATTGTCCCACTCCTTCAAGTTCTTGAATTTGACAAGTCCAGGAAAGAATATGAAGACATGCAAGAGACGGTCGATCAGGAATCTTAGCGAAAGTGAACGAAAAATGGGGAAATACCAGATGGAAGGACGAGAGTACCTTTAATTATTTCGCCTTCGAGAAATTTTGCATTCTTTCTCGCTCCCTATCAAGCACACCTACAGAGAAACACCAAAGATTTGTACGTGGATATCACATACACAAATAACAATGGATTTCCAGACCTTTATTACTGAACATGGTTGCTTTTAACAAAATTACCATGGAGCCGAGTTTAACGCGCTTGCGAGAGTTCTTTTGAATAAACAAGACAGCGATGCCTACGCAATAGCTATTCGTGAAATATTTACCCACATTACTAAAATACACCCGTCGTTTAAAAATGGGCAGACTCTTCGGCAGATCATGGTAGATTTTGATCAAGCAGAATATAACCGCTTTGAAAGAAGTATCGGAGCGGAACTCTGCGAGAAAAGTTTGCGCGGATGTACTGTGCACTGGAAAACGTCTGCTAATCGAGTAAGTCATATTGTTACAAAACGCAAAGAGGAATATAAAATCTTTCGCTACATTGGACATGCCATACAAGATCTAACGAATCAAACAGACGTCAAGTTGGCTTTCGACGTCCTTTGTGGTGTAAAGAATATAACCGAGGCGAAACATCTCTTTCCACCTGATCTAGCTGCTACTTGTAATCGACAAACCAATGCCCATTGGTCTCAGTCAGCGCTTTGGGTGAGGTGGTGGATAAGAGAGAGAATTCTGAAAATGTTTTGTAAGGCCTACACTTTACGAGATAACGAAGAGTGGGACGCGGCACCCAATACTAACAATGCCGTCGAGGCCCGTCGAGTCAGTCATTTGGTGAAGGATGTAGTAACCTTACGATGCTCATGAAGAATATTTACATGGAAGACAGGTTACATGCCGTCAAAATTGTCGCAAGTGAGCAAAACATTAATGCAAGTTACGAGAATAACAACCAAGTAGCAAAGGAAAAGAAAATAAAAAAGAGAAAGCGATCTCGATTAAGTTTGAGAGGAGCAAACAGTTCGCTAAATGAAAGCGAAGCCCAAGTGGAACAAACACCTCCCGATAAGAGAGCGAGGTTAGACAAACGACCATCAAAACGGAAATTACACGTAGGAGAAACGATGATTGGGACACACGGGTTGAAGTAGAGTACGAAGAGAATGTTGACGGAGTTGCAAAGAATCTTGGATGGATAAAGGGCACGATTAACCGCTTACTAACCGAGCGCGAGGGCCGTACTGGGGAATATTGGCCCGAGGTCGTTTCGCTCGGTCCGTACTGCCCAACCGTGGGCCAATGCAGTGTGAGAGATAATAGGGAAATTAATAACGCCCCAAGAAGGTGAAGTGTCTCCACTATTTTTGCAACTTGTTGTAGCTCGGTTAATAAGATGTTTATTATATGGCAAACAAGAACAATTTAATTCGTTTAATGTAACTGGTTTGTAATAACTGACATTTTGCTTGCGAACGGCGATGAGTGGCGATGAGCTGAACTTCATTCTGTCAAAGTTTGCTCGTCATCCTCTCCTTTGTCATCATGCTGTTTGGCACTTCCATAAATAAATATTGGTAGAAGAAAATACTCAATATTTTTGCATTTTAGTAAACATTACCGGTCTAGATGGGAAAATCTAGACCGCGGTCAATATCGATTTTAGCCAATCAAATTCGTGAATTTTGTAGTTCCCAGTCCTCGTGAGACTGAGCCATATAATAATATGGATGACGATAAATTGAACGGGTACTTTGTTCAATTTCCGGATGATGTAGATTGGATAAAAACTCTAAACAGCAGGGACGTGAGAATAATCAAGTAGACATTCGTGCAAAAGAAAATTCACTTGAAAACAATCAATCAGTTACAGAAACTGCCACAGCTGTAGCTATAATTTTGAGAGGACTGACATCCAGTTTCGTACTCATGTTACTTGTCTTACTGACTTAATATACCCAGACAAACCGTGTAAATGAAGAAGAAAATGGACTTAAGATCACGAGGTTTTCAAACAATTCAGTGACTTTTTGGCATAAACAGAGACCGCTGGGCCGAGTTGTTGGAAGCCCAAAATCAATACTTACTAACTGTAGTTAACCTGGATATTGAAGCTAATACATGTTATGAAACATAGAAAACAAGTTCCCAGAAACGAATGTTGGTTTTTGTTTGTAAGATTAACGTTCAGTTTAGCAGCTCTGAAAAAAGAAAAAAAAAAAGAGTATACCTTGCAATGAAGTGCCATAAGCATATACGATTCTACGTCATAGACCAATTTCATTTTTATGATTACGTTTTATGGTTCGGGTTGTCTAAAAAAGTCGTTAGCAGCTGTTTTATATGTTTTTGTAGTCGATTTAGATTACTAGCCAGTGCATAGGCGATTACAGTTAAATACCTGTAAATAAAACTTCTATAAATGCGAATAATACTCGATATGGGATATTGTGATCTAATGAAAGGCCTGCACTGCTGCGAGGAGATATTCCCTTTATTCATTGTTATTGGCTACTTCGCTATTAATGAAATTTCAATAACTGCGAAATACTCTCTCTATTCTATTATTGCGAGTGTCTACTTTCAGGGGTTTCAATAACTTTTGCAGTAGATGACTGGGGTAATCAATGTAGGCGGCGGTCAATCTTATCTTTTACAAGGGTTTGAGTGAAAATCAAGGCAGAATAGCCGGCGGTGAGAGACAAATTTCTGACAAACAGACGGCGGTATACCGCCGGTGACCGGCTTCTAATGAAACCTCTGCTACTTTGCTGTTAATGAAATTTCATTAACGGCAAAATATCTTCGCTAATCTATTATTGTGATTGGCTACTCGCCGTTAATGAAATTTAAATAACTGCAAAAGATTCTCTCTATTCTATTATTACGATTGCTTACTTCGCCGTTAATTAAGAATTATTGGATGAGGTTGAGCATGTTAGCGATAATTATCAAGGCCAAAGTTTGTGTTATCTGCTGAAGCCGAAGGCTGAGGCGGATAACACAAACTGAGGCCTTGATAATTATCGCTAACATGCGAAAATCGAATTCAATAATTGTTTTATTATGCATATTCCTGAGCTGAGCTCCGCCATGACAAAACTGATCGAACTGCTGGTTAGTGTGTTAGGTGACGTCACTTCTGCATGCATAAAACTGTTGTCTGTAGGTATAACGTCAATTCTACATATATAACATCTATTGCCTGTAGGTTTTCAAACAATTCAATGACTTTTTGGCATAAACAGAGACCGCTGGGCCGAGTTGTTCGAAGCCCAAAATCAATACTTACTAACTGTAGTTAAACAGCACTCCCAGGTTCGAGTTACAAACGTTGGCCGTGTAGCACTTAAATTTCAACAGACTTAACTGAAATGGGCCCACGCAATGACAGAGAAAAACTCTAACCAGGGTGGATTTTTTCTCTGTCATTGTGTGGTTCCATCTCTATTAGTAGGCGTGGCTAACGCTCAAAGGGTTCATATGGGGAACAAAATTAGCACTTCACGGTACACTCTAATCAGTTAACTTGAGTAGTCTTTTAAAAAATATATCACCATTTCCCATAATCCATATCAAGCTTTCAGTCTTCTTAATTAACGATAATAATAAATTCAGAGCAAACTAATGAACGAAGTGATATATGAAATGAATCGTATATAGAGTGTTTTCACTCACATAATCAGAAACCTTATTTTGCCACCGAAACAAAAGGAAATATTTGCATGATTCAATAGAGCTCAATTCACGGAGGATTAGCCGGGTACACCAATATGGCAGCCGTGACGTCACTTGATATTCAACTGCGGATGTGAAATCAAGTGAAGCCATGATCCTCGCAGTTATGAACGCAATTTTAACAATTGCGTAGAGAAGCCTGAAAATCTCAGGACTTCAACGGGGTGCAGGGATGGCGCAGTGGTGAGAGCACACGCCTCCCACCAATGTGGTCCGGGTTCGATTGCCAGATTCGGCGTCATATGTGGGTTGAGTTTGTTGGTTCTCTACTCTGCACCGAGAGGTTTTCTCCGGGTACTCTGGTTTCCCCTCTCCTCAAAAACCAAAATTTGATTTCATTTGCGTTAACTTGTTAATTTCAATTTACAGTGTCCCCGATTAGTGCTCTACGGCGCTAGAAGATTAGACACTTAAATAAAGTTCCTTTCCTTTCCTTTACCAGTGAAATCGCGATGCCGGTGCGACGCCATGACCAACTAACTGAGCTATGAAGCCACTGACGTTGGAAGCAATATCCCGTTTTAATATGAACAAGCTTACCACTGTAAAAAGAATGAAAACAGGGAGAATTGGAGCTTTAGTTCAACAAGAAATAGTGTTTCTAAGATAAGCCGCCGGCTGATCTACAGTATTTAGGTCTATGTCAACACTATAAAAAGCTCGCTTTTCGGGGAACTTGTCTCGTTAGTCTAGAGGATATCGGAAACTGCAATGAGAAACCATTGACCTGGGTTCAACTCTTTGCCTCGCCTAATCTGAATCTCTTCTGCATATTTAAAAATGTTTGTCTCTTTGAAGTAGATTTGAAGTCTAAAGTAGGTAGTATATCGTGTAAGTTGAATAAAAAGGGAAATGTCAATTTGAGGGATGGCCATGAGTGTTGACCGTTCCATGTCCGTATCCAAAGTAAGAATCACGGCTGCAGCCTAGGGCTGAATACCAGGCCTCTCGTGAAGATTTGTTGAATCAAATGCTAATGTGTCAAGTTGAAATTGTTTGCCCACCCCAGCAGAAAACATCGTTCAATATCGTTCAACAAAATCGAACGATGTCGAAGCCGTTTCCTCGGTCTTTGCAGTCACTGACGAAGGAGATTGACGAAATTAGTGGAAAAGTGATCCTCGCCTTTAACAGCAGGGTAGTTTGGCGATTGTCTCCTATATTAAGGTGGCTTCGAGCCGGTGCAATACTCTACAACTAAGGTCACTGAGCTTAGTGAAGCCACTCAGTTGGGAGCAGGCCACAAGTACTCGATGAAATAAACCTATATAGTTGAAGTGCAGGGTATAGACGAAACGGAGAAGTTTTCCTTGCACTTAAGTGGACAATTTATGCCATTGTTTCTTATAGACACCACAAAAACTTAAATGGTTTCAACGGGAGTCTAACCCATGACCTCTGCGTGTATTGCACCAGCATCGACAGGGTGCAAAGATACGTGCTCGTCGAAACAATCGGTTGTCGTCCTGGTTCCTAAGCGCTACCCCCCGAAATATGTCGCGATGGATCAAAGACCAATCTCTTGCGAAATCAGTTATGCAAGGCTCTATAACTTTTGCGGCCTTTTCATGATGAAATCGATGATTACCAATTCGCACTTGTGGGAAAATCGACCACCCAAGCTTTTGTCTACTCCCTTTGTCCTTTTGTCCTTTGTCTTGTCTCTTCTAGTTCTTTTACAGGCTTTCGACCAAGGCGATGTTTATGTTTCAATAATTTTTTTTTAATTCCAGCAAAGGAATGGATTTAGTGTATCATGTATCATATGATCGTGGTGCACGTGAAGCTACCATCGGTTTTATCAGCACTTTTTTGTCAGGTCGAGCACATCGAGTTCTTGATCTGGCTCAATCACCACTATGGTCGGGAGCCGGGTGGAAGCGGAATAAGGAATGATGAATAATCGGTCTTAAAAAAGAAAATGAATAAGGTCAAGAAGTATGATTATTTTATGACTAGCTCCGTGGCGGGCACGTCTGAACCAAAACCCGCGCTGTGATTGGCTACCCGAGCTGGCAAGATGGAGCTCAGGATTTCTCGCTTGGTCCCGCAAGATCAAAGATCATTTTTTGGTGTTTTATCCCATATAATAAATCCTTTATTGACCAACCTTGTTTGGTCAAGATGGCTGGATATTAACCAAGTGTTTGTGGACCTCAACGATGTTGCTACTGTGGGTACTGTTCACATGTCCATATAGTAGGAACAATGGTCAGCGGTCAGCTTGCAACGTACCTAAATGCTTCGTAAAGTATTTACCACAATATGGCGGCCGTAAGTTCTCCAAGATTGGCAAATCTGTGGACAAATCACGTACAGTGTTTTCATCTTTCCACTTTTCTTTCCCACATAAGAATTTTGAAGCGCCCTCTCTGCACTGCCACTGATTTTAATCCTATTTTAAGTCAAGAATCCTTACCAGGCTTCAACGAAATTCGACCAACTCACGTTGTTCCAGCCATAGAAAAACTGTATAATCAGTTTGAAAATGATTTTGGGCAGTTTGAGAGAAAGTTGAAAGGTAATTGGTAGTTTAAGAAATTCAAAGTCTTTATTTCTTTTCTTGTATTCTTTGAGTTTTTATACAAGAGACGCATTTATCCGTCTGGACGAACTTGGGTATTGAGCCGAAAATTTATGACAGGAGACATTTGACAATTGGCTAATTTTTAATTTTGTCTAATTAAAACCCATAATTTGGTAGCCCTTATGGGTGAAAGAAAATTCATGCCATGTCCAGAAGACAGCATCTTGGTACCTCTTAAGGGTGACCCGAAAACACTGACCCCCCTGTCCATGGAGCCCCCCCACGGACCAGGTCCATGGACTGCCTTACGGACCGGTCCACGGACTGTCTCTATCTACGGACTGTCTCTACGGACCACCCCAAAAAACACAGAATTAAAAATAAATAACAACTGAAATTTGTTTATACTGGTTGTATGGATAGACCACTCTTGCGAATAATTGAAAATGATTGACTCATTGTCCAAGTTTGAGAGCTGTGGTATTCCTTTCTTCCGTTTTAGAGCATTGAACTTTTTGTCCAATCTTAGACAGGCGCTCTTTCAATTTTGTCGATTTTGCCTCAATGGTAGAGCAAGTGTGATTCAGGTCGAGAGGTGACAAGGTTTCCTGAAGTCGACCGCCTGTCTGAGAAATTGGACAAAAAGTTCAACGCTCTAAAACGGAAGAAAGGAATACCACAGCTCTCAAACTTAGACCACTCTTGCCGGTGAAACCTCAGCCGTTATGCTCCGCAAATCGGTTGTCGTCCTGGTTCCTAAGCGCTACCCCCCGAAATATGTCGCGATGGATCAAAGACCAATCTCTTGCGAAATCAGTTATGCAAGGCTCTATAACTTTTGCGGCCTTTTCATGATGAAATCGATGATTACCAATTCGCACTTGTGGGAAAATCGACCACCCAAGCTTTTGTCTACTCCCTTTGTCCTTTTGTCCTTTGTCTTGTCTCTTCTAGTTCTTTTACAGGCTTTCGACCAAGGCGATGTTTATGTTTCAATAATTTTTTTTTAATTCCAGCAAAGGAATGGATTTAGTGTATCATGTATCATATGATCGTGGTGCACGTGAAGCTACCATCGGTTTTATCAGCACTTTTTTGTCAGGTCGAGCACATCGAGTTCTTGATCTGGCTCAATCACCACTATGGTCGGGAGCCGGGTGGAAGCGGAATAAGGAATGATGAATAATCGGTCTTAAAAAAGAAAATGAATAAGGTCAAGAAGTATGATTATTTTATGACTAGCTCCGTGGCGGGCACGTCTGAACCAAAACCCGCGCTGTGATTGGCTACCCGAGCTGGCAAGATGGAGCTCAGGATTTCTCGCTTGGTCCCGCAAGATCAAAGATCATTTTTTGGTGTTTTATCCCATATAATAAATCCTTTATTGACCAACCTTGTTTGGTCAAGATGGCTGGATATTAACCAAGTGTTTGTGGACCTCAACGATGTTGCTACTGTGGGTACTGTTCACATGTCCATATAGTAGGAACAATGGTCAGCGGTCAGCTTGCAACGTACCTAAATGCTTCGTAAAGTATTTACCACAATATGGCGGCCGTAAGTTCTCCAAGATTGGCAAATCTGTGGACAAATCACGTACAGTGTTTTCATCTTTCCACTTTTCTTTCCCACATAAGAATTTTGAAGCGCCCTCTCTGCACTGCCACTGATTTTAATCCTATTTTAAGTCAAGAATCCTTACCAGGCTTCAACGAAATTCGACCAACTCACGTTGTTCCAGCCATAGAAAAACTGTATAATCAGTTTGAAAATGATTTTGGGCAGTTTGAGAGAAAGTTGAAAGGTAATTGGTAGTTTAAGAAATTCAAAGTCTTTATTTCTTTTCTTGTATTCTTTGAGTTTTTATACAAGAGACGCATTTATCCGTCTGGACGAACTTGGGTATTGAGCCGAAAATTTATGACAGGAGACATTTGACAATTGGCTAATTTTTAATTTTGTCTAATTAAAACCCATAATTTGGTAGCCCTTATGGGTGAAAGAAAATTCATGCCATGTCCAGAAGACAGCATCTTGGTACCTCTTAAGGGTGACCCGAAAACACTGACCCCCCTGTCCATGGAGCCCCCCCACGGACCAGGTCCATGGACTGCCTTACGGACCGGTCCACGGACTGTCTCTATCTACGGACTGTCTCTACGGACCACCCCAAAAAACACAGAATTAAAAATAAATAACAACTGAAATTTGTTTATACTGGTTGTATGGATAGACCACTCTTGCGAATAATTGAAAATGATTGACTCATTGTCCAAGTTTGAGAGCTGTGGTATTCCTTTCTTCCGTTTTAGAGCATTGAACTTTTTGTCCAATCTTAGACAGGCGCTCTTTCAATTTTGTCGATTTTGCCTCAATGGTAGAGCAAGTGTGATTCAGGTCGAGAGGTGACAAGGTTTCCTGAAGTCGACCGCCTGTCTGAGAAATTGGACAAAAAGTTCAACGCTCTAAAACGGAAGAAAGGAATACCACAGCTCTCAAACTTAGACCACTCTTGCCGGTGAAACCTCAGCCGTTATGCTCCGCAAATCGGATTAAGGCTCAGGTGTTGCCTTTTCCTTCGCTGTTGACCGGAGTGCTTCGAAACTAAGTTCTTCCGCCATTTGTTTGTTTTGTGTGTGTGTGTGTGTGTGTGTGTATGTGTGTGTGTGGAATAAAAATACATTTAAAAAAAAAAAAAAAAAAAAAAGTTCCTCTGCCATTTTGTTCAGGACAGAGAGATCGTGAAGCCTGGGCAAGTTCACAAACCCCCGCAAAGGATTCCTGTCCACAGCGAAGGAAGGGGCAATATGTGATTAATAGACTTTGTGCCTGAGCCTTAGTCTGTTGAATTTGCGGAGCGTTACGGCTGAGATTTCGTCGACACAAGTGACACAAGTGGTCTATCCAGACAACTGGTAAGTTTTAGTTATTTTCATTTCTATGTTGTTTTAGGGTGGTCCGTATAGGGGGTTTCCGTAAGGGTAGTCTGTAGACCGGGCAGTGAGGCAGTCCGTGGACCCAGTCCGTAGAGGGGTCCATGGACCGGGGGTCAGTGTTTTCGGGTCACCCAACCGCATCTGCTTAAGAGAGGTAACCGTTAATAGAGATCAAAGTACAGTTAACAAATCGAAAGTGGTTCGGCGTTGTCTGTACTCTTATCAACAACGATATTCGTCATCACAGTGATCAAGAACATTTTGACCACTGTGATGACGAATATCATTGTCGATAAGAGTACAGCCAATGCTGAACCACTCTCGATTTGTTTTTACCACAATATTCAACGCCAAAGAAAGTTTTTATTTCAGAGCGTGACCAAAATCATAACACGAAGAAAGAGCAAGCGTTGTCTATAACTTTCTCGCAATATGATTGGTTTATTTCCCAAAATGGGTGTTCGTGATTGGCTATTACATTGCGTGACAAATTAACGCAAGCATGAAGCATACAGCGTTGTCTAGACTCTTATCGACAAAGGAAAATTAGCCAATCAGATTGCAAGATTACAAGCAATTGGGGTAAAATAAATAATTATTGGAAGCAAATTGATAGGTGACTGCTTAATAGAGGGCCGCTTAATTAGTAGAGGTTTGACTGTAGTCTGAGCAAGTCTGAGCATCATGGTAAAGCAGGGAACTAACAACAGGGTAGTCAGGATGGCTCAACCTCATTCCCAGGGTTCTCTACCCTGGGATTGAGGTTGTGGACGACCCTGTGATCATCAACCATACTTTCCTACCTCTGCGACTGAGGTTCAACTCTCGGGCCCGAGGCCGCATGTGGGCTGAGTTTCAGTTGCTCTCAATCTGACTCTGAGGATTTTTCTCCAGGTTTTCCTCCCTCATCAAAATCGACTCTCAGTCAATTACATCCAGCAGTGAGTGGATGGGATAATTAACCTCTGGTATCCTTCTGTTTCATTTAACTGAATGAATAAAGTTGCTATTATTATTATTGTAATTATTGTTATCATCATCATCATCATCATCATCATCATCATTATTATTATTATTAATTGTTATTACTACCTCGTGGTTTTCATAGTGGTGTAGTAAAGTTAAGGAAAGCGTCACGTGCAGTACACTCAAATGGTTCACTTCTGCTTAGAAAAAGTAATATCTGAAAAGAGTATCCCAAAAAAAACAAATATTAACTCTTAATATATGAGAGCTTGCCAGACCTTTGGAGACAGGTATAATGTTACCCAACATGACCAGTTGAACTACATGTATAAGTTGATAAATACATACGTACATACTTAATTGACCGCTCCCCATAATAGGGGCTTTTCAGGGCCAATGAAACACAACGAAACGACGGAACAGAATAACAACAATAATTGGTAAGAATCCCAACTGGCCGGAGGCAAACCAGTTGGCTATTTACAAGTGCAGCTGAGAAGTTGAACCAGGGACCGCCAGGATCAAATTCAACGAGTGATCAGCGCGGGTCTTGAACCGGGGATCTCCGGATTTCAGGGCAAGCGCCCTAACCACTGGGCCACACTGCCTCCTAAATAGATAAATAACTCACCTGGAAGTATTGTTGCTTAACATTGGTTTTGTTAATTGAAACTCACTCAAATATGGCATGTTTTCAGACATTGATAACAAGGAAACATATGATAAACCTTGGACAACAATTATTGAACCACTGGAAAAGATAGGAAGTCGGTTAAGTTATGCTTGGCAAGTGACATCACATTTAAATGGAGTTCGCAACAGCCCAGAATTGAGGATTGCCTTTGAAAAGGTAGGGAGTTAACAATGGAAACAGGTTGCAAACATTGAAGTACACATTTGCTGTAGCTCCAGAAATAAATTATTGAAAAAAGGGTTCACAAGTTCTTCAACAATGAGTTTAACATTTGGAATACTGAAAACACATGGAACTCCCCGCTACTCAAACAGAACGCCCAACAACCAAAGCTTCAAGCAATTGTCTCGCACACAACTTAGGCGCATGTAACAGCAAATGCTTGCACAAAAGCAGAATAACCGCAGGACTGGTACTTTCCCCCACGCTCAAGAACAACGCTTCAATGCTGCAATGCTAAGTGGCCACACTACAACGTTGCACAACAGATAACATGTCCCCAAAGAACACTAAAATGCTAGAGACTATTGCTCCTTGTTGTAAACTATGTTAAATAAGATTTAACTGTATTTAGTACAGCTAACTAATAAGTAATTGATTACTACATGCCCATGCAACTAATTAATAGTTTTATACAGTCATGTAGCTTCTGATCAGTATTAATTTTAAAACCAGGCACTTGGGTTAAATTAGATTAGTTATGCTTATAAGGTCAATTTGAAAGATTGATGACCTTGGTGCTGCCTTTAGTCTCTGGAAAGGAAAATACTGCTATACATCTTATTTATTCACATCACTACTGATATATGGGCTTCCCATTTTCTTCTTTGTGCATTGTTTCTGATCAAAAGTTATGTTGACATCTGGTAATAAAAACTTGCCTTACTTCAG
Source organism: Montipora foliosa (assembly GCF_036669935.1). NCBI lineage: Eukaryota > Metazoa > Cnidaria > Anthozoa > Scleractinia > Acroporidae > Montipora > Montipora foliosa. The sequence continues at coordinate 2,059,337 of NC_090877.1, read as the reverse complement.
ACACTCCTGGATATCTCCTCACTCCTTTAGTTTGTTGAGAAAAGGTAAGGGCAATTGAAAGCAGTCGGGCAAAAAAGACAAATTCATTTAATACACATGTAGTTAATATCTTTGAAGGTCGTACACACTCACATGTACCAAAAAAATGTAAACTTAAGATCTTAAACTTAATTTTCTGTGTGTTAAGAAAACAAGAAACATGTTGTTCATTGTTGGCCACTGCAATGTTATAGTCCTGTGCTCTTTACATGCTTTTGCTGGACTAAAATTAATACTGTGCTAACTTGTTATAATTAATATTAAACTTTCTTTAATAGGTTCAACCACTAGTTGTCAAAGCCTCCATGAAAACAAAGCAAAGTGCTCCTTTGTATGATGCACTCATGGTAAGGCTATAGAATGTGTTGGATAAAATATCAATATATCTGTCATAGACATTTAGGACCGACTCACAAACATTCTTATTCAACTGACCCTTGCAAAACAAATCTGGAATATTCTGGTTATTTCCAGAATTTTTCTTAGAATATGAAAGAAAATATTTCTAGAAATTCCTAGAATTTACCAGTTTCCTTTTCTGGAAAATTCTAGAAAATTCTAGAATGTTAAATGAAACATGCTAATGAGTTAATGAGGAAAGAAATTGCCAGCTTTATTCCAGAAATCATAATCTGGGATCAAATCAGGTTTTTTCCAGCTTTTTCCAGTTTGTTACAAATTCTGCTTTCTGGATTTTTCTAGAAAATTCCTGCAAGCTATTAAATGAAAGCATGTGAAGATTATGTATTAATTTCCAGCTTTTTTCAAGGATATTCCAGTTTTTCATGATTTTCCTCTGCCTTTTCCAACCACTTAATTTTATTCCTTGAAGGCAATTCAACCATTCGTAACTTTTTAAATTTATCACAAGTAACTTTACTAAGCTTCTTATTCTAAGCAGTCAATTATGCACAACAAAAACAGGCATCATGTTTTAGCTAGTCAAATGGAACCTTTACATAGCATACATGTATGTAAAAGCTATGTTATGGGGTTTTTGGGTCTCTCACGTGTTATCCAAGATGGCGGAAGATGACAAGAAGCAAGATTTGAAAGATACTGGAGTTCAGTGAACGGATTAAGTGCTGACTTGGAGTGTGTAATTTTCGAGAGTAATACATCATGTTCCTTTTGGAATAAGGCCGATTATGAGACTCAGAGAGCATCAAACAAGGTAATCCTTTCATTGGTTTTTCTCACAATCTACATGTATTGAATACATCGGAATAAAAGCTTTCTTTTTCATTTCTCCGTGTACAGAGTGCTTTTATTTTCAAAGTTTGGAGCCTTTAAAGGACATTGCGTAAGCTAAGTAAAGTATTAACTCGAAAGATATCACATTCACATTCATAAGCTATATTTCAGAGAGCTATGTGACCTTTAAATAGTATTGCAATATTAATGGCATTTGCTTTACACAGACTGAACTATGTAATGTAGCAAGTTATATAGTTAGTGTATTACATAGCACGTAAGGAGCAGTAAATAGCCTTTATATAGCTCAACATAGTTATATGATAAACTTTACATAGCCTTCACATATGTCTGGTTCTACAAGGGAATTTTCTTCTTAAATTTTATACATAATAAGAAACTGCATGCTAAAGATTTCTTTAACTTTTTATCTGAAAAGAGTTAAATTTATAGAATAAACTAAAAATTTGTTTCATTTGAGAAATGTTAAAATTGTTAACAAGCTGTAGACAATCGTTTAGTTCCAGTTTCCTGCAAGAAATGAAGACTGAAAAAAACTGTCATTTTCTGGCAGCACCTAATAGATGTATCAAATTCAAGCTATTTCCAGCTTTTGAAAGAACCCAAACCTTGCAAAAACTGGAAAACAATTTCTGGAATAAAAGCTGGAATTTGATTCTGGAATAAAGCTGTCACATTCTAGAAATTTCCAGAAATTTCCAGAACTTAACAGAAAGCTTGAAATTCATTTTGCAAGGGGATACATGTACCTGAGTTCTCCATTCATATACAATGCAAATTTTATGAATTTCTTAAAGACAGTAAGATTAACAATTAATAAAGTAACATCATGATGACATTTCCATGACTTCTTTTCACCATTGTCCAAAATCAGAAACCCATAAGGGTTGAAACGTGTAACGCGCGTTCACAGCTTCCGAATATTCAGTGCGAACTGATTGGTTGAATGTTTCAGTGCTAAGTACCATATTTGGAAACCCCTCGTTTCTGTTGTTCCAAATATGGTAATTAGCAAATTGAACATTCAGAAGCTTGTTTCCCAGCACACAAGGGGCCGTTACACGTTTCAACCCTTATGGGTTTCTGCCAAAATTTAATGAACAAAATTAATGCTAGTACTATGTGTCAAATATACTTTATACTGAAAAATGGGGATTAATGTATGCATGAAAAATAATGAAAGTGAAAAAAGTAAACAAGAACTATCAGACAAAATAATGTAGTTAGCCTGTCAGTGTTAAGTTCTGGGCTTTTCTTTTGGATTAGAGAAAATTAGATACTAACCTAAAGCAAATTAAGAATGTCAACTGGTTATTAAGGGCTACAAACAGATAATTCAATCTTCACATTTGTAAAATTAATCATTGATATTTTTTGATTATCTGTAACAGCTCAGTGCATGTAAAAAATTAATTGTAACTGAAGGGGGTCATTCTTTTCAAGTACGTACACATGCAGCAGCAAGCTTTGGAATAGCCTTCCTTTGAATGTGTGAAAAAGGACACTATTGGCACCTTTAACCCTTTCACTCCTGTAAGTGCCACACAGACTTACAGATTTTACTCTGTCTAACACCAGATGATTTTACTCGTCATTGGTGAACCCCTCAGGAGTGAAATGGTTAAGGCTGGTCTAAAAAAAAAAAAATTTAACTTGGTATTTTAATTAAACTTGTAAGATTGTATCAATAAAAAACAATTAGTTTTTAACTTTGAATTTTTTTCTCTCTTTATTTGTGTCTTCCCTACATGGTCTTAAATTTTAACTTTGACTACTTACTTACCTACTTAGTTTAAGGGCCTTAATTTACTTAATCAGTATGTGATTAATAATTGGTCACTCGCATGCTTATCAGTTCATTTTAATGAGTTTCTTTTTACACATTCCATTTTAATTTTAGCCAGTGTTTTCCTTCCTTGTTCCCTTCCTTCCTCCCTCTCTCCATCCCTCCCTCCCGCTTTCCCTCCCTCCCTTCATCCCTCCCTCCCTTCATCTCTCCCTCCCTTTTTCCCTCCATCCCTCCCTCCCTCCCTTTTTCCCTCCATCCCTCCCTCCATCTCTCCCTCCCTCCACCCTCCCTCCCTCCCTCCCTTCCTTCTTTCCTTATTTACTTTGAACGAAAATGTTGTCTTCTAATGGACAGCTTTTCTCAGTGTTTTCCTTCCTCCCTCCCTCCCTCCCTCCCTCCCTTCCTTCTTTGCTTATTTACTTTGAATGAAAATGTTGTCTTCTAATGGAGAGCTTTTTACTGCTGGAATCAGTGAATAATGTACAGTAGAACCGACTGTGGGCCGTCTGATGGCCGACAGTCGGCTAACAGTCGGCCGACAGACAGTCAACTGTTGGCCAACAGTCGGCCGACGGACAGCCGACAGTCGACCGACAGTTGGCCGACAGGTTTTTTGGGGAGCTCTTCTTCACAATTACCGAAAAATCAAATACATGAAAATAGAATTGGTGCATCTTACAAACTTTGAATGAAAATCTTTTCTTTTTAAGTTAATGGAGAGCATTTTACTTTTTGAATCAGTGAATTATGCACAGTAGAACCAAAGATATGGCCTTTTTCAGTGTTTGCCGTGACGCCACACTGAATCTGTAAAGCAAACGAGGTTCGAGTGTCATTGAAGTGTGTCATTGGTGAAGAAGCGATCGATTCAGAGTTCGCCCGCTGTTTCAACCTGTTGGTTGTGTATCTTAGTAATTTGTGTGCTATGTGAAGGTTTCATTTTGTGGTATGCTGTAACATTTGCATTTATTATGAATTTGGGGATTTCAGTTTAAAGTGTCCCCAATTAGACTAGACACTTAAATAATTTAAAAGTTACTTAAAGTTTCCTTTTTGTACCCAATGCCACAATTAAGTGAAAGTATGGCAATGAATAATAACAAAGGCATATACAGCTGTATATGCGTACGCATATATACTCGTGTATGGTACATACATGGTATGCGTATGTAAAGTTTGTCTTTGAGCTGCACTGTAGTACTGTAATACTTACTGACACACTTACGCACCAAGTAGTTACACACTTAATACCTACGCACTTACTTATACTTCCGCATTTGCTTTAATACTTGTGCAATTAATTACTTACTTACTCTCTGTCTTACTTGTACTTTCTTACTTGTAATTACTTGTAATTGTATTTGTACTTTCTTGTACTTACTTGAACTTGTACTTTATTTACTTAATTGCTTTATACTTGTATTTACTTACAGTACAGCCCAAAAATAATACATGTGCAAGAAGTGGTGTAAGAACATGCAAGGTGGCGCAAGAAGTGAAAATACCATGTTTTTGCGGTTGACCTGCAAGAACATTCAAAGTGCAGGAAGTTGGAAAGCTTGCTGCAAGAAGCTGCAAGAAGTTTCGAACCTAACCGCAAGACGGAAAAAGTGCATGAAATTTAATAGCGAGTTCCACTGTAAGAATTTTCAGCTCGCACCCACGTTGTTTGTTCAAAGAGCTGATCACAAATTATTGTTTTCCAAAACATAAATTGCTTCCAAAAGCAAGGGATATAATAATCAGTGCTTTCTTCTTGGGAAACATTAATTTTGATGGCCGTGGAATCAGACCTCGATGTTTGTTCATACCCAGTTTGTTGCATGCCGTATTTCACACACTTTCTTAACGAAAGGCAAGAGAGCATGAATGTTTCGAAGCACTACTTTCAGGAAAAGAATTCCTTCAATCTCACTATTAATTACCAACAAGTAGGCCCACAAGCATACACTGTACTAGTAACAAAACACTTCTAAATAATGAACGTTTGAATCTGTTGTAGATTGAACGTGTAACAATTTGCATATGATGTGTCATAAGGAGCCGCTAGAAGCCGCAAGAAGGTGCTAGCTTGCAGAAGCAAAAATAAGTTCTTGTGCGAGCATGATTTTTGGGCTGTACTGTACTTACTTATACTTACTTGCGTACTTGTACTTGCCTGTACTTATTTAACATTTGTCTTTTTTGTGGAAAGAAGGTTGAAAAAAACCATTATGGCCTTGATGAAGGACAGGAACGGGTGGTAACTACTTTACTAAGATCAGCCCGGCATGGAGGAGTGGGATTGAAAGGAGAGCTGAGTGAACGATTCAGTGCTGTGCAGTTGAAGCTTGCAGAGCTATCAAACAAATTCAGGTGATCATTGCATATTAAAATTGAATGACTTCTCAGGGTTGAATCTAGAACATTCAGGAAGAAGATGGGCTGAAAGAAGAGTGGCAAGCTTAAGATTTTAATCTGTTAAAATAGGGGTCTCATTAGAAACTGTTAACTGGCGGTATATACTGCCGTCTATGTTGTGAGAAATTTTCTTCTCACCCCTGGCTACTCTTGCTTAAATTTTCACTCAAATGCTTGTAAAAGACAAGATTGTCCACCACTTAATTGATTAGCCCAGGCACCTACTTCAAATTAAAGTTATTGAAACCCCTGCTAAAACCCTTCCATTTTAAGATATCAACATCTTTGGAAGTTGATAAAGAAGGGTGTAGCCCACCTATCCTGTCAAACTCCACCCATGCTCCTGACAGAGTGCTCTCTGGTGGTTAAATTCATGCACTACTTGAACTATTATGTATGTGGCCACAGTTGTTCAAATGATGGATACCTGGTCCAGTATCTGCCATGTAAATCACTATCCAGTGGATAAGCCATAGCAAAACCATATTGGGCTATCCAATGGATAGTGATTTATAAGCAGTGGTGGATAGCATTATCCACCTTTTGAACAACTGGGGCCTGATGACAATGATATAAAGTACTACATATAATCGTTGGCTAGAGAAAAAGCTCTATCAATTTTCTCTGCTCAGGAAATTGGCATTGTCCCTCCCTGGTCCCAGTTGTTCAAATGATGGATAAGCACTATCTGCCGGATAAATAAATGACTATCCAATGGTTAGGTCATAGGTTTTAAAATTGCACTATCCACTAGATAGTGATTTATCCGGTGGATAGCGATATCCACCTTTTGAACAACCAGGGCTGGTCGGTAATTACAACAAAACTTGGGGTGGCTTTGTTCGTTGTACATACATGTACATGGTTGCCAAGCCCAAACATGGCTGCTTCACCAAAATGAAGATATAATGGTGGTTTAACTTGAATGCATGCAAGTCATGTCTCCTTGGTTCAACGTTTTTTTAAACTGCTTCAATTTCATTTTCTTTTGTTCCACACCTCAGTGAAATGACATAATATTGTAATAATATTTGGCATCAGAAAATAGAAAAGGTTTAATGTGATCCAGGAGAACTTCCAAGCACAGCACTTAATTAGCCATGTTCTTAGTCTTGTTTGGTATGGTATGCTCAAAGATAATTATGCAATCAGATGGTAGACTGGGTTTGGAATATTCAGCTTTTAAGGTAACACTGTTATACATTTTTTTTTGCAGATTTTAAATTGTTCAAATAACTTTAGAATTTCTTTAGGGAATCTGTCTTGTGATTCTTTTTGTCACTTAATAATTTCTGATCTTTTAGTAACAATGTGTTGGATGCTACAAAGGCCTTTTCAATAGTGTTGACTGATCCACAGGATGTTGTGGGGCTGCCTGAGTCACTTTTAAAGTTAACAGCTGAAGCAGCTGCTACTGATGATGTTTCAAATCTTGCTGGTTCCAGGTATTTTTTTCGCACCTGTCTAAATAGTACTTCTGTCATCAATTTCAGAGGTCACCAAAAGTATACATCAGAGACTTAGAAGTATTGTTTATACCTTGTCATAGAAGTAAACCACGTCGTATTCGTATGATTCAACTTGATTTATTTATTTATTGCACATAGCATACTTGACCCGACTCGAGAATAATACTACAACTATCTTCTCCTATTACATATAATCATGTGCTTATAGTGTCAATCAAAGGTAATCAAATGTCAAATTGAATGTACTGTTCAGATGTACGTATCCAACAAAAGGAATAATGTAAAGCAAACTGTAAAGTTACATGACATACCTTCTTCACTGTTGCAAGTAGGTTGCTTCAGGGTGCAAAGAAAGTCAGCTTTAAAGCTTCCCTTTGGGCAAGCCTGTGGCTAGCATCTACTATCCTGAGAGTCATTTTGATTAGTCCCAAAAAAGTTTCACAAGCAGTATTTATTTATACACATTTTAATGAAATAATTGTTAAAGATTAAACCAATAGTTAATTAATTAGCTGCCTTTAATATTTTTACTTTATAATCAGATTTAGTATATACTAAAACAATGGATAGCATTGAACACGCACGCTGATTGGCTACTCAAACTCCGTATATCCTTTGTTATTCAGTTCCGAGCAATTCATGTGGAATTTGCGTCCAAAAATGTTGTAATCTTTGCAGATTGAAATAAATGAGTTAAAATCATCTTTTTTTAGTATAAATGATACTAAAACAACTATTCACCTCAGTGTTGGTGGCTAGTGGTGAATATTTACCTCACCACTTTGCTCCTCGGTAAATATCCACCACTAGCCACTTCCACTTCGGTGAATAGTTGTCAAATATAAGCCAGCTCATCGAGCCACCCTGCACTAAATTAAGGTGGCTCAGATGGTTGAGCACTGGGCTGCCATGCGGGTGGTTGTGAGCTCGACTCCAGCCGGACCACCACTCAGGGTCTTAGAATAACTGAGGAGAAAGTGCTGGCTTTAAATTTATTTTGTAATTATACATCTGCAAAAGGTTAGACTTCAAAGTGTTCTTTGATAAGGACTTTAAACCATAGGCCCTGCCTCTCAACCTTTACTGTTAATCAACACTTTGGGATCACAGTGAAAGAACCCACACACTGTTTATGAAGTGTAGTGGGGGTGCCAGTCAGTCTGTGGTTTTTTAGTGCGATTTGAACAGCAAGTCAGTAATTTCTGTGATATTACAAAGCTAAGAGCTGCTAAACTTTGCTGTTTCTC
>NC_090877.1:2028678-2041178 GCF_036669935.1 Montipora foliosa | reverse complement strand
AGAGGTTGGAGGTTGTTTTTTCCACGTATTTAACTTTTGTCACTTCTGAACGAACTAGAAAAAACTTTTACCAAGCGAGCCACCATTTTTTTTTCAACAACCATTGTAAGTGCCCGCGATACGGTTGACCCCTCACCACAGAGTGCCCGCACAAACATTTGAATAGCTGTGGTTACACACATCTTGGGTTTGGGTCTTCGTGAGGGTAAATGGCTTGGGTTTGATTCAGCTCAGGTTTCATGTTACCCTTGGGGATGCTGTTACACAGTAAAAGACTCCCCTCTCAAGGTAAAATATAATTATATATGATTTCACTGACCTTGCAAATTAGTTCTGCTTTATGATTGGCCAAGCCACCTCAGGGAGCAGATAAACCGTACTTTTCAGTTCAGAAACTGTCATGGGAAGTTCTTTTGTTCTTTTTTATGTATCCATGGAAATAACCATGGGGCAGTTTCGGTCTAGGGAAAGCGGTTACACACAAAAACGTCCTTACCCGCGAGCAAACGCTATTTACCCATGGCTTAAAAGGGCTGGTGTATCCTCAGCTAATATTACAGTGGATTTCACAAAACTTTCGACTGGCGGTCTGCGAAGTTCGTTGTAAATTCTCAAAGTTCGCTTCCAACTTGGGAATTTTATTACGTAGCTGTCAATCAAATGATAAAGTTTGAAACAAACTTAGGAATTTCGCGCCGAACTTCGTGGGAATGTGGCGAAGTTTGCTGCGGTTACCCCACAGTAGTTCTTTCAATAGAACACTCATCACAAAAATACATTGTCTGCGCAAGCTGCTAAATACTGGATAAGTCTATTTTCATTTTCAAGAGTCGTTGATTCCTGTGGAATATCGCTAAATTTCTTGAAAGATTCAAATAAACCAAGATCTTGCGTTATAAAGCTGCGGCTGATCGATTCATGTGACCGGACATTTTCGGGCAAACGAACGTCAATATCTACCAGTTTGTTTTGGATTTCACTGTTGTAAATTCTGGATTGGTAGTTACACAAAACTCCATATAAATACTCTCATCGTCAGCACGCGCTGACCGAGTGTTATCTCCACCTTTGTTGTCTTCGATATACCCTCTGCAAACGAAAATATCAACAATTTTGCCATTTGATTGACAGCTACATAATGAAATTCCTAAGTTCGAAGCGAATTGTCGATATCCAGCACGGTTCATTCGGCAACATAGGTCAAAAGTCAAACGTTCAAAGTCCAAAGTTTATTTAGAGCTCAACATTTTATTGTCTCTCTTTAGTTTGGACATGGTCTTCAACACATGCTAACCACTGTTCCTTACTCATTTGCTGCGGGAATTAATAACGTTGAATGGGACGCAGTAAGTTATTAAATTAAGATATTTTTCTTTCCAAATACCGAACTTTGTACATAAAGGAAGTTTCCTGCTGATAAAACGCGGGACATTTCATAGACTGACTATATGGAGTGGAGTAAAGTGAAGTGAGATACAATCCACTGCCCATACTATTTAGGGTAGGGTTTTTCGGGACTATTTCGGGACAATTCGGGACTCGACACGACTTTTCGGGATCACTCGGATTTTTCCGAGCATCCCCATTTCTTCAGTTACTATACTGTACTTTTCGTCCATACTGCTTGTCGTCATCAAATCTGTCACAGGGAACCTCCATTCCTGGAAGGGAATAGCTTTTTAAGGTGGAAATCGCGTTTGCAATCAACTTTGTTAAAATTTTCCTTCAAAAATGTGTTTGCATCAGAAAAAAATTAACTTAAGAATCGCTATTTCCACTTTCGAATTTCTAGTGTACAGCCATCTTGAATAATTATGACGCGTCACGGTTTGCACTGTTTCTCTGTCACCAAGAGCTTTTGTATAACAACTGTAACACGTCACAATTATTCAAGATGGCGACGCCTGGCAAATTTGAAAACTAAAAATAAGGAGTTCTGGATTCATTTATTTCAGATACGAATTCTTTCTTTGAAAAAATGTAAACACATTTGCTTGTAAACAGTATTTTCTGTGGTTTGAAGTTTTATTATATGGCAAGCAATTCTCAGGCGTAACAGAGCACTCTGATTGGCTGTTTTTTGGTCGGGATTTTACAGTGCGGACCATTACCATGGAAACGATCCGTTTCCGCATTTTTTGTCTTTCCCAGGAATTCAAGTTGAGCGAAACACAAAAGTTTTTAAAAAGCGGAATTTAAGTTTTTTGCATCACAACAGTACAGTTTTAGCAAGCGGAATTTAGTTTTACATGTAAAAGGTTACCGTTCAAGGTTCGCTGATGGAAGACGAAGATTACAGACATTCACCAAGCGGAGAAGTGTCCGATCGCTCAAAGAAACGATGCCAAATAACAAATAACTTACTAACCTCACTTGCTTGGGACCGTAGTGCATGAGAGTGAACATTGGCTCTCGGTCGTTTTTGTACGGACCTCGCTGCGCACGGTCCGTACTGCCACGACCTCGGGGCAATATTTCCCAGTACAGCCCTCCCTCTCGGTTAGTGAGAGGTCAATGTTTTTTGAGAGTGAAGATACCATTTGAGGAAACAACGGATGTCCCTGTCCAGAGCAAGACTAGGCCATAACACCGCTGATCTTTTTCAACAACGAATGGAGTCCTGTAACATCCAGTACAGTAGTTATTACTAGAAAGACTGTAACACGGGTCCATGTGCATGAAATCAGAGGCTGTAAAAACAGCGGGACGTTTGAAAAAAGGACCTTGGTTGTATAAAGCAGGTACACCGAGCGAGCCCGCAAATTTGGAAGGTTCTAAAATTTCGCTTAAGTATGTTACTCCGTATCGCTTCAGGTAGAATTACCATCTCAATTCATGGAAAACTGGCTGTATGATAAAACCACGATTGAGATGATCAGCGGTCATTATCAAACAGGGGAAAGTCTGCCGGATGAACTCTTCCAACAAATTTACAAAGGTAAGAAAGGACGGATAAATATCAGAATTTGTTATGTTTAAAACCACCATAGCGGAAGCAGTTTACCTCTACCGTCCCGTTACAGTATCGATACATCGTATTTTGCGTCTGTTTTGCGTGATTTTTGTGGGCAGAAAATCGAGGACCTAAAGAAACTAAATCGGAGAGAAGAAATGAAGGCTAAAATTAAAGATATGAGCAAGCAAAACGTCACGAAATGGGCCCGTGCAAAGCAGAAACCTTACAGAGCCTGAACGTTGGGTGTACTGTCCTTTGAATGTCACAGGAGGGGACATCGATGATTTGACAGTCTGTTTTGCTTGAGGATGACAGGTTTTCTTTTTTTTTTTTTCACTAGCTCGAAGGTTTATGGGTGGTTCACAGATGTTACGCCAGTTGTACTTCGCTGCACTCGATATGGTAGTACATACAAGGTAAGAAATGTGGATTACAAGTCCGCAGAATTAGGAAGGGGTGGGGAGGTTGGGGGGAAGGGGGTGTGCGGTTTACCCAATGTTCGAGAATTTTGTTCTGTGTGCATTTGCTTGTCTTGTCCTAGGTGTGTCTATGCATCAATTTTAACCGTGGAATATTGCGCACTTTTAATCACTTTGTTTAATCACATACTTAACAGTAGTTCTGGTTTCAGAGCAAGATCTGTGCAACCGCATTAAAATCCAACTCCCTGACTAGAGTGCAATTCGAGGTGTAAATCTCAATGTTCGATTATAGAAGCGAGTTCTTTCAAGCAGTAGTACTTTCCTTTGATAATTTGTTTTTGGAAAGTTCATTGACTATAGACCATATCAGCTTACTCAATGTTGCACTCAATTCAACCCTTTAAGAATAAAACGCTTTGTTCCAGGAATTTCCATAATATTTAAATGTAAATACATGGTGATGCAAATACAATACACAAAGAATCTTAACCCCGGGAGATTTGAATTGGGTACAAAATTGAGTTAGCCGATTTGGTGTATTCAAATCAATGCTCTAAGTAGAGCGCGTTTCCTCAAGTTCGTTAAGTATTCTTATAGTAAAAGAGCAAGAAAAAGAACAACTTAAAATCTTACTTCTTGTTGAAAACATGGTTTGCTAATTCACGGGTTACTTCAAAGGAAATTGCTTGCAACTTCAACCTCGCTTTCAGGAGACCATGGGAACGAGGTTGTTGCAGCTGAGCCTTGTGCTAACTGGCCTCGCGAGCATGAGCACTAGCACAACATACCTAACCCAAACCCTGTACCAATTACTCGCTCTCATTCGCTGTGCAACTTAACGTTAACCTAGAAATTACTTTTAAACAACACAATTCAAAGCTTTATGACAAAGACAAGTCTGTCTTTCGAGCATACATAATTTAGGTTACACACAACAGAGAGAAACTTTGAAAGAATGTTAGGCTGAACGGTTTTCAAAAACCCCAATTGCAATCCATTTTTGACCTTTTTTCAATTTTGACCATCCCTGTCTGTTTTGTGTTTGCTGTTTTATTCAAACCTTTCTTCATAGCCTGCGTAGCAAGCGTTTCCGTGGGGTTTCCGTGGAAATTTGGATGTTTTGGCCCCGCGAAAATTGCACGAAAACCCCACGGAAACGCTTGCTACGCAGGCTATTTTCTTCAGTGCTGGATTTGGTTGCCATTTCCCAGACCCTGAATTCCTAGATTTCACCTATGACATAGCCCCTTTAACTTATCGTAAATTAGTATCTTTTTTTTCTCACAAAAGGCGCTACTAGTAATGTTATGCTTATCCTTGCTTCGCTTGTGATGGCCAGGCTTAAGTAGTGAACAAATAAGGGGAGCTTAAGGACGGTGCCTACTAATTCAAAGATAATTTTTGCCCCGGCTTATGATTATGCAGGAAATATAGATCTTGACAAGTGTCATTGAAATCCAAAAAGAAAATTGGGGGTAACCACGCATTTTTCAAAGATAATTCATGAATAATATTTGTAGAAAGCTTTGAAATACAAAGCATTGTTTGACGTTCTTTCTCAAATTGAAGCTAAATTATCTCTCAAAAATGCATGGTTACCCCCAATTTTCTTTTTGGATACCAAGAGTACTTACTAAGATCTACTTTCTCCGGATAGGTTTAAACCGGGCAAAAATATCCCTGTATTAGTGAGCATCACCGAGGAAACTCGAGTATCTCGAGATGCGCAGAACGTATGCGCAATAGCAATAGTAGACACCGTCCTTAATTGCCCTATTATATTTTATCGACAGCTCCGAACCTTGGCGCGTTGTTCAAGACAGAATCTCAAGTGAATACACAGTTCTTAAACCTCTAAAAGAGGACAGGTTTCCTTGCTCGTTCTTGCACATCTTTTCTGCTGGATATGCTGCCGGGTATTATTCATACAAGTGGGCTGAAGTAAGTTTTGAGTGCAAAGCTCTCGTTATCTTTAAGTGATGTTTCAATCAAATTTGGTTGGAAATGCTTCAGTTCACCTGGCGCCGCTGTCATAAAGAAATTATAAACGCGTTTAGGTTGCCCTATTGTTCCGACTCAAAGATCTTTTGTTTGATAACTAAGCAGTGGAACCAATGCGAGGTTGCACAAAAAGTACTTGGTTTATCGCGCCCACATTTTCAATTGATTGTACAATGCACTATCGTAATTAAATGCTGATTTCATGGAGGATATATTATAGAAGCGATGAGCTCATGCTAATGTGGGCAAAACTTTTAAACGCCTATTACCCGTATTCATAATTAACGCCCAATAAATTACTCTTGTTTATGTGCTAATTAGATAAACCAACATTTCTCTTGTATTTGTCCATCGCGCAAGGACAAGAATGCTTTTTTGGCCGCCATTTATGAATGGGGTCTATTGCGCCATTGGTCTTATGCTCCACTCACCACCCTCGCAACACTTTGTTTCCTTGGCGACCCACACTTTGACTGGACAGTTCGGTAGTCGATAGCAGAATAATTCGTGACACGTTTATTGGCCGTTACATCGCTTCATTATAGCATTTTCCATCTCTTTTTTCAGCTGATGTCAGCTGATGCATTCAGTGCCTTTGAGGAAGTTGGACTTGATAACAGGAGCGCTTTACGTGAAGTGGGACGAAGGTTTGTAATTCCTTTCAAGGCTTTAATATACCAACGACCGGTTATCTGTTAATCATTCAGCTGCGCTTTGACTGAGAGATTATACACGAGCCTTGATATCCTTTTTTGCAGGTTTCGCGATACCGTGTTGGCCAGCGGCGGGGCGCGTCATCCACTTGACGTTTTTCAGGACTTCCGTGGGAGACCTCCATCTTCGGACGCACTTTTGAAAAGTTACGGGATTGCGTGACGTAGGCAGTCACACAAGTGTCACACTGATTTGGTGGAAAGGAAAGCCAAGTACTGATTGGGTTCAATATTGGATTTCTTATACCACCATGTATATTAAAAAAAATGTTATTGGAGACAGGGGCACAAGTAACGTAGAGAGGGACGTCAAGTGATGAACTATTTGGCTAGACGTGACAGTACGGAAGAAAATACTTGTAACGGTGTTTTTACGATGTCTCATGGCATATAAATAGAGTAAACGCGGAGGCCCAGCAAAGACCGCAGACTCTCACTTCTCCCACTCTTCAGAGTCAAGGCTTGATTCGGAAGTTGACCTCCGCTCAGGTTGTGGTAACGTCATTGTCACCTAAAACAGTCCTTCTCGGGATTACTCACCCGGACGATCGTACTTCACTGACTGATATGACTCCTAGGTTCAGACCATTAACGAGGGGATGAACTTTTGGCGTGCTTGCTTTTACCTATAGCAATGAAATTCTATAATATTCAATATTTTTTGAAAATTTCTAAAAATAAAAAATGGGCTTGATCATCTTTTTTGAGTAGTCTTTTTCAAACTACTTTTTCATGGCAAAAATGGGGTCTGAACGCAGCTATCACGTCTCTCGTTGACTGCTTCAAAAAATTATGGGCACCAAAATAAGGATAATGGAAACAATGGAGCCTGATCCTAATAAACACAACAGAGCTTCATTCCTTCTTCACCGTTTCAATAAAATTCAGAGGTAATCATTCCCTTTTCTCTGTCGGTTTGCTCCTTCCATAAGAGGAGCCTGAAGCTTTAACACGTTGGCAAAGTCATGAATCGTATAGAGACCACTCTTTTTTACGATCCATGGCGAAGGCAAACAATTAACACTATGCAAAAACTCCCCTTTTCTCAAGTTTCTCATGCAATGATCGCTTGCAGATCGCCACCATTACCTATTGTAGCTATGTGGTTGTTTTCCTGACAAGTGTTGATGGCAGACGCAGTTGTTATCAACTCAATTCAGTCGTTGCGAGCCGGCCGCAATAAAGCCTATTTTTCGGGAAGAAAAATTGAATACTGCCTCATGGCTGGGGTTAACAAAAATTAACGACTATGACTTGTAGGTCCAAGAAAAGAAACCACTAAGCTCAGCAAAAAGCTACTGTGCCGTAGCGCTGCGCACTAAAGAATCAGGAAGTTTAAGCAGGCCACGTTTTTACGCCGCGGACGGCAACCGAAAGTGCGCTGTTTTCCCTTTGAACTTGTATTACCACCATAACCTTTCCTTTTCGGCCAGTGCGATCGCTTTTGGACGCAGCTGGCCCTTCGCTGCTTTCTGCTACCGACCTTGCCTCCCGGTACGGCATTGAGCGAGAGATATGTCGGCCCCTAAACCATGTGACAAATCCCACGCCTACTCACAGCTCCAAACCGCCCTTGTCAATATAGCATTAGAATTCGCTAACTTAAATATTCAAGGGAAAAGTCGTTTTCTCTCTCATGTGGTAAGCACTGTAGTCGCAGATTACAAATTGTGCGCACGCGCCCTGCGAAATGTAACATACATACGTACATTAACTTTATTTCATCTCGAATTTCAGAATAACTACAGGAGCTAATGTCTTCGAGACATAACATTTGCAGCTAAAATACATAGCATAGACAGATACATACTAAATGCATGATATTTAAAGATATATTCACTAAAAAGAAAAGCCACTGTACAAAATGCGGCCTTGGATTCTCTTTTAAAACCAGTAAACTCATAGGTACGGATAAAATCAGGTAGCGCATTCCGCAACTTAGCTGATACCTAAGAAAAGAAAACTAAGACCATAACTGGTTGTTCTAGGTTTATTGAGGGACAGATATAATTTCCGCGAAGATCATGTATAAGAAGAGGACGGGCCGGGAGAGAAAACATATTTTTCATATAAGCAGGAAAACCCTTTTTATGTCCAAAAAATACAAACAAACATATTTTTATAAAGTAATATGAGGAAATTTGGAATGCGGTTATTGCAGAGAGATGTAGAGTTTGACTTTAGTAATAAGAGGACAGGTAATCTGCAAATATAAATCTTGTTATTCTCTTATTTACATTATACCGTTTCTTTGACACGAGGATTACAGCGAAATGAAAGCACAACTTTCTCGCGAATTTTGTATCATAAAAACTTGTAAAGAAATCAAAAGTCTAGGTTAACAGCACACACCAGGCCTACTCCTAAGTATATGACAGGAAGTGTTTTCCTCTGGCCGCGCTTCAGCCATTCGATGAGGGCCAGTCTCGTGCTTCTTAAGTTGCCTCGCTCATGCCCAAAAAGAATTCTGGGTAATTCTTACATTCCATGACAAGGGAACAGTCCCGATTCTCATTATATATTTTTTTCATAAGTAACGGGCCACCCAGTCCTACCACCAAATACTGCATCGATTGAAGTTTTTAGCTTTCAAAACTTGCCCAAATTGTATCGGTAGGACCTGGAATTCGTCCACAGAAAGGCCAGAGAAACAACTTCACTTGTGAATTGCCATGTTTACAACAGAGCATTTTAGGCGTCCCAGTCTGCATGAAACTATCTCTCACCTCTGTCTCGAGAAGACCAGACACGCACGCACGGTTCTTACGTTACGTTTATGCCTGTAGAATCGAGAACTGAAATGCCAATAGCCCTTTTCACGGTTAGTTTTTCTTATTTGCATTACAACTTAATCTAGCATGTGTGTGACGCAATTTCGGGCTATTTTGTAGTTTTAACCCGAAATTGCCTCTCATCCACGTTAGATTACATTGTAATGCAAATGAGAAAAACTAATCGTGAAAAGGGCTATTGCTGGTAAAGACCAGCATGTTAGTTTTTTCGGTAGGCTAGTTATCGGAGAGCCAGAAGATTTACGCATGCGCTGACGGAATGTCATCTCCATTGGAGATGAGTTTTAAAATCTGAGAGACAATACTGTGCTAGAATGCGAAATGTTCACTTCTGGTTGCCGTCGGTCGAGTGCTTAGATTCCCTCAGAAACTACTCGACACTTTACCCGAGACAATCAGACAGGAAACCATTGGTTTCCAGCGTCTGAACATGGAGACTTGGAAACGAAAAACATGCCAATTTTTGTCTTGCACAAAGGCAAAACAAACTTTCGTCAGGTGCAATCGGCTTCATACAAAAGCATGCAGGACGGATAAGCGCGCTGCAAAGAAAACTCGCCCAAAATAACGCCCTCTCGTGAATACGATAAACTGGGGACAATCTGCATTGCCTACCAACGATTCACCATGGCGCGTTCGATACTCAACTGATAAATGACACCACCAATGATTGTTTTTAGCGTCTAAAATTTTAATATGCTAAATGTGTTAGATTTCCATTTACAGCTGATATGGCGTTTCACAGTTTAAAAAAAGTGCGACACTGAGCTACGGAGAAGGAATAAAATGCCCACTGGACACTCCCAAATAATCATTGTTTTGCAACCAATGTCTACCTATCAATATTCAGAGAGGAACAACGCCTTCCAATACAACACATGTCAACTACAAAATAAGTAACAATACTAATCTCAAAATAAACTGAATACAGGGTAATGTGAAGTGCTGGATTTCTATCCCATATGAACCACTGTAACACACAGAACCTAACGATACTACAAAAGAAGAAGTTAACAGTCCTCAACTGAATATATCATGATTTCACTGGCCCCCGCCAGTACAACTAAATTTACAAATTGTAACGATGCCTGTAGCTCTGAATGGTTTTAAGCACAATTTTTAATGAAGAGATATGCCCAAAAACGGCTTCTGGAATGCATTGTCACTTAAAAAAAACAAAACAAACAAACATGATTATTGTTGGAACATTCTAAGTATTTGTCACGCAATGTTGCTGGCGCTCCCTTTTTTTGCAAGTAGCTATGAAATATGATGGAGTGGATGCAGAATGCTTGCAAAACAAAATGCGATATTTTCGCAAATCCCATAATACAGATCAATTATTTTGGGGTTATTTGCATTGCAACAATGAACATCCAATTCACTGAAGCATAGCACAGTCCCAAGGGTAATTAACTTGTATTGTTTTTATGTAAAACGCCCCCAATAACGTATTGCATTGTGGGATAGGGAAATAGTATATTGGCCATTTCCGAGTTCATGTCTGCCTCCTCTTCAAAGCAAGTCTAAAGGCGCAGTTTTTCTTATAAAAATTAGTTTTCATTCATGTGTAAAGTGAAACTAATTTTGCACTAAGACTCGCTTTGAAGAGAGACAGGCAAACTCGGAATGAACTATTCCTTTTGAGTTTTTTCAACAGTTACATTAAAAATGGATTAGAAGGAAGTTATCAAAGTGAACTGAAAAAACAAACGATTTTGCGCCGCCTAAAATTGCACCAGTTTCTTAGCGTTTCCTGGATTTTTCACCATCTGCCGGGAGGACTTTGCAACGAAACTGTGACATTTCATTGTGGCCAGTCTTAAGTCAAATTTCATCGAAACTCAATGCGAGCAAAAACGAAGGTAATCTAAAGCAAGGAGTTCTATTTTTACATAAACTGATAATAAATAACAGCGGGAGTATCCGTTAAAGGAATTCTTTGCGGTGGTACATCTCTGGTTGATAGAATGACGTCACCACCACGCGGTTGGCGAACTTGCGACCAGCGAGGGACTGGGCTGCATTCTTTGAGTCGTCGGGAGAACTGAACTCTATGTATATCTGCAAAAGAAAATCGGCCATTCACGCTACGATTACAATTGCAACGAGGAAGGAAACAACGAGTTTTCCATTTTACAGAACTTGGTCGCGTTTTCTTTCAGGACCACTACAGGCAAATTTCAGCTGGTCAGGGAGGGATTAGTCGGAATAACAAAGGGAGTCTGCTTGGAAAGTAACCTACTGGGTTTGCTTGCTCCAACGCATGGCTCCTTAGTTAATAGAAAGTTTAAGAAACGCCTCCGACAACAGGACTTTTTGCGATCGTAATTATCTTGAGATGATACATATTGTTGCGTTGAACAAATTTTCGCGCATTCATTGTTTTGTTGAATGCCACGTTTTCGTCGACATGCGGGTCGTAGAGCTTATCCATTGTTTTGTTGAGGACAGGAAAGCAATGTTAAAATATGAACGTTACGGTCATTGATACATCTTCCAAATGATGATTATATCGTATTTAGAGCATTGTTGTCGGTAGCCCTATGACATTACCAAGAGAAACGTACACTGCACACGTTAATGGTTACCATACCTTTCCACAACCTGGTGGTTCGAAATCTTCAACTGGCCTTGGTATTTCTAAGCTCACGACTTTACCATACTTGGAACATTCCGTGCGTACATCTTCGTATATTTCTACAAAATAATAATCACTCTTTAAGTCTCAATCTTATCAGCATAAACGAACGAAGTGTTCTTCTCACTGAGGAGACAGTAAATCCAAAAAAATTGCGCTAATCCTGCTCCCCAAATTGGTTTAAGTTAGATCTCATACCGGTACGAGCTTCATTCGGGGATTAAGGGTGTCCTTACACGATACCCTTACGAGTTCATACTGGTTCTCTTTATCGTTCACTGACATGACACCCATTCAAAATCTCATAACTTATACTGGAAAGAGTTGCATCTGTTCGAAATTCTCACCACAGCTGCGAACACTTATAGCAGTACCATGAAAAAAAAAAAACAGAGGAAAGAGATAGACAGCCGAGTTGACCAACAACCAAACTGAAATTGTACATCAGTATCATGTAAAAGCCCTTAAAAGTTGGTTTTCTCTAGAGACACAAGCATTAGCACCGCCCACCGGTGGCTCTGCCTCAGTTTGATGACCACCGGGCTGCGGGGAGGTCGTGAGTTCGACTCCGGCCGGACTAACACTAGGGGTCTTTAACTAACCGAGCAGAAAGTGTTGCCTTTGTAACGGCATCTGCAAATGGTTAGACTCTCTAGTCTTTTCGGATAACGACGATAAACCGCAGGCCCCGTCTCACAACCCTTCCATGTTCAGAACCCTGTGGGACGTAAGAGAACCCACACTATTCGTAGAGAAAATGTCGAACCGACACCGTGAAAATACTGGCTCACTCTTGAGCGTTTCGTAAGAGTGAATTGAATAGGCCATTTCCGAGTTTATGCCTGCCTCCTCTTCAAAGCGAGTCTAAGTGCGAAATTTTTGTGATGGTACTTAGTTCAATTTTACATATGAATAAAAACTACTTTTTATAAGGAAAAACTTCGCACTTAGACTCCCTTTGAAGAGGAGGCAGAC
>NC_090877.1:1996178-2026178 GCF_036669935.1 Montipora foliosa | reverse complement strand
TGCGGGCAAATCTTTTCAAATGCAAATTAATTTGCCCGCATTAGCCTCCGTTTCATGCTAGATCCAGTCCAGCTGTGAGAATTCAAAACTGGTCTACCGAGTCCGTAAGCTGATCGCTCGAAAACTGGGTGGATCGCTTAGAATACATGCAGCTTACCGATTGTTTAAAAAATTGTGGGCCAGGAAAGTTTAACAATAAACTTACCACATCTGTTATCGTGAGATCCACATACTCACAGAAGGCATATCCCTTTGATAGACCAGTGGCACTGTCCTTCACTAAATTAAAGGCTTTGAGTTCACCAAATGATGCAAGCAGCTCTTTGACCTGTTGAGAAGAAAGCAGAACCAGCCAAGCTTTAGTCACTAAAATGCTCATGTTGACATTTGAACGGAAACATACCGTACACGATAATTTCACACACGTAGCCACCAAAAACAAGGCTAATTGGCACAGGCGTTTGTTTTCATTTTCATGCGTTGAAGCCCATCTAGTAACGATAATGACTGTAGAACAAGCCCATAATCTCAGTTTCGTAGCCACAATAGCTTGTTTCTTCCTCACTTGCAAATTCAGACCGGTCATTATTACATACTCAAGTGAACAGTTCATGAATTGGCAAATGCAGTCAAAAACAATTTTTCAGACAAAATCTAAGCTTTAAAAGGACACAAACTTGGGACCATGAAATTGCAGGCCATGACACCTTAATAATCAATACTTCAACTCAAAAATCGAACTTGAAGATAGTTGGCTGCATGGTACGGCATTGCCTGGCAGATCAACCGGTGCTCCCTCACAAAGTGCCATTCCCATTCAAGCCCTCTTTTCCTGACGTCTTTTTGAAAGCACCTTTTTGCAAAATTTATTTCAATGATCATTCTGATAGTACAACATGATCAATTAATGGCAATGAATCATAACTTAGCAGTGCATACACACTCTCTCTCTCTGTCTGTCTAGCCCTCCTTCCACACACAATGCAGAAGAACTTGCCTTTGGCCACATATGAAGACCATATTAGTCCCCCCTAAGCTAGGGATTAAATGAGGGGGAAATAAAATTCAAATAATGTCAGTCTTGTTGGAATCACTATTAACAATAATTATTTAACAGCAATAATCATTCCACGGTAGAGGAGTTTCCTTTACTGTTGACAATTTTGGCGAGAAGACAAAAGAAAACTCTGCTCTTGCTCACAAAATTTCCATAAAGTAGTGCATAGTGCAAGAGTTCCTTTGGTCTCTCTCACCACATCAAGAGTAAACGACACTCAGCAGGAACTCTTAGTTAAGTTAGTCTATTCTGAAACAATGTATGAAAACTTAAGACTAATCATGTGGACTTTTAACCTATAAAATCTTAAAGAAATTAACTATTTTTCAGAATTGACTTGTGCTCAAGAAAAGAAGCATTATTATTCCAAACTAAAAGTTCCACACAAGTGATCACTCTATAACGGGGAGATTTGTAAGACGTTGATTGCCTATAAAGAAAAGCTGAAATAGAAAAGGCGCCGAGATCGCCGTCTTTGCTAAGCCGAAGGTGGTATGAGGATCTAAAAAAGAGAAAGACAGTGGCTGAAAAGTAATGGCTGAAAAAACAAAAGTAGAATTTTGCTGTTAGTCTGATGTCGAAAATCCCTGAAAAAAAAAATTGTCCAAGAAAGTTTTTCTTTTTAGAAGCCATCTTGCCAACTTTAAATTTTCGAAAACTGCTAAGAAAAGTCCTGAATCACAAATCATCATGGATCACTTTGCATCTAAGAAAAAATTATTTTGTGAATTTTCACTTTGCCTTTTTCGCACACACTCAAGACAGCAACAACAAAAATCAGTGTTAAGTCCAACAATTACAAAGAAAGGAGAAATTGGTTGTGCTAAATCACGACCAAAATGAATTAACTTTCATTTATTGCATCCAAACAATAAACTTTATTCTCGTCTCTCAGAAAACTCATTCTATGAGAAATTGAAAAGGTGCAATCACACTGTCACTGACGCATAGGAAACTCCATATGGAGTGCAATGCCCCCCAGTTCGACACCCAGCATGTGCCATATTCCTTACCTGATCTTCATTTAAATAGTTTGGCAATCCTCCAATGAAGATTTTGTGAGGGGAATCTGGTACAACAGTTGAAACTACACCAGGGACATGGATTGTCGCCGTCTCTGAAAACCAAAGTAAGACTGACTTATTTCAAAGTCATATTTTCAAAATCACTGACAACAATTACCGAAGATGATTTGTAAATTTTGTTCAAAACAGAAACACGTTTTAAGTTCCAATGTCTCGCTTTTAGTAATAATTGTCTGGCTTGTGATCAACGTTCATAAAATTAAATCTCCCATTGTTTTTTTTTTCTTACAATCCTCAAATAAACGTCACATTCTTCTGATTGGGTCTGGCGTTTATTTGAGGGAGGCGTTCAGTTCAGTTAAATGCTCATTTAACTAAGTAAACCACCACGAGCGTACCGGTCATCGTTTCATCTGATGCTTCTAGAGCACTGGGGTATGGTGCCATGTTCCAGCATCATTGGTTCTCGGGCTCGTGGCTCCCTTCTCAATTGAATACAAAGAACTCTTCCCGATTGTACTAGCAACCTACACTTGGGGTCCACAGTAGGCTTCCAGAAAGGTGAACTTCCTATGGGATAACAGCTCAGTGGTGAATATCCTGCGGTCTGGCACATCTGAAGACCATACCATCATGGCCCTGGTTCGTTATCTCTGCCTCACAGCAACCAGTCACTCATTTTCTTTCACTGCCTCTTCTGTGAGTGGGAAAACAGGGCTTGAAATAATTTCCCGGCTGGCGCCGGTCAAGTTGTCCGGTCAAATCTGTTTTTTCTTGTACAAGACCCGAATATGCATTATGTCATAACTTAAAACGACCAGACAAAATGTCCAGTTATCCAAGGATTTGACAGGATAACACCCATTTTGAGCGGACATTGTCTGTTGACCAACCGTTATTTTGAGCCCTGGAAAAATAACCCACTACTGACTCCTTGTCATGTTTTCAATTTCAGTGCTTCCGCCAGCTCGCCCCTCATGCAGACCTCCAGCAGACTCCAATCCCACGTCTGATCTTAAGGGATTTGGGCCTTCTCCGAATGAGGAATGCCACTTCTTATTAGCTAATGGCCTCACTCCTTCGACTCAGAAAGTATATTCTTCTCCCAACGCCACTTCCAAGAATTTTGCATTCTGGACAATCATCTTTCTGCATCGGCCTCAGTGTTGCCAGCCAATAAAGAGACCCTCAAGCTTTTGCCCTCATCTTGCAGACACTCTTCTCTAAAGGTTTACCTGTCTGAAATCTGTTCACTTCACATTAAAGAGGGCCACCCAGACCCTTTGGTAGGAGGCCTCCAGCTCCAGCGCGTTTTGCGAGGCATCAAGCACCACCAAGGTTCAAATCTGCCAAAGCGCCAGCCCATCACCAGTGACTTGTTGTGGGTTAACGTCGTTCCTTGGATTTTTCTAATCACAACCATTCCATGCTTTGGACCGCTTGCTCTCTTGACTACTTTGGTTTTTTATGTGCAGGGGAGTTCACCGTCCACTCTCTGTTTAACCACGACTTTCACCTTACAGTCTGCGATATTCAAGCAGATTCCCTGTTTAATCCAAGCAGCTTCAGAGTTTACATCAAAGTGCTTCAAAACGGACCCCTTCCGCCATGGTTGCCTCATCTACATTGACACTGGTAAACCTGACCTCTGCCCTGTTCGTACCATAACACAGTATTTGCATCTCCGTGGCTCCAATCCTGCCTCTTTGTTTCTCCTCTCAGATGGCACACCATTAATCAATTCTTCTCTTCCGACCTGCCCCTGGAGTCAGCTTGGAGACTTCCTCGGATTGGCTCATGGCTGGGTTGCAGGGATTTGCCAGCCATGGGGGCAGTTTTTTATCTATGGGCTGGCTGGCCACAGTGGAAGCCCCTGGATACTCCAGGCACCCACCTCCCATTTTAGCAAGGCAGCTGGTTAAATTTAGTTAAATGCTCATTCAACTATGTTAAGCACCACTAGCGCAGCGGTCATCGTTTTTTGGCGGTTACCTTTTTAGCGTTCAGTGTTTTAGCAGTCATCCTATCACTCATAGCAGTCATTGCTTTCTCTTGGGCGGTCTTCGGTCAAGCTGTCAGTGGTCAAACTCGCAAAATGGGGGCTCCGGTGGAACATCGTGGTTTTTGTCAACCAGGTTTTCACGAGTTTTTCTCAGGCGTTTGGAGCTGTTTTCATCGATACTTTTTGAGCTTTTCCCCCACCCCACCCTACCCTCTATTCTTCCTTCTACTGAGTCTATCAGTGTGACGGATGCCTGGAATGGGAGCTCATGGCTGGGTTGCTGGGGTTTGCCAGCCAGGGGGGCGGTTTTTTTTATCTAGGGGCTGGCTGTCCACAGTGGAAGGTGGAAGACCCTGGATACTACAGGCACCCACCTCCCATTTTAGCGAAGCAGCTGGTTAATTGGTACATTTCCTTCCGCAAGTATGTTACAGCTGTGCTACCAACTGGTTTCGGCAAGACCATAATTTATGAGAGCTTTGTCCTCTTAAAGGACATGGGTGACCCAAGTCAAACGTAGTCGATCGTAATAATTCCTCGTCATACAGTGCAGCTCAAAGATAAGCGAACCAAAATACCGACGACCAGATTCGGTCAAACCATTATCTATGGATTGTAGCCTTCCAGAAGAAGGGGAATTCAAGGACATGGCTTCAAACAAACATTGAGTCATCTTTTCTGCAAAAGGAGCTCTTTCTTTTGAGGTTACTGATTTAATGATAGATGATGAGTGGTCCATTCTAAACAAGAATTTGTCCTTGTGGACCAACTTCACAATGTCAAAACTTGCCAAAACACTCCCACATTCAATAATTTATTTTAACATTTATTCTGCAAATCCCACTAAAATGTGATGCCTCTCTCTGCATAGGTTTTCTACTTCTCTTTTTACCAGGCTTCTTTGGAGTGTCGCTCATTAAATTCAAAGTAAATACTGTAGTTTTCTGCAGTTTCCTTTCCAAATAGTTGATTGGATTCGACATGCATATAAATATTTCCACGCAGTAAGTGTTTATTTACCTCAGCAATAAAAGAGGCAGAACCATTTGTCATATCACTTTCACTTAATTAATAAATTAGCAGATTCTGAACGCGTCGGTTACAGAAGAGCGTGCCTATATCTCGCCCTATCACCATTCTCCCCTCAGCTCGCTTGCATGACCAAAGCAGGCAGTTCAACTAACTCAGAAGGGACTGCGAGCAGTCTATGTACAAAACCACAAATTTCAACAATTCACCTTGTTCTTAGGAAGACAATGGCAAAGAAATTGATCAAATAATACTTGTATGTTGCATACCCCCCGCATGAAGAAATTTTCTTCTTGCTCAAACCCATAACCTTGTGACAATTTTGCTCTCATGTGTCATCATCGCACAAATTGTTAGTCCAGTTATGCTTGCAGTGTGCTTAACATTCTTCCTTTGATGAAATGGTGTCCATTGATAGTGAACATTTACATACATACCTACATACTTAATTGACCGCTCCCCATAGGGGCTTTTCAGGGCCAATGAAACACAACGAAACAGAACAACAACAACTGTTAAGAATCCCAACTGGCCGGAGATAAACCAGTTGGCTATTTTACAAGTTCAGCTGGGATGTTGAACCAGGGACTAGCAGGATCAAATTCAACGAGCGGTCAGAACGGGTCTTGACCCCGGGATCTCCGGATCTCAAGGCAAGCGCCCTAACCACTGGGCCACACTGCCTCACATTTACAGAGTCATTTCTTAAAACTCCTTGGTCTTCCACATCTGCTTCAGGACAGTCTTCTAGTTTCATTGATCAACAAGTTGATTTTAGGTCCTGTCCACACATACACTGTATCCCGATATTTTTTTAATCTTCATCTTTTTCTTTCTGGATTAAAAAGTAATCCCATCCATACATAGCATATTCAAATCAAATTTGCCCATCCACATAAATCCAAAACGTACCCGAATTCACTCTAGTACTCAAAACTCCTTGGTAGCCATCTTGGGAATTGATTTTACAGTAAGGAACTGGGGACTGGAACTGGACTTTGCATCCACATGGTTCCAGATTCATAGCGGTTCAAAAATATCCACTGTAGAGAGCATAATTATTCACAAAGTTCGGTAACACAAGCAAATAAACCATTTTCGAAAGATCAAATATTCAGCTTGATAGCGAAGCAGTGAGGACAAAAACAGAAGGCATATCCGGAAAGAAAAAGTTGCAGATTCAAAAATATCCGGGCCTTAGAATGACACCATTAACTCAATTTAAAACTGCTGTTGTACATGCAAAATACAAGATTAAAATCAAAAAAGCAAAAATACATAACAATGTACCAGACATTCCAGGGATAGGTTGGTAATCCTTGGGTCTTCGTATCTTGAGTGACTGGCCCTGAGAGTGACATTAACATTATTTGCTATTGTGGTTACAGAATAGTTTCACATTTCAGCATCCATGCTGCCTTGTACTTTTAAGTGTGTCTTTGGTGATTATATTATCACAAGTACATGTAGTGAGCAAAAGAGTTTAAGCACAACAAAGCAATGACAAATAATAGCGGGATACAATGGAAAAAATGAAAACAGTATTAATTTTGCAAATTTGTTTTTTCCACTTAACATGGATAAATGTACATCCGTAATGTTTTTAGAGTTACATATATGTATGTACACTCACATATATAATGCAAGCATCACAAGCTGCGACAGTTTTGCCCAGAGCTTTGCAGTAATGTCATTTGACTTGGTTCTGCAGGGATGTACATGTAGCTAAGAATAAATTCAACTGGTTGAAGGTTTCATTGAGGCAGTGAGTTTGCACTCTGGGCATCATACAGGGAAAGAGAAGACACGCCAATACTAAACCAAATGTTTTTGTTTCATTTCCAGTATCGATAAGTTCTCGTGATAATTTCGTGTACTAACAGACATTCAATTGTTTTTTGTTAACACATCGAATGACTTAAATTAAACTTTGAATAGTTTGCAATCTTCTCAGTCGCTTCGATCGACAGCCAAAATTAAGCTGGCTATAACCCCTTTCTCAAGCAGCCAGTTTCATTGGCAGCCGGCCCTTAGCGACATACCTGTGTTTGTGTTAACGTTTCATTACTATTTTGTTTATTTCTGTATTGTGAATCACTTTTTTACCTCCAATATGATCCCATCAAAAGCCATTGCCTGTGTGGTCTCTTCAACAGATCGCAGCTAAAGAGAACATGAAAACATCAGTGCAAATATACCTACATTGTACGTTAAATCAAACAAGAAAACACTTTTTTTCTTGTAGGTTTGCCGTATGACTTTTCCACAATGTCATAGTTATTGTAAAAGAACATAGCATTGCCATTCAGTGGTAAAAAAGTTGAGGTGAGTTGCAAGCCATGGCAACAAACTTTAATAGAAACCGATGTCCACAGCTTCAACCCTTCCCTATTTGAGAGTGAGACTTGTACATTGTACAAGTAGATTTTACTCTACTGTAGATCTAAAACCAGACGATTTTACTCATCAAGTGAGGGTGCTTTAGGAGTGAATGCGTTAATAGGGAGCTTTAGCAACAACAACGGTGACGGCAACGAGAACATCACAAATTTGCATATTTAATGGACAAAAGCAATTAGCCAATATCAAAAATACCATAACAATCTTTGTTTGTCCCTCCCAAAATTTTGCATAAGCATTGTTTTTATTTTCTCTTGGGACTTACAATGGTCCCAAGGGAAACTGGAAACAACGCTTACACAAAATTTTGGAGGGACAAACAAAGAGTATAATTTATGGTATTTTTGATACTGGCTAATAGCACTGCATTTTACTGTATTCATTTAATTCACTGACTCCTAGGAGTGAGACTGACAAAATCTGATTTTACTGTTGTCCCCTGTATTAACGCATCACTCAACAAAGACGATCAATAATTATTACTCGTCAACTGGGGGCACTCTAGGGAACCCGACGAGTTAATGGATTAAACAAATGTAAAAGAACCTTATAAATGTGCAAGTTACCGCATCACGCGAGTCGCGTAGGGCGCAATGGTAAGAAATCTGTATGTGCAGTGGCTTGATGCTCGTGCACGATTTTAATTTACCTTTTGTTGCAAATTTAACAGTGGAAGGTGTTTGTAAAGGGTCAATTTTAGAAGAAAACATGCCTATAATAAATTGCAATATCTTCCTTCATGAAAACATTACTTTTTTGTTTACAAAGCTTCGTTCGCCGATCGAAAATCCATAATAATCCTTGGTTTGTTTTTCCTTTTGGAGACTCACTTTGAAAATTTTATACGCAAACTTTAACCCGATGGTCAAACAATCAAACGCTTCAGATAATTTACAACTGTTTTCCTTATCGAGTTGCGAACTTAAGATTGTGGACGATAACAGCACTGTTGACTGTAGGTAATAATATTATTATCATGTAGTTATTCTGCGTAATTATTATTGGTTGTTGTTAATGTTCGTGTGCGAGCGTCAAGAAAAAGTCATCCTTAAATTTCACATGAAGTTTCATTCTCAATGTTTACGGATATTCAATTAATGAATGTTTCAAAATGCACACTCCAAAAGTTTTGCAGTTGGCAAGAAATTTTAGCAACACACATGTTTTCTTTTGTTATGAATTTTTCCACCAAATGGTCAATGTTTCAACAAAATCGTTGCTTATTTGGGGTGAGGCTAAATGGCGTGGGTGGGTGGGTCATGGGTCGTGAGTCGTGGGTGGTGGGTCGTGGGTTAGGTTTGTTTGAAGATAAAAAATATATATATATTAACTCCCTCAGTGCTGGGTCCAAATTTGCAATTGCCCGCTCACGAATTATTTTACCCGAACACCTTTTATGAAACGTTGAACAAAGGAAAACTGTCTCCCATTAACTATAAATATTTTTCCTTCTGGTCTGGCAAACAATTTCGGTAAACATTAACGAAAATTACGAAAGTGTTCGAAAGTATATGCTTAACATTGGCATGCGCGTTTGCCGAGAATGAATGCATTAATTAAAAAAGAAAACTGTATTAAACTCGCTTGTTTGTTCTGGAACTTACGCTAATGGAATAACGGAACTCGCCTTACCCAACAACTTAGATATAACGATCTACTGCTTTTTGTCGGCACTTAAAGTACCCGGTAAAAGAAAAGAACAACTGCTCAACTTTTGAGTCATTTTCTAGCAAACATCTCAAAGGATTTTTGTCTGCACGTTTGGTCATGATTTGTTGATTTCATGAAAGCTAAGGATCAGCCGTCATGCATCAGCCTCGTAGCGACCGTGCGGTTGTTCGTTTAGTAACGTGGGAATGCTCAAGTATGATTGGTTAAAAATAGCTGAAATGCACGTCTTTGCCAAAAGCCTTGCAGTAGCAGCCTTCGTCATGGAGGATACACCGGTGAGTTGGACATTCTTAAATCAGAATTGTTAACGTAACATCTTTGGCACAATCCCTTCAGTGTACCTCGGTGTACACACTAGAAAGAGATCACGGACAAAGCTGCTGTTGCGAGAGGGTTTTTGAAACAGCATAAAAGTATGTATACATGACGTGTATACATGGAGGATCTCGGACCCACGACCCACCCACCAACGCAGTTTCGACACTCTCCTTATTCGTGCACGAAGAATTTATTTTCCATCGGAATTTTCATATGTAAACCAGATGCACGTGTTTATTGACACTTAAACGTCTTCTCCTTACGGCAATTTCGCCATGGATTTTTTTAATTGATATTGTGAGAGTATTGCTAATTTCCAAACAAATGAAGAAAATCAGACCCACACATGATCGACAATCAATTTAAGGTGTGATAAAGAAACCTGCATGAATCAATTCAAAGTCAATTCCATGCATTTATTAACCCATTGACATCCAAACCGGCCGTAACCGGCCGCGCGCAATGACCCCTGAAATACCCAAACCGGCCGTAACCGGCCGTACAAAATGGCGTCTTGACCAGAGGTGATCTTAGGCCTCTACCCAGTCTCCCTTAGTAAATCTAAATTTTTTGTTGTTATGGAGATTTAGTAGGATAATTGACCAATCATTTGCCGTCTTGTGAGCATATTTTGACAGCTGAAAAGAGACCCCATAAGGGCTGGCTTTTTGCCCTTTCGATCGCGCGATCAAATTACGCGAAAACAACAGCCGATGCACCAGATAGCGCACCGAACGATGGGGATATTCATGCTTTTTTTTTCGGATTCGGAGGATCTAGGGATCTAAGGGATCTTTTATGGTTTTCCTGTAAGAGGAGGGGATACTAGAGACAAAAATTTTGATTTAGATGGCTTTAAAAGTGACGAAGAAGACGGTGAAAACCAAGCGACCGATGATAAACATGAAGCTCGCTGGAATGATCAGGTCGATAATATTCAAATTCCAGATTTCGTGGCAGCTACTGCTCTTTATTTCGTTTTAGATAATCGTAATGAATTAAATATTTTTCTTAGTTTTCATAGGAGATGATCTATGGGAATTAATGGTAAACGAAACGAGTAGGTATGCCTGTCAAAAACTCTTAAAATCCCCGAGCGCACTGCCTTTTTTCATGCAGTAAGCCGCGCAGAATTAAAGGCCTTCGTAGCAATTAACGTCATAATGGACATTGATTAGCTCCCGATTTTAGCTTTATATTGATCAACCGATGGATTTTTTGCAAATAACAAGTTTTTTTTTCTTAAAATAAATTGGTAATCGAAGGAATTTTCGCCTTCGGCATACCTCGGAAGATCGGTATTTTCAACAAGTAAATCAATCCGACCGTGCGTTTTTATTCCGCAAATGCGAGAAAACTTCCAGTGATTTTCTCTGTTGTTTTTCTTGTGTTGTGTAAGTTATCTTTCAGTGAAAGTTTTCGAAGGAGCACTTTTGTACACAATTTGACCTTGTTTGTTCTCTCATGAAACATGATAGTGATCAATTAACTAAATTAATCTTGCGGTTTTGTGCACGTGTATTTCGACAAGCAGAAACGCTCCTCGTGAAATTTTGTTTCGGCAGCGGCGTTTGGGCATAATTTTTGCACTTATACCTGCAAGAAAACAAAGCGATTGGGATAAATTTCAAACAATTTTTATCCATTGAATGGTTAGACTTAACTGTAAATTGCACAAGGCATATTTTGAGTTACAATATATATTTTTCAAGCGCTTTGTTTAGTTAGCGATCAAAAACGTTCTTGATTGCTTAACGCACGCTGCTTCGAAAATTCTACCTTTACATTTTCAGTTGAGCCTTAGCGCGTGTTTTGAATCACTTTTTAGCAATATTTTTACATCATCTGGAAGTTCACTGTTTCTTCTTCAGTTGAACTTAATTCTAAAACTCAATCTCTTGTGTACATTTACTGCGCATATGGTTTATTTTTAGCGCTCATCTATCACCGTAATTAACATACATCACGCCGGATAATCAATTAAGTGTCACACGCGGCAACCTGGATGACAATGGGTTAACTTTACACGGAAGATCGCCAGTACAACTACGCATTGTTTGCATTACGAAGTTTTTCCACCAAATGGTTGATGTTTGAACGAAATCATTGGAATTTCCACTTGTAAACCAGATGCATGTTTATTGTTCAGGGCTCGAAATTAACAATTTTAGGAAGGCGCCAATTGGCGACTGATCCAAAAATTTTGGTCGCCAGATCTTAACTTTTAGTCGCCATTTTTTTTCACTGATATTTTTTTCTTCATTTTTCTGATGATCATGTACACATGCAATCTTCTTCATAGTCCTAAGTTTAGGTACACTTAAGCTTCTAAGACTGAGATACTAAAACTTAAAAGGAAGCCAGGGCTCGTAAAACATATCATTACGCATTACGAGGTAAATAATCAATGTGAAAGCAGCTTTAGTCACGTTTCCTGTGCTTCCTCCGCTTTTGTTAAGTTTCCATGTAACATCGAGTCTATAGCTTACATAAATAGACGAACCTGAACATAAACAATCAACAGTTTTCCATATTTTCAGCGCTAAAAAGCCAAGGCTTCGTTGTGAACTTCACGCTTCAATGATTGCACGTGTTGTTTAGTGCGCCCGCAATACCAGCTGCTGAATCAAACATGGCGCTCGATTATGAAACATGGAGATTGAAGAGCCAGAAGAGTCGTGGGTTTGTTTTGTTATTTCTGTGCGCATAAATCATGCATTTTATCCAAAACTACGGTTGATTTGCCTTTGAGGTTAAAAGGATGAAGGAAAAAGGTGAAGGTTAGTCGCCCACTGACGACTAGCTCTAAAAATCTAGTCGCCAACCCTTGATTTTTGGTCGCATTGGCGACCAGTGAGTCGCAATGTCGAGCCCTGTTGTTGCTTAAACGTTGTGTCCAATTCGCAATTTGGGTGATTCCCATATAATTTAACAATCAAAAATCGTCTTCACTTACTCACAAAGCTGCAGAGAGATAATTTAGACATGAAATTGACTGATTTCGTGTAACACATTAGTTCTTAACATATGCCAGAAATTTACGCTTTGGTTACTCTCGCGCTATGCGCATCACGTCGCGCATTCGCATCGCCCAGGAAACGCGACGCGAGGTGGTAACTTACTTTTGAGTGGTACTGTACATGTAAACAAACACATGAAAAAATAATTCACACAACCTGCAGATGCATGCACATGTAGAACCAATTGTACAACCATTAAAAACATGAAAAAAAATTTAAAACTTAGTGTTTAATTCAACAGCTGCTGAGTTAAAATTCAAACATCATAATCTGTTCAGTCTATAGACCTTTCTCCAAAATGGCGGTCGAAAATTCAAATAAGTTAAAATTAAAAACGTATACCAGCACTTGATAGAACACCTTTACTTTTGTAACCCTTACACTGTAGATGTTATATCAGCTGGGAAATGAAAATGCCATACCCCCAGTCATACAAATGTTTGTAAATTTTTCATATTTTTTTAACTTACATAAATTTTTCTCAGCTGATATCATACTTAATATGCTAAAACTTGGCAGGGTTACTAAAGTAAAGGTGCTCTTTCTATTTCTGACATCAGGTTATCATTCAGTTCAATTTGAACTCATTCAAATCCGTTGCTGCCATTTTGGAGAAGGGTCTATTCTCACCTCAATGAAAGCAAAGTTCTGTTCCAAGTTAATTTGTGCAGCAATCACTGGGTTACCAGGAGCTGTGTTCAATTTTGCTTCTTGCATTTTTGCATTGAAAAATTCAATCATCAAGCTCTGAAAATGATCACCACAAACATCACCCATCAGTAAATAAAACAAAATTAGTTTTATGCAATATTAAAATTAATGTTTACAGACATACAGAACATCATGTACAGTGTATGACAGAGAACACTTAGCGTAACCACATGCATTTAGGCACCTATCTCCGCCACCCAACCCACCCTTCCAAAATATTATCAAAGCACTGGTTGTAATGGTTTTTGAGAACCTACATGTACATGAAAAGTGTATTGTCGGGAAATTGAAGGGGTCAGTGACTCACAAAATATGTAGTCAACTTTAGGGAGGAAAAGGAGAGTTTAATATTAAAGTGGGGGAAGAAAATGTAACAGAATGGAAAAGGGGAAAACACTGGGAGGTGGTGAGACAAAATTACATTTTTCAATAGTTTTTTCCCCTTTCATGTAGGCTACTGTCTAATTATTATTTTCAACTGCAAACAATCAATATAATTATTATTAACACACACACATCCAGTCAGTACATGTACTTTCAAAAATTATTAATCAACATACCGTATATGTACAGTATATACACAATGCATCAAAGATAAAGAGCTAAAAATGAAATTACACAAACCAACAGCAAGACCCCATGGACCAATACTCTGATGCTGGATATGAAAGCAACCTTTTAGGGGGAATGATCAAAACCATGAGAGCTTTACAAATTCAATTAATTCACTGAACTAAAATAATAGTTAATAAGTAGTAAAAAAATAGAAACAAATGAAAACCTACTTGTAACTGTACCTCTGTTATGCCAAAAGGTATATTCCCAACGTACAATCGGCGAGCCTGGCGTGTCATCTGACTACCTTGTGGTAAACTACTGACTGTCCCCCCTGGAACTGGGCCACCAGCGTTCACTGGGATCTGTCCTGCAGCTGCAGGGGATTCGCAACAAAGTGGGTCACAATTTCAAATCCAGTTAATTACATGTAAATATCTTTTGTTTCTTTTTAAAGTTGTCAAAGCTCAGAATGCAATGCATGTACACTGTTTGACAAAACAAAGACAAAACAAAGACAAAACAAAGATAAATGACAATGTAGACTGGAACAACATTTTCTAACCAACCAGTAGTCAGAATAATGAGCTTTAATATTGTAAGGAAAAATCACATTATCACCTTTATACAACCACATACACTGTACACTGTACAATATATGATGCCAAAGACTTAATACATGTAGATGAAGAATGCAATGCGTGTGTACGCGGCTGAATTAGTATGCAGCATGGGAGTTTCAGGTTTTCAGACTTTTGTAGACATTTTGTAGATACCATATTTACTCGTGTACTAGTCGACCTTTTATGACAGTATTCATAGCTTGGTGACCTGGAAAACATTTTCCAAGAGGATGGGTTATTTATCAAGCCATTTTTTGAAACTCTTTGGTGTTCTTTTCGCCTACCAAATCTTCCTTCCTCAAAGTTAAGAGAAAGGTTAGTTTCAAATATGAAGATTTTTGTTTTCAACATGACTCAGATAAAAAGGTAGTAAAAACTTCCTCAAGTAAACTGAAATACTCGTATCATAGTAATTGTTACAAGAGCTGACAAACTTCACCTACAGTACATGTAGTTTCTTTTTCGTCCACTGCAACTGCAAAAGGATTCTCACAAATACAATATTAACTTAAAGGAAAATTTTATCTATCTGAATTTCAGCTTTTTAGCCAGAAATAAAGAAAAATCAGTTTTTAGCCCTTGAAAATGGGGGGTTGACTTATACACCAGTTTGACTAATACACGAGTAAATACAGTACATAATAAGAGGAATTTATATCCTGAAATTTTAAGCTAGTGAGTAAATGATGTCACTATTCCCTAGATCCAACCCTCCAAGATCCAATCGGTCAGTTTTGAATGGAGTAATGGTGGACCATGAAATCCAAAACAGTTACATGTACTTACTAACAAAGTTAACTGTCTTTGGATATAAAAGCTCAAAATTTTTTCAATCAGGTGTTATTAAAGCCAACCCACTTTCAAATAATTCTGAACACAAAAAAGTGACTTCATCATAGTAGCACTTATTAAAGACCTATATGAATAAATCAAAAAGGGGAGCAAATTGATGTCAAAAATAATATGGATGTGGATAGTGTTGCATGTACCTCTCATGGCTTTATACTGCATAGGTGTCAAATGCTCATATCCGACAGGAGGTCTATCCCACAAACTTTCCCTGTAAAGCAGATTGCAACAAAAGAAAACTTTTTTCCCTGATTTAACTTTTTTGTTTTAACATGTACAAACATTGCACTACATGTACTTACAAAAATACATGAGAAGATAAAAATTAGACTGGAGTACAATAATAATTACTTTTGTTGTGGTATGGATTTTCTATAGAAATGAGTTAACTGCATGTGCTCACAATATGTAGCACTCAACAGTCACACCATCATCATCATCATCACACCACTACTGTACAGTACCGCCTGGAAGTATTGACCCCTTTACCGCGTCATTGCCGCGTCACCCTGTCGCGACTTTCCCTCGGTATTCCCGCGGTAGGCCGCTTTTCTGCTGAGGGAAATTTACGGCTAGGCTCCAAAGTTGCCGCGGGAAAGTCAACCAAGGTAAACCCTCGGTAATTAAAATTCCGCGGTAGAGTTGGGTTTCCGCTGACTTTGTGTTTCGATAAGCTATTGTAGATTGTAATGTTGAGATCCCACTGAACAACAGAAACTGAACAAGTTCCGGCTGAAAAAATTGCGAACAGCAAAGAGCTGCTAATCATGCACCTTGGTTTCCTTTCCTTTTACATGCGAAAAGAATATCCGTACCGTAGCTAGATTCCGACCACATTTGAAACCTTCTTTGCGACATGCATTTGTATTTTGATTGCAGTGATTATTTCGAAGACTTATGGTGGACTACTCATTCGAAGGTTCGACGCTTGTCCCACTTAAGTGGACTTCGCCGTCATTTTATACATTTAAGTTTATGGGAGAATATGTCCGCTTGTTTTTTGCAGCTCGGCGCATGGAACATACATTTATTCTTTATTCATTTATTATTTCGATATCCTGCAAACAGGAGAGGGTTTTGACAATATTTACAAACTGAAAGCTTACATGTTCAGGGTGAACAGCTCGAAAACCTTGCGTGACCAAGTTTTGACTTCTTGTGGTTTCCTACTGCAGTATTACTTTCTAAGGTTGTTTAGTGTAACAAATCACAAAAAAGAAAAACACTCCAAGGAAAGAACCCAGGATAACAAACCCCTGAAATAGTCGAAAATTATTTGATCTAAACTGAAAAGATTGTTTTCGTGCTCTGGGTAATCATTGGTGCATATCGGCGTGGTCATGCAAATTTATCACGAGTGGACGGCCGCTGCGAAAAGAGTTGCACGTGAAAGCCAAACGTGAACACTGGATCAAAGATGCTTCGAATTTGTTTCGCTTGCTGGTTTTGCATTTGTTAAAATTCGTATGCAAACGATGAGCGTTCAGATACGTAAGAGACTTCTTTTATCCACTAACTACAGTCTATTCTTAAATTTGTTTTCCATGCGTAATCAACATGCTGCAATTAAAAAATATTTATGGAATTCAAGTAGACCATTGCATGACTGATAAAACAACGCGAAAATGTATTTTGCTGCAAATGCTAGGATATAACAATTTATTGCTGATGAAAAGCGATGAAAAAAGAAACCATTCTTAAATTATTCGTCGGTACGTTTGGTCTCAAAATAGTACCGACAATTAAAGGCTCCGATGCCTCGGAAGAATGTTGCGATTAAAATTGAAATTTGACAAGTTTAACAATAATACAATGTATGTGGAAGGAATACCTGCTTTTAACCAAAATGGCGATGATAAAACGAAGACAATCGCACAAGTTTGAATTTCAGGTATCCAAATAAAATAAAGTCAGGCTTAGACGGAAAGAGATACAATTGAACCTTTTTCAAAACCAAACAAATAATTTCTCACGCACACATACAGTATTACAACCTGGAGAACAATGAGTGTTGCGTTGCCTGGATAATCAAGCTGTCGCTTACACTGTATCTTTAAAGAAGTCTTCAGTGTTACATTATGTAAAGATTATAAAATTTGAGTCCTTACGTAAAGGCACACTTTCTCATTTTGATTACAATTTCTTGCATTACGAATCGATTCTTCACACCATGAGATATAAAATTTGACAGTCTTCCGCTTATTTTACAAGAGCAACAGATCATTGTTCTTTCCCGCGGCAAGCCTCGTCTTTTCTCCTGCGGCAAATTTCCCGCGGCAAAGTGCACCTCGGTTTTACGGAGGGAAAAAAATTTGCATACCTCGGTCCTGCGCGTCCACTACCTGCGGCAAAGACGAGGTATTGCCTCGTCCCTAGGGGTCAATACTTCTAGGCGGTACTGTACTTCTTACATCTTTTATGACTAACTGTGCCCACATTTCATGGCTGACCAAACAAATTAGTTTTTATTAGTCACCTCTTTTTTCTCCTTCTTGGTGGTGGTGACGGAGACCTGAAAGTGACCACAAGAAAATATTTTCACAAATACAAGAACCATGTAGTAGTTCTAACCGTAGTTAAAATTATAATAATGAAGTTATAAGTACAAATGTTTATGCTTAAAAAAAAAAAAAAATGTATGCACTACAATGAACGGCACTGTAATTTCCTTTACAAGACTTTGTCAGCAAGTCATTCCACATCATAATTCTTGGGGATTGACAAATCATACAATGTAACACAATATTGCTTTTCTTTTGCTGTTCACCCCAAAATGCAACCTTTAACATTCTTGCTTGCATCAGAGTTAGCTGCCGATCTGGCACAAACTTTCCCAAAGCAATTTTTCAGGCCTTACTCATCTTACAAAAAGCACCAAAACCAAAACTTGTAATAATTTTTACCTTCCTCTGTATCTTCCACTGTCCCTTCCACCACCGAAATTTCTGCGATCTCTGTTAGGACTCCTGGATCTTGATCTTGATCGACGCCGCCTATCACGTCCCCTATCCCTGTCTCTTGAACGATCACCTAGGGAAAAAATAAACTTTTGTACAGCTACCTCCCGAAATGCATGTGGACATACTGATAATGACTTAGCCACATTGTTAAAAGCATTATTTTGTTCCATGACTAAAATGTTGCTGGTGAAATCCAATTCCATAACCTGACAACATTATTGCATTTGCTTTGCTACCTTGAAAACAATCTTTGAAAGCATTCTAAAACATTTTCAAAGGTTCTTTAACGTTGGCGAAGTGTTAAATAATATTATAAGAAGGACGTTATTCTAACAAAAAAATTGTCACAGGTCAACCTATACATGAATGCTCCACGTCCTCACATTGTGGAACAACTAAACAATATTTTATTACAATGTTACAGTGCTCAGCCGGGCTACACAAAGAGACTAACGGTTCAACACGATCCAGTCATAATGACTGTAAAAAATGAAATAATTTACACCACCAACGAGCTAAATTTCAACCTACCAAAATCATCTCTATCACGGTCATTGTCGTATTCCTTGCGAAATCCACTTATTTTAGCACCTATATCATCCTCTAACTTGTACCCGTTTCCTTCGACAGCTGCCATGGCTGTGGTGATAAATTTTTCTCTTCCTGCTTAAAAGGATTCCAACATGGACGACACTTCATCAGATGGGCTAGTGCATCGTGGTATATATTTTAATGGAAACGAGGCTGAACTTCGTTTCCAGGGCTTTTTTCGACCAGGGGTGGGCGAGGAGTGGGCTGGGATTCGGGGCCGATGCCTGCTCTTAAACTTCGTTTAAAATTCCTTTTAAATTCACTGAAGGACAGCCAAGGAATATTTTACGACCTCAGATGTGCGGATAAAGCACTTACGATCACGCGAAATCGACAATTTAGGGAAATTTGATTATTTGCGATTAAACGAGGATGCTAATGATGTTTGCATAAAAGAAGCTTATCCTCTTAGCCATTCCTCTGTTCAAATACAGTGGAACCTCTCCCTTGGGACGTCTCTATTTGACAGGGAACACCTCCATTCAGGGGACATACTAAACTTTGTATCCAACCCAACCTCTATTCAGGGAACAACTGCTCTGTTCCAGAGGGTGTCCCTTGAAAGTTCCACTAAATGTCGATTTACTACTAACGAGATATAACTGAAACTCGCTGCTTCATGGCTCAGTTGCCTTGACAACTCGGATGCTCGGCCTTCTTACCAGATACGAAAGGCCCATTAGATGAGCAGGGATGGCGCAGGGGAGCAGGCCGGGAAGCAGAAATGACGCAGTGGTGAGAGCGCTCGCTTCCCACCAATGTGGCCAGGGTTCGAGGGTCAGACTTGGCGTCACATGAGGGTTGAGTTTGTTGATTCTCTGCTATGCTCCGAGAGGTTTTTCTCCGGGTACTTCAGCTCTCCCCTCGGCCTCAAAAACCAAGCTACGATATCATACGAGTTGATTTCTGTACGGTGTCGCCAGTTACTGCCCAGTGCTAAATACATTGCTAAATACAGTCAGCGCGTCAGTTCACCAACATGGTCTCACCTTTTTGTTTTGGAACAACACGCCCTTTGTGGCGTCTTCTGAAAACGCTTTAAGTTTACAGATAGGGTTGAGAAAACGGTTTCCATAAGAAAAGAGAAACCACGTTTATTTCGTCCACTTTGAAAAGGTAACGAGTGGTGGTACCTAGTATATAAAACCCCAAAACTGCTGTCTGCTTTCAGCGTTCAAAAACAAAACAAAACGCAGAGAAATAAGTTGTTGAGAAGAAATAATTTATTCAAAAACCGCAAAAAAACATGCCCATAAACTTTCGTAAAAAGGCGGCGCTACATGTAGCTGACGAGAGTCATTACCTAAATCATTTCACTGTTAAAACTTTATCACAGTCCATGAATTCATTCCATGAGACTTGGAGTGATTCATTTGAGCCAATCACGGGATAACAAAATTAAACATGCTCACCGATAAAGCGCGGGAAACGCGTACAAGCATGACCAATAGCATAACCGGATTAATTTTACAGCCCTTCCTTCTGCTTAGATGGGAATGAAGCGAGAGATTTTTTATTCAACCACCCTGCGCAGAATTCCAAAACAGAAGTAGCATCGAAAATCCTTTCGACCCTCGACCCTCAAATAAAAACCGCTCTAACGAGCTCTTTTATTTTTTATTTTCTTTTACTTGTTAAGATTTTTTCCTTTTTTTCTTCAGTGGTTCTGAGGTTTCAAAGTCAAGAGATTTTTCAGGCAGTGAGGTGTATATTGGAAGCGAGATGGAGTCGGTAGTTTTGAGATTCAAGGACTTAATGTTCTTCCAGCCTCTAGGAACTATCTTAGCTATTTCAGCCACTGCGCCAATGACGTTTTCCACGGCTTGTTCAGCTGTCTGTCCCGTATGAGCCACCTTGATTGAACTGAAAGGGAAGTGCAAAACACCTTACTAGGTGATAGAGCTCTTTTCGATTGAGTGTCGTAAAGCCAAACCAAAGTAATCACTCTGGCCAATCACAACGGAAGTAAACATGCAGCGCAATGAGCCAATCAGAATTCGAAGCAAATACATGTAACCGAGCGCGGGAAAACGCGTGCAACCAACTCGATTGGTTTTGGTTTAGATTTCCATTGGTTGAGAAAGTGGCGCGAGTTTTGCTAACCAGTCACACTGCGTAGCAATGCAGAACCAAAGCAAACGCAAATTACTTTCGACACTTAATCGAAAACCGCTCTAGACAATTGAGTAAAGACATAATTAATAGTATGACTACAGATTTTTCAACCACTTTGTGTTGATATTTTGGAGTGTGAACAAGCTCGTTTCGAAGTTTCCTCTTCTTGCCAGAAGAGAACCTCTGAGCGCGGTTGAACTGTGGATATTTCAAGCTTTCGACAAACAAAAAGGGAATAGAAACATGAAGTTTCTTTGTCAATTAAAGGTCCAGCCACCCTAAAATTTGACTTGCTTAAACCTGTGTTTTCTAGCGTCATATAGGGTTTGACTAGTTTTGCTTATAATTTCTTGCAAAATTCTGGGACTTTTGAAAACTTAAGGAACTTGCTAATACACCCTTCAGCTTATGACAAGTTCGTGGTGGACCCTGTGTGATATTCAGGTCTTCAGAAGAGATAACATTCCAAACCACTTATTGGCCCCCACAAAGGACCGAAACTAATCTGGGTTTCCTTTATATGTAAAAGTTCTCTGTATCCAAACGAACAGAATTGGAAGTACAGTTGAGCCCCGTTATTTCGAAGTTGCAAGCTGGTTACGAGAAAATAGTTCGAATAGGCGGGGGTTCGAGATAACCGGTTCAGCACGAAAGATATCGTGATGCTGGAAGGCTTTTGCCCTCTTAACTAAAAATTTCACGATACTTCCGATATTTCTATTAGAACAAGGACGGTAACTTTATCTACAAATCTAGAAGTATACAGAGGAATTCTATATCCACAGTATTTCCCGCCAGAAATATTTTTTTTCGGAAATCTTCCTATAATTGTGGTTTATTTACGGGGCTGGCAGATTGTGTAATTCGAATTGTGCGCAGTGGACAAAGACATATTCTAATGTCACAGTGTGCTCTAACAGTGTCCGAAGTTATTCAACCACCTTCTTAATTTAAGTACCCCTGTGACCAAAAAATCAATTCTTATTGTTCTTTGCATTTCAAAACTATGTTACCTAAACACCAAGCGACCAAAGCTTTAAGACTTGATTTCAAAAAGACACCTGTTTATTTTAACTGGAATTTTCCTATCTGGTGGTCTGCCATTACTAACTTTAAGATCTTGAGAGAGCTGGATCGAGGAGAAAATGACGTCAAAGGCTCGCAAGTTTTAGAATGCAATGCGTGTGTACGCCACAGAATTAATATGCAACACGGGAGTTTTGGGCTTTCAGACTTTTAAACTCGCGTTTTGTGTATGTAATAAGCTGCATTCACACGCTGAAATTTTAAGCCAGTGAGCCTTTGACGTCACTTTTCCTGGATCCAACCCTCTGAGGTCCAATGGGTTAGTTTTGAACGCGAGTAATGGCGGACCGTGAAATCCAAAACTTATACGGCAACGTAAACGGCCTTTGAATAAAAATCAAAGCTCAAAATTTTGCCAGTCAGGTGTTAAGCTAACACACTTTCAAAATATGAAGAAAGAAGGAAGTGATTTTTTATCATTATTATTACAGGGGCCCTTCGAAATTAAAGGGTAGCATTAAGTACATAGGAAAAAAACTAGATCGAATAAGCGGGGAATTCGGAAGTAAATTAAAACTACTCAAAAAAAGGGGGCAAAACCAGGGCAAATGAAAAAGGAAATAGCGTGGAATTCGAAATACCCCAGTTCGAAATAACGGGGTTCAACTGGAATGAAGAATTTAAACTGAGGAGACAATGCCCAAGAAGGGTGAGAAATTGTAGGGAGAATCTTTCACCTGCAAGGCCTATCACCACTGAAAGCTCAAAAGAGAAGTTACACTGAACATTTGCTTGCTAGTTCAGGGGTTTCAATAGAAGCCGGTTACCGGCGTTATACCGCCGCCTGCTTTGCCTCACACCGCCGGCTAGTTTGCCTTGATTTCCCCTAAAAATGCTATCATAAACTTGTCAAAATGCCTCCTTCAATGGGCTATCATGGACGGCTATTTCACAAGTTATTGAAACCCCTGCTAGTTCCTTCTCTTCGTTCGTTAAGAATTTTCTCACCTGCAAGGCCCAAAACCGAAGCTCAAGAGAGAACACTGAAGAACCTTTGCTATTTCCTTCTTTAAGTTGGTTTTCTTTAAATCAACGGGAACTGGTAACCTGCAAAAAAAGTTATTCAGTTAAATTTAACGCAACACACATGGCTCCGTTGGTTGAGAATCAGACTACTGAGCGGGAGGTTGCGGATCAAAACTCCAGTTGGATCAACACTCAGGGTCTTAAAATAACCGAGGAGAGAGTGCTGCCTTTGCAATGACATCTGCAAATGGTTAGACTTTCTAGTCTTCTCGGATAAGGACGATAAACATCTGCAAATGGTTAGACTTTCTAGTCTTCTCGGAAAAGGATGATAGACACATAGTCTCCATCTCACATCATTTGCATGGGACGTAAAAGAATCCACACATTGTTCGAGAAGAGTACGGGATGTATTCCCGGTGTGGTGGTCTCTCACAGATACCGTGCTGGGGGCACCTGTGTAAACTACTTGTTAAGCTGCACGGCTACCATTTGTGCCACAAAAGCAGTCTGGCAAAGTGCCACACAAAGTGCTACACACATTGACCATGAAAAGTCCCTAGGTTAATCCCACATCAATTCTTTTTTTTTTTTATGGTACTGGAAAAGGAAACATGCAAAAGTTCACACCATACATGTAACTTCAGCATAATAAATAAAATCTGCAAGTCTCAAGCTCATCTAGCTGAGCAAAACTCCTCCGCAAATTGAGAAGCCTTTCTTTGAACATATAATGCATACAGACTTTTTAATATACTTATGCAGTTTACATCGCATCCTTCATGTATACCTGGTTTTTTTTTTATTTTTTAATCCTTATTTCATTAAATTTGTTGCTTACTTTTTGTAAATTAGGAACAAATTAATGAAAACAAACTAAACTTAGACCTTGTAATCACCTCCAATATGCAGTGGCCAACTCAAAAGCCTCAGCTCCTTTGGCCACTGTGCACCCACATACATACATTACATGTACATGTATATACATGTACCTGTATAATTTCCTATAATCAGTTGAAATATCAAAGTGTGCAATAAAGATTCATTCATTGACAAAATAAAATCACTAAAGATTAAAGCAG
The DNA here is from genome assembly GCF_036669935.1 of Montipora foliosa. Taxonomy (NCBI): domain Eukaryota; kingdom Metazoa; phylum Cnidaria; class Anthozoa; order Scleractinia; family Acroporidae; genus Montipora; species Montipora foliosa. Next base: position 2,002,118 of record NC_090877.1, on the reverse strand, counting down.
ACCAAAATTAATTGAATAAATTTATTTGCTTTTAATGACAGAAGAACACAAGACGACCTGAAGAAAAACACATGAAGAAAAGAAGTCCTAACGCTATAACCAACTGAGCTATGAAGCCACTGACGTTGGGAGCTGGTCATTTGTGGATTCCAGAATTCCTGTGATGAATGAATCAATGAACGAATTGATAAATTATATGAAATAAATCATATACTAAACTGTGGATATAAAATCAAGTGAAGCCACGATCCTCACAGTTATGAATGCAATTTAGAAAAAAAATTTTGAGGCTTCTCTACGCAATTGCTAAAATTGCATTCATAACTGCGGGGATCGTAGCTTCACATGATTTCATATCCACAGTTCAATATAATTATTTATTATATGACTAGCTCTGTGAGCAGGCAAAATGAACCAACTCACACGCTGTGATTGGCTACCTGAGCGGGCAAGATGGAGCTATACTGCTGAACTTAGCCAAGATCCAGCCATCTTGACCTCACGCTTGGTCAATAACCCAAATATATCATTTATTTCAAACATCATATCCTTCATGTTGACATTTATCGACAACATGAGGCAATCTTTGTCGGGCTAGGCCAGCAACTGCTTTAAGAAAGCAGAACATTTTTCCAAGAAAATGCGACCAAAAGTTGGTGTGCAGCCCAAGCTTATACACATGTTAATATTATGGTATTTGCTCCAGAAAAGAGATTTACCCATACTTACTTTTTCTTTGACATGAACGTTTTCCCAAGAGCTCTGGGCAATAAATGGTAGATTCTTTCATCACAAATGAATATATCATACAGGGAGCAAAGTTGACGCCTTGCTTCAAACATGTTATACTTCTTCCGGAGCTTCTTCAAAGAAATCACCTCACAAAAAGAGAGACAACAGTCAGCTCAAGTTTTCTAATAACAGTGAGAAACATTATCTCTTACGATTAGAAGGTTCAATTTTCTGAACAGCTAAGGAAAAGAAACAATGATGGCAGTTGGCTGCATTTTAAGTCTCACAAGGACAACCTGGTTTCCTGGCAGATTGTGCAGACAGTAGGAACTAGCCAGCAACCGATGCCAATAAGCCCTATGAGCTGTAAGCAAAATGTGTCTGAAATGACCCATCACACTGGTGGTTCTGGTTACCAACCAAATAATCCACCCACAAATGAACAAGACTATCTTTTCAAATACATACCAACAAAAAAGAAAGATTGAAGTGATTGTCACACTTATCAGGACACCCGTGTGGCTTCATAGATCAGTTGGTAGAGCATTGCACCGGCATCACAGTGGTCTTGGGTTCAACTTCTGTTGAAGCTGCCTGAAATTCTCAGATGTCTGTAAGGCATAATTGCTTAAATTATCCTCTGATAAGTGAGAGGATCACTTCAATCTTTCATCTATAACCCGCACTTCAAATACCGTGGTATACATTTTTCTTTCCTCCATATATACATACTTTGTTAACAGTCACATCTTTAGCTTTTAACATTTCCTTCACCACAGAACTCTCTTCTTTTGTAATCAAACACACTTCTGTGCTGTCGGAGTGCAGCGAGTGAGGCAATGGTCTAGGTACAGAGAGCAGAAAAGTATTTAATCATGATAACATTTTTTTTTTTTTGTACTCATAATGTTGATCTTGCATCCTTTGGCAAACAATAACAAACAAAAAATGCATCTTTCGCCTTAACACTAAAAACAATAATATTATTCTTATAAGTAGAGTTATAGAGACATGAACAGACAGAGAGTGCTAGACTGCATAAAATGGAGATCCGGAGGAAAAATAAGCATTTCTTAAGAGAAAAAGTACAGACATCTACATCTACATCTACACTGTACATCTTTAATCTATAAAGATTTCCCATTATATAGATGTGGTCAGATATAGTTTTTGACTGCTTGACCTTTCCCTTGGACAAAACATACGTGTAGAGGGAATAACAAAAGAAGAGCTGTGAGAACCAGAAAAAAAATGGCAAGTTTCACGACTGCCATCTTAAGCCTTGTTTCCTGGGACAGAGATGTGCACTAAAACCACCATGGTAGATGTACAATGTAGTAAGTGAAGTCAAACAATAACCAAACAATCAAAGAAAGTTGCAATGAACATTCCAATTTATTCTTGATTGTTTGGCTGCATGTTTTACCTTACATGATATTCATGTAGAATTTTTGGTTTAATAAAATGATTGATTTTGCTTGACGAAATTATGTTGCAAACTTTTGCTGCTCCTAAAACATATTTGTTGCTTGACGCTAGCTATGCTGCCTGAAAACCAACCACTTATTGCTATACTATTTTCATCACTTTTTCTGGATAAGTTTTACATAAGCACCAAATCTGACTGATTAATTTTGATATTATAATAATTTGGATGCATTCTGCATCCAGAAAAGGGAAAGGCATGAGAATACAGCAAATTTGAAAGGACTTATAACAATACTCTACCACTGATGCTCTCGAGTAAAGCTATCATCCCCGCAGTTAGGAATGCAATTTTAGCAATTGCGTAGAGAAACCTGAAAAATTCAGCACTTCAACAGGGTTTGAACCTGTGACCTTGTGATACCGGTGCAATGCTCTAACCAACTGAGCTATGAAGCCCTACCATTGGGAGCTGGTCATTTGTAGGTTCTCATATTTCCATGATGAGTGAATCAATGATTGAACTAATGATATATGAAATGGATCGAATGTTGAAATGCGGATATGAAATCAAGTAAAGCTATGATCCTCACAGTTATGAACGCAATTTTAGCAATTGCGTAGAGAAGCCTGAAAATTTCAGGACTTCAATGGGGTTTGAACCCATGACCTTGCGATTGCGGTGCGACGCTCTAACCACCTGCGCTACAAAGCCTTCATAGTCCTGAATTTTTCACGAGGATCATAGCTTTACTTGATTTCACATCCACAGTTCAATATATGATCCATTTCACATACATTAATTTTGTGTATCATTTCGTTCACTGATGCTCTGTTATCAGATGTCACTATCAATATCAGGGACTGTGTTGTTTTCTCGTGCACCTCTGCCCCCTCCCCTCACACTTCTGTGATTCATATTAAAACCTAGCCCCCACCCCTCCACTTTCAAATGTACATGTACTCCGCAGCCCTGAAAGCTTCACCATACTTTCAACCCATCATTCTCTGGGCCTTTTTCTCCTTGTTTGCCAAACCACTCCCTAGGGTTAGGGTTGAAGATTCTGCTTTCCCAAGGTAGATCATGTAACATTACTATAAAAAATTATTATAAAAATCTATTAACGAAAAAGAGTTAATGTTTTGTTTTGAGCACCAACAATTACAAGATTTTCTTCCATGCTTAAAAAGATTTCATTAACTTTCAAAAACTGTAGAGAGTTATGTCAAACCGCAAGAGCAATAATATTGCAAGTTGATGTACAGTATAATGCACAGCTGATCACTTACATTTTTCTCGGTTTCTTGTCTCGGCTAGGAATTTTCTTCAACGCTATAATTAGTTGAATATTGTCATGTTCATTTAACAGGTTCAATTGCTTCCCCTTTTTCGTGTCAACATACTTCAAAAGAGCTGGAATTGCAAGTTTGACCTTAAAAAGATACACCAACGAATACACGCGTAAGCTTAGACTAAATCGACATAAAACTTAATTAACAAATTAATATCTGAATCGTTTCACAAAACTCAATGATTTTAAAAGCAAGAGAAAAGATCCCAAGAGATAAAGTTGTTTTTATGAGTGTTAAATCACTGTTTAACCTGTTTTGTCTCCAACTGGCTCTCACGAACTGGTTTCCTTCTGGAGTCCACCATGTTGAAAGAACATGTGCTGCGAAGATCGACGATTACTACATGACGGGGTTTGCTTCGCAGAAAGCCTTCCCCTCCCATGTAGGTTACAAAAAGTTCTCTACTCTAGTGTGCTTAAGTAGCAACTCTCTCCTCCCCCGTTAGCCACTTTGGCCGAGGTCACCCCATTTGTTTCTTTCTGACGTCAGGCCGACACGTCAGGCCTGCTTTTAGCAAATTGATCACTTTGAGCGCTACTTTTCGAACCGTTGAAATCGTCCAACCTTGTCGTCAAATTTCGTTTTGGTTGTGAAACTATTTAACATGACTGGACAAATTGGTTATCCTCTTGATGTCTTGTATGAAATTAATTTCGACGCGTTAGAAAACCCAACATGGCGTACACAGGAAGGGCAAATGGAGACGGTTGAAGGAATGATTTCTGATATAATGAAGAATCATAAGAGGTGGAAGCAAGAAGAGGACAATCATGACAAGGAGCTGGTTAAAAAAGTGAAAGACAAGTTTTTACTCGAGTTTATCACTCATGTTAACAGAGAAGAAGAACATGGGGTCTCAACTGTTGAAGAAACCATTAATATTCTCAGACCTAAGGTTCGTCCTGCGCATCGCTTGAAACGTTCCCAATCAATCGAAGAAAGAGAGACTATGAATTTAGAAAAGGCTTATGTGTATTTGCTTGAGACAACAGGAGAAGAAAGGCCCAGTGATTATGGGCTCTTGGAAGTCAGCTTATTGGAAGAAACTCACAAAATTATTTTACATGACATCCAGCCGTCAAAGAAGAATCAAACAAAGCCTGGGCAAATGAGTGGAGAAAGAAGAGTAACGGAATTTAAGGGAGAAACGTACGAATATCCACAGCACGAAGATATGAAAAACGAGGTTAATAAATTACTTGACAAATATAATATTTTATTCGATGCCTGCAGCAAACATGGACTAAACGAAGAAAAAGACTATTACAATTTCTTCAAATTATGTGCCTGGTTGCTTTTTGAACTTCTCGATCTGCATCCATTTTCAGATGGAAATGGTAGACTATGCCGTATCCTTGGCAGCTACTTGCTGTCGTCATTCACACCATTCCCAACACCCATTTATAATGTGTGGACCAAATCTAGTAAGGATGATTACAAACAAGCACTGGTGGATGCAAGGAAAAAACACAATAGACAACCGCGTGCCCTAGCAACCATGATCATTGAGTGCAACTGGTGTGGCTGGAGAAATTTCCTCAAAGAACTGGATGAAGGTGCACAGGAAAATATCTCAACAGGCACTGATAAGGGCAAGTAAATCTCTAATTTTGATGATGAAATTGGTTTCCATGGGTACACTGATTTCTGCCCCAGGTCATTTTGTTCTACAGCACCAACCTACTTTTGGACACAACTGGTTTGTCCCAAACCAGGAAGTTTGCAGCAGTTACTCAAAATTAGCCCCCACAAATGTCTGCGGGTATTTTGGAACCTGCCCAAGGTGGTGAGTTTTGGTATTGACCAAGTGAATCACAACCTCTGGGGACAAGAATGTTCCCAAGAATAGCAATTTGCCCTAGGTAATCGGTGCAAAGAAGAAGAATCTCAGTCTGTAAATGAGCCAGAGACAAGTTATTTTTTATTACCACAGGTAGCCCTATGGTACAGAACAGAGATGTATGACACTGAATTTTCCTTGGAAAGAAATAGTTTTAAACTCTAATTTTATCATTTTGCTGCCCTTAGGGCTAGCAAAAATTAAGTGAATTTAGAGGCAACGGGGTAGAGTTGAGGACTCAGTTAGATGTCAAAGCTTATGGTATTTAAGATTATTGATGATCTAGATCAGTTTTTAGTCAATCTTTTGTTGCAAAGGTGTCACGTTTACTCCACAAGTCATCCAGGTGATCTGGTGACGTAATTCAGAGGACTGGAGAGAAAAACTTTAGCGCCGTATCCCACAACCGTGCGTGGCCTTATTTTTTAATTCAACATGGCAGAGGCGAGGTTAGATCTCGTTGTTTCTACTTGAATGTTCATTCAGTAACAGGAAATGTGGTAGACATGGGATAATCTGTTGAGTTTTGGCGATAGAAGGTACTGCAGGGAGTTTGGAAACAACATCTAAGGCCGCGCACGGTTGTGGGA
>NC_090877.1:1988678-1991178 GCF_036669935.1 Montipora foliosa | reverse complement strand
AAATATTTACACCATCGCTCTCTTATTTCGTGAATAATAAGCACGCCCTTGACTACCGTGATTTCACAACCGTTTGATAGAACCTTTCGTGGAAACTAACTCTATCATTGAATTTACTTCAAATTATGTACTATCAACTATTCGACTCCTTCTGTTCAACCGAGATGAGCTTTTGACCATTTGGGTAGTTTTCTTCAAGACGGTCAGTTAACCTTGAGAAATCGAACCTCTTTCAACAGAAAGTCGTGTTATTTGTTAAGTCATTTTATTCGTTTTTTCCTGTAATTTTTGTGCATATTTAATTAAATAGTTCTCCGAACCTTTTCAATTCATCTGCAATTAAAGAGAACTCAAACGTCTTCACACTTCACGAGCAAAGTAACGGAATCTCGTTAATCCTATGAAATGATTTTATGTTACATGTCGCAAATTAATGTTGATTTTTATTCCTAAACGAAAACTGAATGTTTAGATTCGAGTTATCGCCGATTACAAAAAGTTTAATAAGATCAAAATGTACCGAAACTCAGTGACAATCTGGGCTTGTTCAAAAGCTGATTGATTCAACGCCAAATTAATTTGCAAGGAGGTACCAAAACCCTCATTCTCCCATAGTCATCGTCAAATATCTTCATTGATCAGTAAATAGAATAAATGTTCACTTTTTATTGTCTTCTTTATTGTGTATGCTGTCAATTAAGTGTACATTCAATGGTTGTTATAGAAGATTGTCGCTTCTGTTCATTAGTATTCGTTTGAAGGATGTAACTGTAACAATAACGTAACTTGTTTAAAAAATAGAACTATTTTGTAAATTAAATGATTTCAAATCATTACCTTGTCTAGGATTGCCTGGAACATCGTTAGTATCGTTAGTATACGTTGACTGTGACAACCGTTTTCCGTTAATCGCCAACTTTTGTTAATTGCATTGAAATTAACAATAGCGAACAGTGAAATCATTTTCTCACTCGTTCGTGTAGAAAGGTCGAAAAGCCGTTTGTTCAATAAGGGATTACAGAATGTGTACAATGAACAAATGTCAGCTCGAAAGTGTTATTTTAAAGATACATGTTACTCGTTTGTTGGCATGATTGGCTGAATTCAATCAAGAGCGCACTGGCTCAAGGGTACAATTCGGGCTTCTTCCGGAGTTGTGACGAGACCTATAATGTTCCCTCCAATAAATGGGGCCTGCTTAGAGTGATGATGACCGGCAACAAAAACCGCCATAAGTCATGGTGAGCCCGGTTTGGCGTTTGCTGGGCTGGTACAAAACTGTCTCGCCTCGCTCTTTTCTTTTGTGTAAACTAACGAACTTGCGTCAGCAATAACATCTCAATGACAGTTCCATCCGAAGGAACTTACTTCATCCTGTTTAAGAAAACATGTTTCTAACATGTTCCTCCAACTGAAAATAGATACTTGTCATCTCATTCGGCTGTCAAATACATTTTGGCATTGAAGAGAGGGAGTAAAAAAGCCTGACTTCTAGAAACATCGGGTCATTCGATTCGGCGTTGCTGGACATCATTAGTTCTGAAATCGCGACCACTTTTTTTGCCTCTTGGAGACCAAGAAACGAATCAGTCGTTCAGGTGTGTACGTGTGGATCGCTGAACAGAGCTTAATTCAAGCAGCCCTAGATATGTCTCAATATGAGTTAGCGTTGTCCTGCCCATGAAGTCTTCGAGGCATAGAATCATAACAGATATAGTGTCGTTTGTTTTTTCGGCGTTACACAGTGGTCAGGCTGCTATTCGTAGCTTGCGAGATTAACAATGCCCGAGGTGTATTTTTGCATTTGAAACTGGATTTGACCTTGGTGACCCGAAATGATTCAACCATAACCACACTTCACAGCCATTCACTGTTTTCCATAGATGCACTCTGTAAATATGCCTTTTTTTCTTTTTCTTTTCAGATTACCATGAAAGGAAACAAACTTGCTTTCTTTTTGCTGCTAGTGCTTGCGTTTGAGATTCTGTTTTTTACAGCTACTGAAGCTAACCCCTTTTGGATCGTCGTCGACGTCGACGTCGATGCAGCTCGTCTCGCCCTGCAGGCGTTGCATGGGTCAACGTTGGCTTGGCAACAGGTATTTCGCAATTTCAAGAATGCTGTCGAAAACAGTAAGAAGACAAATTCCATAATCTCCTGGTGTTATTTCTTCTACTCATTCTAGCAAGCAACGCAAGGAGCATTTCAATTGAACTACAGAAAAATCACCATATTGGATTTTTTTTTTTTGTTTCAGTGCATGCCTTGAGTCTCGAAACTAAATACCATTGTACTTGGCACTAACGAGCAGGAATAGATGGAGTGGGGCTTGGAGGGCCTCCCAATCATGAACGCCATGAACGGGTTTCAAACGTCCCATTTTTTTTTTTTGTTTTGACTAAATCAATGCTGTTTCTATAGCTTGCTGATTATATCCAAGTACCACCTTTTCATAGGAATCATTTCATTTTTGAAGTATTAGAGCAGGCGGAGTGAAGAT
>NC_090877.1:1977557-1981051 GCF_036669935.1 Montipora foliosa | reverse complement strand
TTTTACTTGTTAGAGATCTTTTCTTTTTTTCTTCAGTGGTTCTGAGGTTTCAAAGTCGAAGAGATTTTTCAGGCAGTGGGGTGTATATTGGCAGCGAGATGGAGGCGGTAGTTTTGAGATTCAAGGGAACTTAATGTTACTTCCAGCCTCTAGGCACTATCTTAATCTATTTCAGCGCACTGCGCCAATGACGTTTTTCCCACGGCTTGTTCAGCTCGTCTGTCCCGTTGAGACACCTTGATTGAACTGAAAGGGAAAAGTGCAAAACACTTACTAGGTGATAGAGCTCTTTTCGATTGAGTGTCGTAAAGCCAAACCAAAGTAAATCACTCTGGCCAATCACAACGGAAGTAAACATGCAGCGCAATGAGCCAATCAGAATTCGAAGCAAATACATGTAACCGAGGCGCGGGAAAACGCGTGCAACCAACTCGATTGGTTTTGGTTTAGATTTCCATTGGTTGAGAAAGTGGCGCGAGTTTTGCTAACCAGTCACACTGCGTAGCAATGCAGAACCAAAGCAAACGCAAATTACTTTCGACACTTAATCGAAAACCGCTCTAGACAATTGAGTAAAGACATAATTAATAGTATGACTACAGATTTTTCAAACCACTTTGTGTTGATATTTTGGAGTGGGAACAAGCTCGTTTCGAAGTTTCCTCTTCTTGCCAGAAGAGAACCTCTGAGCGCGGTTGAACTGTGGATAGTTCAAGCTTTCGACAAACAAAAAGGGAATAGAAACATGAAGTTTCTTTGTCAATTAAAGGTCCATCCACCCTAAAATTTGACCTTGCTTAAACCTGTGTTTTCTAGCGTCATATAGGGTTTGACTAGTTTTGCTTATAATTTCTTGCAAAATTCTGGGACTTTTGAAAACTTAAGGAACTTGCTAATACACCCTTCAGCTTATGACAAGTTCGTGGTGGACCCTGTGTGATATTCAGGTCCTCAGAAGAGATAACATTCCAAACCACTTATGGGCCCCCACAAAGGACCGAAACTAATCTGGGTTTCCTTTATATGTAAAAATTCTCTGTATCCAAACGAACAGAATTGGAAGTACAGTTGAGCCCCGTTATTTCGAAGTTGCAAGCTGGTTACGAGAAAATAGTTCGAATAGGCGGGGGTTCGAGATAACCGGTTCAGCACGAAAGATATCGTGATGCTGGAAGGCTTTTGCCCTCTTAACTAAAAATTTCACGATACTTCCGATATTTCTATTAGAACAAGGACGGTAACTTTATCTACAAATCTAGAAGTATACAGAGGAATTCTATATCCACAGTATTTCCCGCCAGAAATATTTTTTTTCGGAAATCTTCCTATAATTGTGGTTTATTTACGGGGCTGGCAGATTGTGTAATTCGAATTGTGCGCAGTGGACAAAGACCTATTCTAATGTCACAGTGTGCTCTAACAGTGTCCGAAGTTATTCAACCACCTTCTTAATTTAAGTACCCCTGTGACCAAAAAATCAATTCTTATTGTTCTTTGCATTTCAAAACTATGTTACCTAAACACCAAGCGACCAAAGCTTTAAGACTTGATTTCAAAAAGACACCTGTTTATTTTAACTGGAATTTTCCTATCTGGTGGTCTGCCATTACTAACTTTAAGATCTTGAGAGAGCTGGATCGAGGAGAAAATGGGACGTCAAAGGCTCGCAAGTTTTAGAATGCAATGCGTGTGTACGCCACAGAATTAATATGCAAAACGGGAGTTTTGGGCTTTCAGACTTTTAAAACTCGCGTTTGTGTATGTAATAAGCTGCATTTCACACACGCTGAAATTTTAAGCCAGTGAGCCTTTGACGTCACTTTTCCTGGATCCAACCCTCTGAGGTCCAATGGGTTAGTTTTGAACGCGAGTAATGGCGGACCGTGAAATCCAAAACTTATACGGCAACGTAAACGGCCTTTGAATAAAAATCAAAGCTCAAAATTTTGCCAGTCAGGTGTTAAGCTAACACACTTTCAAAATATGAAGAAAGAAGGAAGTGATTTTTTATCATTATTATTACAGGGGCCCTTCGAAATTAAAGGGTAGCATTAAGTACATAGGAAAAAAACTAGATCGATAAGCGGGGAATTCGGAAGTAAATTAAAACTACTCAAAAAAAGGGGCAAAACCAGGGCAAATGAAAAGGAAATAGCGTGGAATTCGAAATACCCCAGTTCGAAATAACGGGGTTCAACTGGAATGAAGAATTTAAACTGAGGAGACAATGCCCAAGAAGGGTGAGAAATTGTAGGGAGAATCTTTCACCTGCAAGGCCTATCACCACTGAAAGCTCAAAAGAGAAGTTACACTGAACATTTGCTTGCTAGTTCAGGGGTTTCAATAGAAGCCGGTTACCGGCGTTATACCGCCGCCTGCTTTGCCTCACACCGCCGGCTAGTTTGCCTTGATTTCCCCTAAAAATGCTACCATAAACTTGTCAAAATGCCTCCTTCAATGGGCTATCATGGACGGCTATTTCACAAGTTATTGAAACCCCTGCTAGTTCCTTCTCTTCGTTCGTTAAGAATTTTCTCACCTGCAAGGCCCAAAACCGAAGCTCAAGAGAGAACACTGAAGAACCTTTGCTATTTCCTTCTTTAAGTTGGTTTTCTTTAAATCAACGGGAACTGGTAACCTGCAAAAAAAGTTATTCAGTTAAATTTAACGCAACACACATGGCTCCGTTGGTTGAGAATCAGACTACTGAGCGGGAGGTTGCGGATCAAAACTCCAGTTGGATCAACACTCAGGGTCTTAAAATAACCGAGGAGAGAGTGCTGCCTTTGCAATGACATCTGCAAATGGTTAGACTTTCTAGTCTTCTCGGATAAGGACGATAAACATCTGCAAATGGTTAGACTTTCTAGTCTTCTCGGAAAAGGATGATAGACACATAGTCTCCATCTCACATCATTTGCATGGGACGTAAAAGAATCCACACATTGTTCGAGAAGAGTACGGGATGTATTCCCGGTGTGGTGGTCTCTCACAGATACCGTGCTGGGGGCACCTGTGTAAACTACTTGTTAAGCTGCACGGCTACCATTTGTGCCACAAAAGCAGTCTGGCAAAGTGCCACACAAAGTGCTACACACATTGACCATGAAAAGTCCCTAGGTTAATCCCACATCAATTCTTTTTTTTTTTTATGGTACTGGAAAAGGAAACATGCAAAAGTTCACACCATACATGTAACTTCAGCATAATAAATAAAATCTGCAAGTCTCAAGCTCATCTAGCTGAGCAAAACTCCTCCGCAAATTGAGAAGCCTTTCTTTGAACATATAATGCATACAGACTTTTTAATATACTTATGCAGTTTACATCGCATCCTTCATGTATACCTGGTTTTTTTTTTATTTTTTAATCCTTATTTCATTAAATTTGTTGCTTACTTTTTGTAAATTAGGAACAAATTAATGAAAACAAACTAAACTTAGACCTTGTAATCACCTCCAATATGCAGTGGCCAACTCAAAAGCCTCAGCTCC
>NC_090877.1:1955057-1967557 GCF_036669935.1 Montipora foliosa | reverse complement strand
GGTAAGAAAAGCCTGAAAATTCTCTCTTTCTGTCTTTTTAAAAGTTAGTATATATATATAGTACTTGGTACTCGTAGCTAGCTAACAAGCAAGAAATGAACTTAAATCACAAAAGCTAGTAAAGGTGACTGACACCGCATTAGGAAGTCTGGCAACAACGTCACATAACAAGAGTATGGCACGTGCCGCAGTCATTTTAGTGCATTTCTTCTTCGTTTCTACACTGTCAATCAACAACGGGCTAAATTAAATTTAGGTTGTTGACTACGACGTGGCCATCAACAGTGGTGAATATTTTTCTCTATTTAAGCTAACCATTATTTCTTTAGGAATTATGATGTGTTATCATTTGACAAAGAATTATCCAACAACCGATGTACTGGACTTATTCATAGTTTTTTTTTCACTAAATTATTAGCATTTGGAACCATCACCAAAGGACATCCGTTGTGAAACCTTTTCTGAGATGCGTTCAGCAACCGGAAGTGAACATTTCGTATTCCATGAGAGTAGTGTATCCGATTTTTGAACTAATCATCTCTAATGGAGAAAAGATACTTAGCAATACAAATGCGGTTGTGTGAAGACAATTTAAAAGGGACAACAGCTCACTTCCGGTTGCCGCCCGCCTCTCAAAAACGTCGGGTGTTTAAGTTCTCTGTTAACTCTTGTAAGACAAGCTTAAGGAATTTCGTAATGAAATAGTTTTGGTTTGGGGTTAAGACTCGGGGCAGGAGATTACTATTAATTAGCACATTCCATAATTTATGCCCAGATATACACACATACATATGGGTGTTGAGTGTATTTTATAGAATTAAGTATATTTTCAGGTTTTTGTATCATTTCTTTGGTGATTTATTCCTTCAGATTATCCATATGGCTTTCTGGGTCTTCTTTTTCTGTCTTGCCATTAAATTGTAATAAATCAAAACCCGTGCGGACGTGTGTCCTACTCCAGTTAAAATCGCAAGATATTTAAGACGGCCCAAAAGCCTATAGTTTGAAAGGAGGTTTTCGTTGCCGGATGGTGTGGACACATAAAATAGAAATTCCAAAACTTGACTCGGCCATCATCACTGAGCAAATATTTACACCATCGCTCTCTTATTTCGTGAATAATAAGCACGCCCTTGACTACCGTGATTTCACAACCGTTTGATAGAACCTTTCGTGGAAACTAACTCTATCATTGAATTTTACTTCAAATTATGTACTATCAACTATTCGACTCCTTCTGTTCAACCGAGATGAGCTTTTGACCATTTGGGTAGTTTTCTTCAAGACGGTCAGTTAACCTTGAGAAATCGAACCTCTTTCAACAGAAAGTCGTGTTATTTGTTAAGTCATTTTATTCGTTTTTCCTGTAATTTTTGTGCATATTTAATTAAATAGTTCTCCGAACCTTTTCAATTCATCTGCAATTAAAGAGAACTCAAACGTCTTCACACTTCACGAGCAAAGTAACGGAATCTCGTTAATCCTATGAAATGATTTTATGTTACATGTCGCAAATTAATGTTGATTTTTATTCCTAAACGAAAACTGAATGTTTAGATTCGAGTTATCGCCGATTACAAAAAGTTTAATAAGATCAAAATGTACCGAAACTCAGTGACAATCTGGGCTTGTTCAAAAGCTGATTGATTCACGCCAAATTAATTTGCAAGGAGGTACCAAAACCCTCATTCTCCCATAGTCATCGTCAAAATATCTTCATTGATCAGTAAATAGAATAAATGTTCACTTTTTATTGTCTTCTTTATTGTGTATGCTGTCAATTAAGTGTACATTCAATGGTTGTTATAGAAGATTGTCGCTTCTGTTCATTAGTATTCGTTTGAAGGATGTAACTGTAACAATAACGTAACTTGTTTAAAAAATAGAACTATTTTTGTAAATTAAATGATTTCAAATCATTACCTTGTCTAGGATTGCCTGGAACATCGTTAGTATCGTTAGTATACGTTGACTGTGACAACCGTTTTCCGTTAATCGCCAACTTTTGTTAATTGCATTGAAATTAACAATAGCGAACAGTGAAATCATTTTCTCACTCGTTCGTGTAGAAAGGTCGAAAAGCCGTTTGTTCAATAAGGGATTACAGAATGTGTACAATGAACAAATGTCAGCTCGAAAGTGTTATTTTAAAGATACATGTTACTCGTTTGTTGGCATGATTGGCTGAATTCAATCAAGAGCGCACTGGCTCAAGGGGTACAATTCGGGCTTCTTCCCGGAGTTGTGACGAGACCTATAATGTTCCCTCCAATAAATGGGGCCTGCTTAGAGTGATGATGACCGGCAACAAAAACCGCCATAAGTCATGGTGAGCCCGGTTTGGCGTTTGCTGGGCTGGTACAAAACTGTCTCGCCTCGCTCTTTCTTTTGTGTAAACTAACGAACTTGCGTCAGCAATAACATCTCAATGACAGTTCCATCCGAAGGAACTTACTTCATCCTGTTTAAGAAACATGTTTCTAACATGTTCCTCCAACTGAAAATAGATACTTGTCATCTCATTCGGCTGTCAAATACATTTTGGCATTGAAGAGAGGGAGTAAAAAAGCCTGACTTCTAGAAACATCGGGTCATTCGATTCGGCGTTGCTGGACAGTCAATTAGTTCTGAAATCGCGACCACTTTTTTTGCCTCTTGGAGACCAAGAAACGAATCAGTCGTTCAGGTGTGTACGTGTGGATCGCTGAACAGAGCTTAATTCAAGCAGCCCTAGATATGTCTCAATATGAGTTAGCGTTGTCCTGCCCATAAAGTCTTCGAGGCATAGAATCATAACAGATACTTTCACAGCCATGCACTGTTTTCCATAGATGCACTCTGTAAATATGCCTTTTTTTCTTTTTCTTTTCAGATTACCATGAAAGGAAACAAACTTGCTTTCTTTTTGCTGCTAGTGCTTGCGTTTGAGATTCTGTTTTTTACAGCTACTGAAGCTAACCCCTTTTGGACTCGTCGTCGACGTCGACGTCGATGCAGCTCGTCTCGCCCTGCAGGCGTTGCATGGGTCAACGGGTGGCAACAGTATTTCAATTTCAAGTGTCAAAACAGTAAGAGACAATTCCATAATCTCCTGGTGTTATTTCTTCTACTCATTTCTAGCAAGCAACGCAAGGAGCATTTCAATTGAAAAAGAAAAATCACCATATTGGATTTTTTTTTTGTTTCATGCATGCCTTGAGTCTCGAAACTAAATTACCTGTACTTGGCACTAGGCGAAAGATGGAGTGGGGCTTGGAGGGCCATCCCAATCATGAACGCCATGAACGGGTTTCACAAGTCCCATTTTTTTTTTTTTTACTAAATCAATGCTTTTCTATAGCTTGCTATTTATATCCAAGTACCACCTTTTCAGAGGAATCATTCATTTTTGAAGTATTAGAGCAGTCGGAGTGAAGATTATCATCATGAGCTTGCTCGTTCTTATGAAAAACTATTTGCAACAAATGAACTGTGCACAATGTCGGTAATATGAAGGATGAAAAACCCAAAAAAAAATCATGCAAATTTAATAATTTGAACAACAAACTTTTCAACTCAAAGATGACATCAACTGAAACTGTCACTTAAAAACAAACACGTTTATCCTCCCGTTTATCTTCTGGACATTCTTTATGTTGACAACCTCATAACCTCAACTTGTTTTTACTCCATTATAGATTACTCTATAACAGGCTGGCGCAGCATCCACCGAAACTGCAAGGAAGATCGCATCCATTACTTTCAATGCTCGTATGGTCCGATGAACTACCAAGAGAAACACTGTTCTCACACAGCAAACTACGTAAACGCATATGATGGAGACCTGTCGTTCAAATGCTCTCACAATGGCTTTATCGCTGGGGTCAGAAGCTCCTACAGTAGCAACCATAAAGATCGCAAGTAAGGATTGACCGCCGTTCAGATGTGCGGCTTGGTTGAAATTTTGTCCAAAATTTTTATAGTGCTTTTCTTGATACAAAGACAATGATAAAATCTCCTAAGATTTGTTTTCTATTTAGAAGTGAAGAAATAGGGTCTAGTTCTACGAACCGAAACCTTTAGCCCAGCCTTCTTCCCCACATTTTAATATAAACTCCCTGAAAATGAACCAGATAAGCCAAATTTCGAAACCCTTCACTGCTTTAAACACTAAATCGAGATTTTGTCGTCTTGTTCCTCCTTCCAAAGGGTAAAGAATAATGTTTTCTGAATTCCTAGATTCTGAATCGGAGCGATGTTTTAGTTGAACTTCTTTCGATACCAAATCCGTTTCGTGCATTCCGAGAAAGCAGAAGTCGAAGTGAGCCGCAAAAGCTTCAGATCTGTATAGTCGTGTACTGTTCCAACGAATTTTTTCACAGACTGTATGTAAAATAAGGAGCACCAATTTCACCTTGGTAAAAACTGATTCAACCTGAGAACGGATTTTACCGACAACATACATATGCCTTGCTTTACTTGAAGGCCCGTTCAGCGGCGCTAAATCAAAAGTCGCTCCAGAAGAAATTCGAATTAATGCTCCTTGTATAATCTTTCACAAAGGAATTCTCGGATACAATTTTTATTTTAGGTTTTCGTTTCGCTGTTGTCATAAGCCTGGTTATTGTGCAACTACCTGCAAATTCACGAACCTGCTGAACAACTGGGATCAAGAAATCAACTACAGTGTTCCTTCGGGCTATTACTTGGTGGGAGCTCACAGCACACATCATAATCACTATGAGTAAGTGTTGCCAGATTGCTTTGTTCAGCATCTGTATTGCCTTAAAGGTCAGTCACGACCTAGATATTAGACCTGTTGGGGAATACTCAGCATGTCTTAGGGATCTTACAGTCAGCGGGTCTCACGGAAAAATAAACTTGAAATCACAGTATCTTCCGAAAGAAAAAGTGCAAGAGCTAGTCATGATACTTTTACTACAGTTCCGCTCAATAATGGTAGTTAATGCCCAGAATCGTCTTGTTCGTTATTACACTGTCATCTTCAAATAGGACCTTTTAAGGTCAAGTAGGGACCTTATATACTTATAAACCACAGTATCTTCAAATAGGACCTTTTAAGGTGATTCCTTAGTAATAGAAGTTGTCGTAAGATTTTCTTTAAACTTTTCTCGATTGTTCCCTTCATTATGGTGACTCGAAATGTGCAGTTAAAAGGATAGTTCACCAAGCTCGTTTGCGAGATATAACTTGCTCAAGTTACTAATTTAATCATTGCGACTTCATCATCTATCTACGTTTTGCAGGAACATGAAGCACAGCTTTGACGTAATTCTTGAAATAACAAAACAGGTGTACTGTATTGCTCAAAAGGAATAATTTAATATTTGTTTTATGACACAGGCACACGTTTTCAAAAGGCACTGACTACAAACATTCCTCGGGTGCGTGATCTCGAGGAGACAATTTTGTGTCCACGAGTGATGGCTACGAATACTTTTTTTCCCTGTAACTTTTTTTTCTGACGTAAATTTTTAAATTTTTTTTACAGCACAAAGAGGAGGAGTAAGAGAATAAAATTATGCCAAAAAAATGATAGGTCACCAACCTCGTTTAGAAGAAAACAGAAAGCAAACCAAGCTCGACCCCTCCACAACACGTCTCGCCAATAGCGCGGTTTCACTTTCACTCTCGGACTGAAATTACACTTTAGCATCATCAAGGCTATCAATCGACTTCTTGTTTTGCGAGAGTCTAAATAGTTTCCCGTTTTGCTCTTTACTGCCATGCATGCTCTGAAAACGGCTGTTCTTCTTTCTAGCGAAGTTTCCTGCACGAAAGTTCGCCATTCTGCAATGTTTTTGGCCACTTTCGATATATCAATATTCACACATGGCTACGAGTTTTTATGGTTAAATTTAAACATTGCTTTGTTAAGAAAAATCCGTTTAGACTTGTGAGACAAAGAAAACAGAACAGAGCCATGAAATTTGACCAAAAAGCCTCTTAGCAATGCCTTAATAGGAACATCTATGTCCTTCGCTGTTACGCACAGATCAGGATGCGCAGTGCAATACTAGGGAGTCACCTTAAGGTAAAGTAGGGACCTTATATACTTATAAACCACAGTATAATTCCAACACTATAAGACAAGAAAATGTGGAAGAGTAATAAGAAAGGACAAGCGATGGAGTTGAAAAATAATGACAGTTAATGCCCAGAATCGTCTTGTTCGTCATTAAAATGTGACTTTATGAGATCAGAAACAATCCCTCGCATGTTTACAAATATTTCAATTGTTTTTGTCAAAACTTACTTGGTTCTTCTTATACAGGGACCGGAGGTGGAAGTTTGAGATCTGCAGTTTTACCAAAAGTGACCATTGCACGAAAAAATGAAGTCGACCTAAAAATCGCAAGTGCTAACAGCAAAGAAGCATTAAAGGGGATACTGATATTCGTGACAAGTTTGACAGCAAAACCACTGTATGGTGAAGGGAAATTGAAATAAAGAAGCTTTGCCTTTTGAAGTGTCATTAGTGCTTTTGTTAGAACCCTCAAAGTGTAATTTTGCGATCAATGATAGCGAAGATATAGCTGACGTTACCCGCTGTTGTTAATGTACCAACCAGGGCCCAGTTGCTTGAAGCATGATTCGCGCTTAATATTAAAACCTTTATCACTGGTTAGCGCTCACCAAGATCTGACAGGGCCCGTGAAGAGGGAAGGGTCGGGGGAGGGGGGAGGGGACTATAGACCCCGTTGACGGTGCAAGCTGGGAGAACGTTTTGCGTGGCAATAGGGAAGACATAGTTATTGTGCTAACAGTGGAATGAAAAAAAGCTTTCTGCAGTAATACGGCTCTGGCCTCAATAGCTGATTGCTAAGACAGGGGCCGCGGAGTACGTTTGAAAGTGGGGGGGTGGGATAGGTTTTGGTATGGATCACGGAAGTGTGAGGGAGGGAGGAGGGGTTTAGGAGAAAAAAAACACCGTAGGAAAAAGGTAGGGGGCTTCTCGTAGTACTTCTGAATAAAGATTATTTCTACTCTTGCAAAATCCTCACGCGCCTAATTAGATGTACACCTAATTTCAGTGACATCCAACGGGAAGTGTCCCTTTAATTTTAAGACTTTGCTTCCTATTCCATTAATAAGGCAGAGGTTAGGGTCAGGCGTTATTTTGAGATCAGGGTAAATGCAGCTGCGGGTTATCCTTACTTGAGGAGCAGCATTTGGGGTACACTTTGTGACGTAAATTGTCTGCTGATTCCGAGACACGAGTGATGTCAGTTGAAGTCGGTGAAAAGAGCAAGAGGACATTCCGTGACGCTTATTGAAATCACGCATGCATCTAGTTTGTTCAAGAGAATAGACTAAATTCGTATTTTCAGTATTGGACTGGAACTAGCTTGCAATGGAGGCTAAAGCGGGGAAATCTTTTCATATGCAAATACTTCCCCGAGTTAGTGTCCATTGCAAGCTACAATTGTAGTTCCACAGCCCAATACTGAGAATATGAATATGGTCTATTCTCTTGATTACGTACATTTCTGGATAATCAGTCCCCATAAATTTGAGAATCTGTTGAAGTTTCTTCAGTAATCCGTCTGTTCCATTTTCTGTTATTGTGAGCTGTATTGTATATTGCATACCTTCTTGATGTTAAACTATAATAATGATAACCATAAAAGGCAAAAGCACTTCATATTGAGGGTACTCAACGATAGTTTTTGGCGAAAAACTGCTGGGCCCTTTGTAGTGCTTTTAAAGCAAGATACACGACTTTTAATTAAAGTGCTCCTAAACTCAAACATTTTGCATCTACAATATTAATCTCCCCACCAAGAACAAACATGTGTTAATTCTTTTACTCAAAATTTCGCTTTTTATCTGCTGGACAAGACACCCAAAGTTATCAAAACTAGCAGTAATTTGGACCCACGTCCAAGCTATGAGAGGCATGGGTCTGTTCTCTATTTTACGTTACAAACTGCTTTGCAATGAAAAATTTCTTTGAAAGCAGTTTGTGACGTAGAATCGAGAATAGACCCATGCCTCTCACATCATGCTCGTGGGTCCAAATTACTGCTAGTTCTGCCAAGTTTATGTGGCTTGCACGGCACAGAAAGAGCGAGATTCTGGGTAACAATGGTTATGCTTTGATTGGGGAAATTTATATTAGGAACGTAAAATATTTAAGTACTGGTCCCAGATATCTGACTGACTGTTTCCAAAAACTTTTATAAATAATTAGGAAAGTACGCGCACTCTCATTGGCCAACAGCTGTGTTTAGATGAGAGTATGGAAACACGGCTGTGACATCACACGAAGTTTGATTGGTTATGTATTGTCAGACTCGCGTTTTGATTGGTTAGTAGGAAATATGAGCTTGTGTGAATAAACTCTGTTTCAATCAAGAAGTAAAAACACCAGCATTTTCGCTCAATTTTTGAATTATCTTTGAGAATTATTTTCTAAAAGCAATAGAGGACTGTTTTCCGTGTTTCCATAGCCTCATCTAAACACTCAGGGGAGTTGGGAGAATTCGAGACAGTTATGCAAAACCTCGACTACGTCTCGGGTTTGTATAACTGTCTCGAATTCTCCCAACTCGCACCCGTGTTTAGATGAGGCTATGGAAACACGGAAAACGTCTTCTATTGATTAAGGGATAGTGTTTACTCTAGGAATTGCAAATTCCTTAGTTCTTAGATTATAATTAAATTCATTATGCGAAAATAATCTAAGTACTCTGGACACAACCCCTATTTGACCTAAAACATTAATATTGCTATATCTTGCAGCCTCCTATGATTTCCGCAAAGTAGGTAATTTAGATTGCCCAAAGACTCCTCTCAGTGTACCCTTTCGAGTTGAGTTTCCTAGAATCGATAGCCTTACAAAAATTCCATACAATACTACAATATGTTATAGATGCAGGAGAGTAGCAGCTTTAGAGCGGTTTTCAAACGAGTGTCGTAAAACCAAAACCAAAGTAATTACTTTGGCCAATCAAAAAGAACGGAGACAATCCAGTAAACCAATCAAAACTCGAAGTAATAACACGTAGCCGACACAAAGCGCGGGAAAATTGGTTGAAAAAGTGGCGCGAGAACTTTGAACCAATCACTGAGTGAAGTAATGCAAAACCAACGTAATTATCTAATTACTTTCGGCACTCAATTGAAAACCACTCTATAGAGTTGCAGTTTTGTGTTTTAATTTATAGGTAATAGATTCCTTAACCTTCTAACGACCCCTACCCTTTGACTAGCCTTCTCGACTTATGTTGATTAGCTGATTAAAAAAGTTAACTTAACTTAATGAACTTGGATAGCGCTTTAAGTTATAACAATATTCTAATGCGCTTTGTATGTATCATATACTTGAATAAAAGTAGAATAACATTTCTTGTTTATATAGACTAGCTATAAAAATTCAAAAGCTATTAAAAATGTTCATATCATAGCTTGCCTAGATAAAAAAGTTTCCAAATTCTCTTTGAATGTATCTACGTTTGCTGAATTACGAATTGCTAGTGGCAGACTATTCCAGACCGGTGGTCCGGCGACGTCAAATGCACGGTCGCCAAGTGTTTTACATTTAGATCGTGGGACCAAGAGCAAGTGTTGATCGTCGGTATGCAATGCGTGGCGACCCGGAGGTTTGATGTGTAGTAGCTCAGTCATGTAAGATAGAGAGAAGCCTTTGCAAACCAACAGCGTGATCTTGAATCTGATCCGCGAGGCAACAGAAAGCCAACGTAGGGGTGATGTGAGAATACCGTGAGAGATGGCAGGTAACGCGCGCTGAGGCATCCAGAGCCCTATCAATATTAACACCCAATATGGTAATATTATGATAGGATAAGATCTATTTCTATTTCTCTCTCATTCTTGTTTCTACTCATTAACATGGTCCCATATTTCATAAAGTTACCCCTAAGGACATTTAAATCATACCAGTCATCAGTTGCTTTAAGAGCACATTCCTGTGAGTTAGATTGGATAGTGTTAATGATATTGTTAATTCCGTAAAATTGATGATCATCTACATAATGTACAAATGTTTGAGTCCATAATGCAAGTTAAGTCATTCTAAAACACGTATTACAGTAGAGGTCCAACCGAGGAGTCTTAAGGACATGCTATTTCTACTTTTGTAAGTATTTTCTCGTCGTTAGTTTTCTTCCTGTTTCCCTCCATTATTGCGTACGATCTGTAACAATATCATTTGGAAGTTAGGCCTTGTTAAGTGCAATAAGACGTCTCCACATTAAGTATAGCTGTAAAATCCCCTCAAGTAGGAAGCATCTACATTTACATGTTCCAGCACAAGGCAAAGCCCCTTTTCAGCTGACTTGTGGCTGCCATGATGTTTCTGCTAAGGTGGCCTCATACACCACAAGCCCTTTTGGAGACATCACTGCCAAGCCGGCCACTTCTGATGGAGCAAACAGGACAGCGACAACACCGGGGACTTCATACCCTATTCTTCTCGAATAGTGTGTGGGTTCTTTATCCTCCCATGCACAGGAACTTATGAACAAAGATTTTTTATTTATTTCTTCTCATCCGAGAAGAACCGTTTGCAGATGAAATTACAAAGGAAGCAGTTTCTCCACAGTTATTTTAAGATCCTGAGAGTTGATCAGGCCGCGATGTCCCGCACAGCAGCCCGATTCTCAACCAACTGAGCCACCAGTGTGTAGCTTATTGCTGCTCTGAGTTGCATTTTTTCACGTATACTGAAATCTTCTTCTTCTTTAGCAGTCCGTCGATATCGACGATGACACGGAGAGAAGTTAATGCCTGTGTCGCAGGTGCGAGGTCAGTCCGATCGCTGCCTCAAAAGTCCTGCCGCAAATGTCTCAGGTGTAAGCCGCTTCAGCATGTAGGTGTTTTCTCCAGCCTGCGCATTCTCTTGCCCGCCCACAACTGTACATTTCTTCTTCTGATGGCATCGGCAGCGCCAGCCACCACCTTCCGCCAGGTCACTCGATCTTCGGCCTTTTCCCTCCAGTTTTCTAACTCATTAATGTTCTTCAGATGCCTCTTGAACGCGTCTTTGTAGCGTAGTTGCGGTGCCCCAACTTTTCTTGAGCCTTCTTTTAGTTCTCCATAGAAGACGGCCTTTGGTAGTCTACTGTTCTCCATGCGTGTAACATGTCCCGTCCATCTAAGTTGACACGTGGTGATCATTTCTTCAACACTGGGCATTCCTGCCCTATCCAGTACTTGAAAATTAGATACATGGTCTTTCCACGAGGTGTCCATTAGTTGGCGGAGATGTCTCTGTTGTACCATATCGAGTCTCTTTATGTAGCGTCAGTAGAGAGTCCAAGTTTCTGAGCTGTACAGAAGTGTTGGAATTACAATTGCTCTGTAAACTTTCATCTTGGTTTTCAGATGGATTCCTCTCTGGTCCCACAGACGGCTTCTCAGTTTTCCGAAGGCCGACGCTGCCGATTGGATTCTTCTTGATATTTCTGCATCTATAGTTCCGTTGTTGGAGATTGTACTGCCCAGGTAGGTGAACTTGTCTACTTCTGCCAGTGGGGTACCATCCAGGAGCACCACTCGAGGGTTCAACTTTTTGTTATGGATGTCTTGGATTAGAACTTCTGTTTTCTTGATGTTGATCGTTAGTCCGAATCTCTTTGATGCTTCAGCAAAGGCTGTCAGTAGATCTTGCATTGCCTGAAGACTGTGGGTTGATCAGGCCGCGATGTCCCGCACAGCAGCCCGATTCTCAACCAACTGAGCCACCAGTGTGTAGCTTATAGCTGCTCTGAGTTGCTTTTTTTCACGTATACTGAAATACCATCATGCTAACATACCTTGTGCAAATCTCATATGACCTAACTCTGTTTTGAAGAAAATTATGCGAGACGTCAGGCAACACATTATGTCACATTATTGTTCCCTCAACATTACAGTCCCGGATTTATTTGACATTTAAAAATTATATTACTTCCCTGAGATTGATTGCATACCACCCGCGTCAAACGTGAAGACACCGATGCTATAGTATTTGTCTTCACCTTTGGCAAATAACAAAAGAATACACAAAACCTAGGTCTTCAGATTTGACTTCAACTTTGACGCGCGTCAAACGTGAAGTCAAAGTTGTTACAAATTTGACTTAACCTTTACCACGGTCAAAGGTATAAGCAAACTGGTAATGTATTTGACCATACGTTTGACGGGGTCAAAGGTTAAGTCAAAGCCGATGCCAGATTTGACTTAAGCTTTGCCTAAGATCAAATATGAAGGAAACCCAATTTGACGTTTCGTGAAAAGTTGCACAACGGCTTTCCTCGTCTTTCATTTTCCTGCAATTTGATTAGTTACTTTAAACAAGCCTCGATGTCATTGTGTTCTTCATAGGCATTCTGGTGAATAGAATCATACTGGACACCATCAGAATCTTTGTTTAATAGCTTGATGTATGCCATTATTCCAGTTATTTCGTCATTTTTCACTCCTTTCACTGATAATTTATGCTGTTTAAGATACTGTTGTAGTAACCTCAACTGTTAATTTACGTGCTGATTCAC
>NC_090877.1:1937557-1945057 GCF_036669935.1 Montipora foliosa | reverse complement strand
AGAAAGCTAGTCGAAGCGTAGGGGTCATTAGAAGGTAAAGGAATCTAATACCTATAAAAACGCAAACTTGCAACTCTGTAAAGCTGCTATTCTCCCGAATTTATAACATATTGTAGTATTGTATGGAATTTTTGTAAGGCTAGTGGTTTTAGGAAACTCAACTCGAAAGGGTATGTACAGGAGAGGACCGGACTCTTTGGGCAATTTATTGTGATAGTAATGCATCTTGTGAGAAACTCCTGGAAAGGGCTAAATTACCTACTTTGCGGAATAGGAGGCTGCAATGATATAGTAATATTAAGGTTCAAGGTCAAATGGGTGTTGTGTCTAGAGTATTTACTCGCATTATTTTCGCATAATTAAGTTAATTATAATCTAAGAACTAAGGAGTTTACAATTCCTAGACTGTAAACACTATAAGTTTTTGGAAGCACTCAGTCCGATACCTTGGACCAATACTTAAATATTTTTCGTTCCTAATATAAATCTCCCCATCCAAAGCAAAGCCATTGTTACCCAGAATCTCGCTCTTTCTGTGCCGTGCAAGCCACATAAACTTGGCAGAACTACCAGTAATTTGGACCCTCGGCTGTGATGTGAGAGGCATGGGTCTATTCTCTAATTTACGTCACAAACTGCTTTGCATTCCTGTTTTCAACGAAATTTTGAATTGCAAAGCAGTTTATGACGTAAAATCGAGAACAGACCCATGTCTCTCATAGCGTGGACGCGGGTCCAAATTACTGCTAGTTTTGATAACTTTGCGTGTCTTGCCCAGCAGATAAAAAGAGAAATTTTGAGGTAAAAGTGGTAAAACATGTTTGCTTTTGATGGGGAGATTAAAATTGTGGATGAAAATGTTTGAGTTTAGGAGCATTTTGATTAAAAGTTGTGTATCTTGCTTTAAAAACACTACAAACGGGCCCAGCATTTTTTCGTAAAAAACGTGACCATCGTTGGGCACGCTTCTGTTTTTTAGAAACTAGGTGCTCTTCGCTACTGATATAATGCTAATACTATGTCTTTAAGGAAGTGAAATGTCCTCAATATGAAGTATTTTTGTGGTTGTGGCTGGTTTTATGGTTATAATTATTATAGTTTAACATCAAGAAGGTATGCAATGGACGATATAGCTCACAATAACAGAAAATGGAACCGACGGATTACTGAAGAAACTTCAAAAAGCAATTTGATAGCTGATTCTCAAAGTAATGGCGAGTTGTTATCCAGAATTAGTATAATTAAATAGGTGATTAATGGAAATTTTCTGCGCTGATTGGTTGCATGCACTTGAGGTCATTATTATGCGATAATCACCTATTAAGCGGTTTTTTTCAAAATGGCCGCGAGCCATTTTGTCGAGGTGACAAACGAAGAAATAAATTGTTTTAAAGAAATTAAATGCAGATTTTTCAAAGAATCACCTATGTAATTATACTAAAACAATTATTCACCTCAGGCTCGGTGAATATCGGTGAATGAAAACCTCGACTTCGTTTCGGTTTTTAGTCACCGATATTCATCTCGCTCTCTTACGTATAATCAAGAGAATTTTCTTGACGTAATTTGACGCATGGATGAATTCAAAAAGCCTCACGAGTGTCCTCTTGCTCTTTTCACGGACTTCAACTGACATCACTTGTGTCTCCCTTAATCAGCAGACAATTTACGTCACAAAGCGTCCCTCAAATGCTGCTCCTCCAGTAAACAAAAACAGCTGCATTTTACCCTGAGCTAAAAATAGCGGCCTAGGGGGAGGGAGGAGGAGTTAAGGACAAAACAAAACCGTAGAAAAAAGGTGGAGGGGGGTATAGTCCCCCCACCCCCAACACTTCCCTCTTCACGGTCCCTGTTAAATCTCGGTGAGCGCTAACCAGCGATAAAGGTTTCAATTTACGCACGAATCATGCTGCAAGCAACTGGGCCCTGGTTGGTACGTTAATAACAACAGGTAACGTCAACCATATCTTCGCTATCATTGATAGCAAACACTTTGAGGTTTCGAAAATAAGCACTAACTACACTTCAAAAGGCAGAGTTTTTTTTATTTCAATTTCCCTTCACCATACAGTGGTTTTGCTGTTAAACTTGTCACGAATACCAGTATCCCCCTTCAATGCTTCTTTGCTGTAGGCACTTGCGATTTTTTGTCCACTTCATTTTCCCTTGCAGTGCTTACTTTTGGTAAATTTGCAGATCTCAAACTCCCATTTCCGGTCCCTGTATAAGAAGAGCCAAGAGTTCATGTCTCAGAAACTAAGTCCATGATCAGTTTTGACAAAAACAATTGCAATATTTGTAAACATGCAAGGGATTGTGTCTGATCTCATAAAATTACATTTTAATGACGAAGAAGGCCATTCTGGGCATTAACTACCATTATTTTTCAACTCCATCGCTTGTCCTTTCTTATGATTACTCTTGCAAATTTTCTTGTCTAAGATACTGTGATTTGAAGTATATTCTTTTTAGTCCTGCTGAACTTTTAACAGGTCCCTACTTGAAGGTGACATTTTGATGACGAACAAGACGATTCTGAGCCTCAACTATCATTTAAATTTATTGAGCCGAATTGAAATAAAACTTATAGCGGTCAGGCCACGACATTTTTCAACACCAACAAATGCAATCCGTTTCAATCTTGTCCTTTCTTACTATCATTACTAGCTCTTGCACCTTTTCTATGGGAAGATACTGTGATTTCAAGTTCATTTTTCTTAGTTCCGCTGACTCTAAGGTCCCTGAGATATGTTGAGTATTCCCCATTAGGTTTAATAACTGCGCCGAGATTGACCTTTTAAGCCAATACAGATACTGAACAAAGCAATCCGGGCAACACTTACTCATAGGAATTATGATGTGAGCTGTGAGCTCCCACCAGGTAATAGCCCCAAGGAACACTGTAGTTGATTTCCTGATCCCAGTTGTTCAGCGTGGGCGTGAGTTTGCAGGTATGTGCACAGTAACCATCCTTATGACAACAGCGAAATGAAAACCTGAAACAAAAATTGCATCAGAGAACTCCTTAGTGAAAGATTATACAAGGTGCATTAAGAGGCCATTTCCGAGTTCACGTCTGCCTCCTCTTCAAAGCGAGTGCAAGGGCAAAGTTTTTGTGATGATAATTAATAGTTCTATTTTACATATGAATGAAAACTAATTTTCATAAGAAAAATTTCGCACTTGGACTCTCTTTGAAGAGGAGGCAGAGATGAACTCGAAAATGGCCTATTCGAATTTCTCCTGGGGCATTTTTCAATTCAGAGCCTCTAAACGGTCCTTCAAGTAAAGCAAGCCATATACAGTTGCCCATACGCTGGAAGACATCATAGGCACGATTGATTTGACTTTTGCTTTGAATCCATGAAAGGATGTGGCGAGACTTTTTAGCCAATCGCTGTGTGCAGTGATGCACAAGAACGATATCGATAAATATCGAAAAGAAATTCAACTAAAATTTCGCTCCAAATCAGAATCTAAGTATTCATAAAGCTTTATTCTTTACCCTTTGGAAGGAGGAACAAGACGACGAAAGACGAAATCTCGATTTCGTGCTTACAGCAGTGGAGGGTTATCTGGTTCATTTTCAGGGAATTTACGTTAAAATGTGAGGGAGAAGGCTGGGCTGGAGGTTTCATTTCGTAGAACTAAACCCTATTTCTAGTCAACACTTCTAAATAGGAAACAGATCTTGGCAGTTTTTATGATTGTCTTTGTATCAAGAAAAACACTATAAACATTTTGGCCAAAATTTCAGCCAAACCGCACATCTGAACGTCGGTCAATCCTTACTTGCGATCTTTGTGATGGCCACTGTAGGTGCTTCTAACTCCAGCGATAAAGCCATTGTGAGGGCATTTGAACGACAGCTTTCCATCATAGTCGTTTGCGTAGTTTGCTGTGTGAGAACAGTGTTTCTCTTGGTAGCTCATCGGACCGTACGAGCATTGAAAGTAATGGATGCGATCTTCCTTGCAGTTTCGGTGGATGCTGCGCCAGGTTCTTATAGAGTAACCTATAATGGAGTAAAAACAAGTTCAGGTTATCAGAGGCTATCAACATCGTAATGAATGTCCAGCATACGGCGTGATACCCGTGTTGTTTTTTTTAAGTGACAGGCTTTCAGTTGATGTCATCTTTAAGTTAAAAAGTTTGTTGCTTAAATTATTAAATTCGCATGTTTTTTTTTTGTACTTTTTAACCTTCATATTAGTCATATTTATGAGTAATCAGTTCATTTGTTCCAAAGTAGTTTTTCATAAGAACGAGCAAGCTCAGTATGATAATCTTCACTCCGACTGCTCTAATACTTCAAAAATCAACGATTCCTTTGAAAAGGTGGTATTTGGACGTGTGTAGCCTGTTCCAGGCGTTCAATTAGCTGGGATGGTCCCTCAAAGCTCCCCTCCATCTTTCGCCTCGTTTACGTGCCAAGTAATTTATTTTAGAGACTCAAGGCATGAAAAAATAACGCAATATCTCGTGATTTTTTTTCCATTTTAATTGAGGTGCTCCTTGCATTGCTTGCTGGAAACTGAATGAGTAGAAGAAATAACACCAGGGGAATATTGAATTGTCTCTTACTGTTTCCACACTTGACACTGAAATACTGTTGCCACCCGTTGACCCATGCAACGCCTGCAGGGCTAGACGAGCTGCATCGACGTCGACGTCGACGTCCACTAGACCACCAGGGGTTAGCTTCAGTAGCTGTAAAAAACAGAATCTCAAATACAAGCACTAGCAGCAAAAAGAAAGCAAGTTTGTTTCCTTTCATGGTAATCTGAAAAGAAAAAGAGAAAAAAAAGGCATATTTACAGAATGCATCTATGGAAGCAGTGACTGTGAAAGTGTGGTGTGGTTGAATAATTTCGGGATCACATACACCTCGCGAATTCTTAATCTCGCAAGCTACGACTCTATGCCTCGAAGACTTCATGGGGACAACCGTAGCTCATGGTGAGACATATCTAACTAGGGCTGTTTGAATTTAGCTCTGTTCAGCGATCCACACGCACCTGAAAGCCTGATTCGTCTGTTGGTATCCGAGGGGCAAAGAAATGGTCGCGATTTCAGAAGTAATTGATATCCAGCAACTCCGAATCGAATGACCCGATGTTTCTAGAAGTCAAGCTTTTGCACTATCTCTACTTAACGCCCGCGGGAATGTATTTGACAGCCGAGTGAGATGACGAGTTTCTATTTTGGAGGAACATGTTAGAAACATGTTTTCTCAAACAGGATGAACTAAGTGTAACGGCGGCTTAATTCCTTAGGGATGGACCATTTGATTTTTGAGGAGGGTGGAGAGGAGAGAGCAAATTACCAAAAAGTAGAGAAAAAAAAATCATGCACAGTGGGCCAAGGAGAAAAAAACCGAGCAAGCCTTGCTACTCGTAGGATCCTGTTAGACCAAATGAAAAACTAATCTGTAATTTTTGTCATTTCATTTCAACAGACGAAAATGCTGTGTAATTATTTGTATAATCATTCACCTCTCTGTGTTTCATATCAAATTATCATTGTCGGCTACACGCCGCCTACAACAGCGTTCGGAGGAATTGTTGAAACATCCCATAAAACACCTTAAAGACGAACATAATGTAACATCAGTAAAACTTCAAGGGCTACTATAGTTCTCTAAGAAATGCCGAGGGAAGTTGAGTGCATATTTCTGCACTTCCGGTTTTCAAAACCATTTTAATACTCGGTATACCTTTAGGTATCCCGAGTGAAAATGTTTCAAATGTTTATTGTTTAAATTAACACAATTAACTTATTTTCTGACGTTGTTCCAGGCTTGATAAGGCTAATCCTAAATAAATAAAAACTTTCACGATTCAGTTGAAGTTCATTTACCTGAATTTTTTACATAGTTTCATTTCTTAGTATCAACGATCAGTTGACCTACGAGCGAAAAATTACCGTGCTTGATAGCCTGTACAGAATAAAATATTTTACAACCAATTCAAGGAACAATCATTCTCAGTTGACTTTGTCTTTTCTTTTGTGTATCGAATTACCAAGGGGAAGGAAGCGTTTATATGCTCATAAAAAATAAATTGTCAGGGCACTAACCAAAGGAAACCTTGGTTGTTTTTTTCTGAAAATAAGCAGTTATTAAGAAATGTCCTATCGCACAATTTAACTTAGCTCAGACTGTTATTTTCGAAACATACCGTGTTCTTGTTGAACCATTACGTTTTCGTTTAGGAATTAAAAGTAACTACAGTATGCGACATATAAAATCGTTTCAAACTCTCAGTTTGACAAGATTCCAGTTTTCTCCAAAAGAATGAAAAGATTCGATTCAGTGCCGGCTGCAAGTGATCGGAAATGATTTAAATAAATGTTGAATTATATATGCATGAAAATTTCAGAAAAATTAATTAAAAATAAAATAGTAGTAATCTCGAATTATTGAAGTGGATAATATTTCAAAAGATGATTGGAAGTGTCCCGGTGAGTTGTGTTGTCCATAGAATATTCCGCAAATGATGTGGAAAGGAAATGTACATAATAAATGAGCCTAATAGGATGGTAGCTAATTAATACGCCACATGTCAGCCAAACCGAGACAGCATTAATTTGAAAACCCCATTACTTACTCGATTGAATTAAGTATTGATTCTAAACCGAATTTGACGAAGAAAATTTAACTTGAAAAAGCTCATCTCTTCTATAGTGTTAGCCATCTTATTTGCTGATTGAAGAGAAAGAAACTCCTTTGTACGAGCACAGACTGTATAATTTATAATGTTTCGATATTAAGCGTCGTCATGCTGGAATAAGGAAAAAATGTAGGTTTTGCTTTTGCCCGCGGCGTTTACTCGATTGCGACGACGTTGAACGCTGCGCGCCTGTTCAGATGAGTCACGTTAATGAGGTATTTAGTTTGGGATGTTAACAAGTTAAGCAAAGCCTGTCTTAGCTTATTGGCCCTAAACAAAAACATAGAATAATCAAAGATTATAGGAAAGCTTAAGGCTGCTACTTGTCAGCACAAAAATTCTCTGACTTATCTCTAACTAGCCTAAATGTCTTCACCACATCAAATTTTAATGACTTCAACTTACATACCCCCTCCTTCTCCGGGATAGGTTTCTTACTTTTTGTCGTTTTCTTTAAGACGTTTAGTTAACCCGAGAGCTCGAATTTCTTTGTTAAACCAGAACATCGAATTCCTCCTTATCAGTTCTGCCCCACTTTATTTATTGTTATTTTTCTGTAATTTTCTTTCATATTTAATTCAACATTTTAACTTATTTCAATCATCTATGATCACTTGCAGCCGGCACTGCCTAGGACCTTTTCATTCTTCTAGAGAAAACTGAGCGTTTGAAATGATTTTACATGTCGCATACTATATTTTCTTTTTATTCCTAAACGAAAACGTAATAGTTAAATTGGAGTTATCGCCAACTAGTCTATATAAGTTTCGTGATAAGAACAGAATGTTCCAAAATAACAGTCTGGGCTAAGTTGTGCGATAGGACAAAT
>NC_090877.1:1910057-1930057 GCF_036669935.1 Montipora foliosa | reverse complement strand
TGATAGAACTCTGATCGAACAAAGGATGTGGTAAGAGAACTACGCAGCTATTTTCAGAGATGCACCTGATTGGCCAGTTGTAATGACTTAAAGAGATTAAAAATATGCGTGGCATTGGGAACGAGAACATAAATAGCTTTGCGAAACTGAAATTAAACTTAAAACCTCGTCCTGTCTTGTGGTTGCAAACACGTTTTAACGCTGTATGGTAAAGGCTAACTGGTTTTCATTAGCGACGCAACAAAAGCACAACCAGGAGTCTACAATTCCAATACTAGGTCTATGTAAAGCCCTGGCCAAACGAGAGCGAGAATTGACGAAAGTTGGAACTCTCGCTCTCGTTTGTCCTCGTTTGTCCTCATCACTCTCGGCTACTCTCATCGACTCTCGAGAGCTCTCATCGATTTTGAACCTATGAGAGTTGGCGAGAGTTTTGTCTCGTTTGGCCGCGCACGATAGTTTGAGCGAAAGTTTTGCGATCAGCAGTTGCTATCTTTTTCCTGCGGGCTCAGATAAAAAAAGGAAAAAAATAATGTATATGAGGTCGGATTCGGGGACCAAGGGCAACACCAAGGCTGAATACACCGAATGACTAGTCGCCATATTTACTTCAGAAAGGGTTTCCCAGTGTGGTTCCAAGGCTCTCTCTTTTGTTGCCCGTGAACTCTCGACAAACTCTCGCTCTCGTTCGGCCAACTCTCGTGAGCTCTCAAGAGTTTCAACTCTAATCAACCCTCGCTCTCGTTTGGCCAGGGCTTAACGGAAATTTCACATATCAAGCTATACATTTTTAGACCAGTTCTTATAATAATAATAATAATAATAATAATAATAATAATAATAATAATAATAATGATAATAATAATAATAATAATAATAATATAAACTTATGTAGCGCTCTATCTTTAAGCTCAAAGCGCTTCACGGCTTTAAGGGTAATAAAGTAACAGAAAACAGTCCTAAAAAGGAACGTCTTTAACTTCGATTTGAATGGCAGGTCTTTGGAGTCGTGTATATTATCTGAACGTTTATTCCATAGTTTGGGGCCAGCGTAAGAGAACGGACGTTCGCCATACTTGACCAGGTTGGTTGGTGGTACAACAAGCAGATTCTTTGTAGCAGAACATAGCGTTCTTGATAGCAAGTAAGGTTGCAACATGTCAGTTATGTACTGATGGGTAAGATCGTTAAGGGCCTTAAATGTGATCAGCAGTATCTTGAACTCAATGCTTTTGTAGACAGGCAGCCAATGCAGACGCTTGAGGGTTGGAGGAATTTCGTCTCTCTTAATCGAGCAGTGGAATTCTGAACATTTTGGAGGCGATCCATAAGGAAAATTTGGTTTTATCAACGGAGTTGATAATGTAAATTGGCCACAGTACAGAGATTCGCAGCACCACAGTTTCTTTAGAAACTACCCTCTTGATCCATAAGGAACTTTGGAAGTCCGTAGAGCAAGGAATTGCAATTGTCTAATCTTGAGATGATATACTAGAATTTCATTGTCAGATTTCCAGAGGCAGTTTCTAATCTTTGAAATGTTACGAAGATGGAAAAAGCATACTTTACAGACGCTGACAATGCTGCTCAAGAGACATGTGCAGATCAAAGATTATACCGATATTTCTAGCTGAGGTAGATGGCTGAATGCATTCGTTGGAAACTTGGAGTGGTTGATTTCTGGACGTGGGTGATGTTGTGCGCTCAGCACCAACAGTTCCGTCTTCCAACCGTTAAGTTTCAGCCTATTGCATAGCATCCATGTGTCAATCTTTTAACGCAATGTTCAATACATGCTAAAGACACCAGCTGATCAGGAATAGTTTGCTCAAAAGCCAGATATAACTGGGTGTCATCTGCGTAAAAATGAAATCCGAGACCGTCACAGCGCCTGATAATATCGGCAACTTGTGCTGTGTACAACACATACAGCAACGGGCCCCGCACGGACCCTTGAGGCACTCCGCAGATGATATTTTTTTCAGCAGACTTGACCCCGTCATCCATTATTACTTGTGTTCGGTTTTCCAGACACGATTTTAGCCATGCGAGGACCTGACTTTTCAAACCAAACCGATTTGAGTCTTTCAATGAGCAGCTGATGGTCTACTGTGTCGAACGCAGCCGATAGATCTAGGCTTGAAGGATATCATCTTGTACTTTCAAGAGTGCCGTTTCTGTGCTATGGAAGCGTTTATAAGCAGACTGGAACGTTTCACTGAGGTGAGTTTCAGTGAGATGATCATTCAATTGACAGGCAACAGCCTTATCAATGATGTTGGATATGGCCTTCCAATTCGAAATGGGTCTAAAATTTGAGAATTCACTTGGGCTAAGAGAATCCTTCTTTAACTTCGGTTTCAGTATGGCTTGTTTAAGTTGTGTTGGCATGTGTCCAGATTGGAGAGACATGTTAACAATATCTGTAAGTACTGGAAGAAGTATATCTTTACAGCTACATAAGACTGATGCTGGAATAGGATCAAGCTCGCATGATTTTGGTCCGATAGTGTTGACGTAGGCTTTAACTGTTTCCGAAGTCACCATGTGGAAACTGCGAAATTCAGTTTCAGTCAGAGGATACTCATCACTCAGTGTATATGTAAGGGAGGTAGACCTGTCAGTTAGCGTTTTCCTTATCAACATAATCTTGTTTAAAATAATTCAGCAAAACTATTGACAAGCTCGTAAGTCGACGAGGCTTCAGGATAGCGTTGCATTGATTTGCGGTGTAGCAACCTGTCTATTATGCTAAAAAGCTTTCTCTGATCTGATGAATTTTCCGAGATGAGAGAACAGTAGTAGGATGCTTTAGCTTCATGTAGCATTCTATTAACGACTTAACGATTGTTCAACATATAATTGTCGATGAATGCACAATTTGGATGCACGCCATCGACGCTCTAAATTAAACAGCGACGTTTCCTTTTAGCTTCAGCAATACCGTCTGTGTACCATAGTTTAGACGGACGGGGGATGATTGCACGGCGTTTCAGAGGTGCATGACTATCCAGTGTATCTTGAACGCTTGCGCGAGTGTCCATTTTCAATCCCATGGGTAATAATCTCTCATGCAAGACTTGTGATTAGCTGGAAAGGTCTGGTTTAGCGGGAAAATCAATCTAAAAATAACTCGGTCTGCAAAAACGCCGTTCCACAAAAACAATGAAATTGCCTTGAGTTCCCGTCACGAGTAACAAACGCAGTGTTTTTTGCAAAAATTTGGTTTTATCAACGGAGTTGATAATGTAAATTGGCCACCGTACAGAGATTCTAAGATTCAGTGTTTTTTGTCCTCACAAAAGTAGCTAACGATACCAATTCTTGTTTGGCTTATGCTTGCGCAAAGTTTCTGATGGAAACCCCTTTGTAAGGAAAACAAACCAATGAGCTGAACCTTTCTCAGTCACGGTCAACCGTGCCTTTTTAAGCAACATTTAAGTATAATTTTATCTGATTTTCATGTATATTTAGAGAAAGCGGAGGCGCTAGATTTTTTGCCCAGTTTCTTTCTTCAGGATCACAGAAATGTGTTTGAACGATGAAATGATATATGAAATGGGTCATATATGAACTGCGGATATGAAATCAAGTGAAGCTATGATCCTCGCAGTTATGAACGCAATTTTTGCAATTGCGTAGAGAAGCCTGAAAAATTCAGGACTTCAACGGGGTTTGAACCCGTGACCTCACGATACCGGTGCGACGCTCTAACCAACTGAGCTATGAAGCCACTGACGTTGGGAGCTTGTCATTTGTGTGTTCCAAAGATCCCGTAAGGAATGAATCAACGATGATATGATATAAGACTATCATTTCAATTATATAAGAATATCGTTTCATCGTTAATTCATTCCTTACGGGATCTTTGGAACTCACAAATGACAAGCTCCCAACGTCAGTGGCTTCATAGCTCAGTTGGTTAGAGCGTTACACCGGTATCACGAGGGCACGGGTTCAAACCCCGTTAAAGTCCCGAATTTTTCAGGCTACTCTACGCAATTGCAAAATTGGCGTTCACAACTGCGAAGATCATAGCTTCACTTGAAGACATACTTTTGTGCAGTAAGTCACTCGCTGCTGTACGGTTTTGTCAGCTTTGTGATTTTTGCGATAGTGTTCTCATGGTCCGGTATGTGTAAGGCATGGTCCGGTATGTGTAAGGCGCGTAGCTCGGAGTCGAAGAGAGAAGCATAAAACAAAAGCTCGCGAAAGCATGACTGAACGAAAGAAACGCGAGAGCGACCAGCATTCACGGCGAGTTCAGTTTTTTGATTGTCTGTTCTGACCAATATCCGTTGGCCACGCAGCTCCAGGACCACAATTTGACGCTGACTGTGACGGCTAACATTTCGAGCGAAGCGATGGTCAGGGAACCGGGATCGATGAAAGGTGGAAACGCCGAGTGGAAAAATCGGCCGTCAAAGAAACCGCCAACCCCGGAGAGATAAGCATCGGTGCAGACACGAGATTCGTTGTCGAGCCAAGGGGAGGAACGAAGCAGTGAGACGCCGTTATAATCCGAGAGGAACTTTTCCCACCGGCGTAAATTGGCAAGAAGTTCAGGGCTTTGGCTTGAAACGAGTAAATTTGTGAGGAAGTCTGCGAAGTTCTAGTAGGACGCGCTGCATGAATATTTTCCCGGGGGTAATGCAAGCGCAGACTTAAGAAAGCTTGCTAATAAGGGACTTGGATACACATGGCGAATTAAGCCAATGGGGAACTAAGCCAATGGCTGAGAAAGTTTAGTGTAACATGTCCTGAGAAATCTCTAGAGTCATGGCGACAGTCTCGTATGTGAGACCAAGAAAGACTATTCTGGTGGAGGGAGGACAGTCCTTTGTAGGCGAAGATTCGAGACCCAAGCTGGTGAAAAGGTCTTCAAGGTGCGAAAGGCGAGTAGCGCGTCGTCGTAAGAAGCCTCAACGCCGCCGAAGTCGTCGATGTAGTTCACAAAATCATAGTGATATGCTGTACGAAAAATATGAGCGATAGCGTTGGTAGTACGCTAACAAGCAAGAGTAGCCGAGCGGAGACCGACCGGACGGACGAGGTCGAAATATAACAAGTCTTGCCAGTGGTAACCGAGAAGGATGCAATCTTTGGGGTCGACGGAGATTTGTCGGTACGTGCGCTTCAAATATTTCTTGAAAAGGTAACAACCTGGGCCCTGGGCTACGATAAGGTCGACGAAATTGGCGGAACAAGGAGAGTGAGGTGGAAGGGCTCGTCGAGAAAAGAATCCTTAGGAATTTTATCTTTGACCGAGGCGCCCTGGGGAAAGCTCCTTAAAGCTGGTCTTAAACAAACTCCGCGGTGGACGGTCTTTAA
Organism: Montipora foliosa; assembly: GCF_036669935.1. Lineage (NCBI taxonomy): Eukaryota > Metazoa > Cnidaria > Anthozoa > Scleractinia > Acroporidae > Montipora > Montipora foliosa. The sequence continues at coordinate 1,924,726 of NC_090877.1, read as the reverse complement.
ATTTCTGCCGGAAAAGGCCGAATGGAACTTGTAAATGGGACCATTCTTGCGGGTTTACGATGCGTGTATTGTGGCCGAGCTGACCTTGAGACTTAACGGTGTTAACGCCGGCTCGGACTGCCGGCTCGGACTGCAGCGAAGGAATGGTGGACGGCTTTGAGGGGCTAGTTGGCATCAAAGACCGCCCTTTCGCTTGCGCCTCAAGTTCCATCAGACGGATCTCTGGCTGCTGTTTCTCGATTTGTAGGTTGAGAAACTGGAAATCCGAAGAATTGCCGGGGGCGGCGTTTAAAGCTGGGGAACCACATGCAGTAATGTCATCGATCTGCGGCGCAAATTTGGCGGACGGAGCGCTGTGTGGCGGCCGTTCGAAGGAAGGTAGGTCATAAACAAACCCGAGGGCAAGGATGGGCCCTTTGTCTTGCGTTTTCCAGCAGCTGCAGCCATAACGAACCAGTAAACGAGATTAAAACACTAAAGGATAAAGCTACTCGAACTACTGAACGAGAAGAGTGATCGAATTACAACCAATACCAGTCAACACCAAGCCGGAAACGGCGTGGGGTCCTGTGGCTAATTGAGTTATTCGCTCTTTTCAATGAGTTTCGTCCGAGATTGCAGTGTGCACTTTAGCTAATCATAGTTAAGTTGAGAGGGGACTGGTTTTGAAGCTTGGCAAGCATCAAAGGAGCAAACAAAGATGCCAAGATTTATATTGGAAAGTCCACGACCGTGCACAATCTTTTGTTTTGCGCTCATACACTATGCATGAATTACGTAACCAACACGTTTCTATTGGTTAGTTCCTCATTACGGAGTAAACAACTATTGTGTTGTGTACGGTCAAGGCCAAAAAGGAGAACAAACACCTAAAACAAAGAAATTTGTCGGGTTTCATAACCATTCCCGTCTATTAACTATGAGCTAATACAAGAAATTTATTGCCCGGAGAAAATAAATGGATTTATGCTTATAATAAGTTAGTTGTTTCCCATGTTGCAGTTTAGGCATCCCTGTCATCCGGGAATTTCTCTAGATCTTTGATTTCTTTTGGATGTCGGGTTTGTCTTCACCTTTGCTAAGGATCATGTCTTTATATATTTGGGTATTTCCTAGGTTACCATGCTGATTTTCAATAAACGGCCTAGCCCATCAGGTCTTGGTGAAAAGTATCTCAAACAGATGGAGTATTATTTGTGTCCCAGCAAACGGAGCTCGCCCAAGGCAATGCCTTGCCAACAATATTAGGCATACTGTATGGAGCATGAAGCACAAAATGATTTTTAGCATTGTGGAATTTGCATTCATGGAAAGCTACAATACTAGACATATTCAGTTGGAACACTTAGCGAATGGTCAGAATCATCGTGTTACAAGATCGTAGCTTATACCACATCCCCCTTCCCCCATTCACGAAGGGGGAAACGGCGATGGGTGTTCCAACAAATGTGAAGAGTATTGTAGCCTACCAAAAATATTAAGATGCTGGTTAACTTTTGACTAGGAGTTGAGATTTCGGTTGATTCTACAGGGGCATAAACGTAACGTAAGAATCGTGCGTGTCTGGTCTTCTCGAGACAGAGGTGAGAGATGATTTCATGCAGACTGGAACGCCTAAATTGCTCTGTTGTAAACATGGCCGTTCACAGCACCAGTGAAGTTGTCTCTCTGGCCTTTCTGTGGACGAATTCCAGGACCTACCGATACAATTTGAGCAAGCTTTGAAAGCTAAAATCTTCAATCGATGCTGTATTTTGCCGTTAGGACTGGGTGGTTCCACACTCATAAGAAAATCTATGAAATGAATGAGAATCGGGGGTCTTCCCTTGTCATGGAACGGCCGAATTACCCAGAATTCCTTTTGGGCATGAAGGAGGCAAGCGGAGACTGGTCCTCATCAAATGAGGAAAAAGTAGCGAAAAGAAGATTTCTACCCGGATACTAAGAAGTAACCAAGGTGCGTGCTATTAACGCAGACTTTTTATCATAGAAAATTCGGCCTGGCCTTTACTAATTTCTTGTCCAGGAAACGGTATAACGTAAATAAGAGAGTAATGAGATTTATATTTGCGATTACCTGTCCTCTTACGTACCGCTTAAGTCAAACTCTACATCTCTATGCAATAAGCGCATTCAAAATTTCCTCATATTATTGTATAAAAGTAGTTAAAGAAAGAAAAGGCTTGTCCTGCATCAATGAAAAATACGTTTTCTCTCCCGTTCTCTTCTTACGCATGATGTTCGTGGAAATTACATTCTGTCCCTCAATAAACCTAGAACAACCAGTTATGGTCTTAGTTCTTTTTCTTACGTTTTTACTAAGTACGTTGCGAAATGCGCTATCTGATTTTTCCCGTACCACTGAACTAATCCAGGGCCGGATTTTGTACAGCGGCTTTTCGTTTTGATTAATATATCTTTAAATATTATTTAATATTTAGTTATGTATCTGTATATATCATGTATGTTAGCTGTAATGTCTCGAAGATATTATTCTGAAATTCGACATGAAATAAAGTTTTATGCATGCATGTATGTTACCTTCGGCAGGGCGCATGCGTGCACTTTGTAATCTGCGACTCCAGTGCTTACCATATGACAGATAAAATGACTATTCTCTTGAATATATAAGCCATCGAAATCTTACGTTAAATTGTAATGACAAGGGCGGTTTGGAGCTGTAAGTAGGCGTGGGATTTGTCTCATATGGTTTAGGGGCCGACATATCCCTCCCTCAATGCCGTACCGGGCGACGAGGTCGGTAGCAGAAAGCAGCGAAGGGCCAACTGCGTCCAAAAGCGATCGCACGGGCCGAAATCCCGGGATGATTCGTTTGGTACGACGCTCCAGCGCCACGTCTGGAGGTACTGCATATTTTTCTCGTCTCGTCTTCAAACATTCCGTCAGCGCATGCGTGCGTAAATGTTCAGCCTCTCCGATACCTACAATACTAGACATATTTAGTTGGAACACTTAGCGAATGGTCAGAATCATCGTGTTACAAGATCGTATTTTATCCCACATCCCCCTTCCCCCAATTCAATGTTGTGTGAGAATTTTTCGGGCGACTACTAGTAGTTGTGGAAATCAACATTGGAGGAAGGGGGAAACGGGGAGGGGTGTTCCAACAAATGTGACGAGTATTGTATTTGCTTCAAGGAAATTGGCAAATCTGTAGAGGCGTAGATCAGAAGTCAAGTCTCTTTAGAAAAGAAGTCAACTTGTTACTAAGATAAACGGAATTTCTCTTCGCATGCTTTGTATTTAAAAAGGTGGGAGGTTGGTCTGAACATGATGATAATCAAGGAATATGTGTTGGAGAGTTTTTAGAAGGCCAAATAATTATAAATACTATGTGGTGTGTAAAGGAACAATATGCTGTGTACCGCATTTCCATGTAAATTAGTTGACACTGTGTACTTTGATTAACGTAGCGTACACATGACATCGGGGGCTTTAATTATTATCGAGACGAGAATCGACCAAAATAAGGGCGATCTTCCTTGCACTGGTACTGATGTTGGCATTTGAAGGCGTGACAACGGTTAGTGAAGGGAATAAAGCTAGAGAGGTGGGGTCGCTGACGTCTTGTGAGGTTCGGTTCATAATATATCGAGTGGTGCCGATGTGGAGCTGGTACCAACTTAAGAAGAATTTACAGGATGATTAAATTAAAATGGACTTAATGTATGCAAATTGCAATTGAGAAGTGATTGTCAACGATTCACCGTGCGATTCACCAGATAATTTAGCTCGATATGTAAGGGGGAAAGAGTTTCCGGGCATAAGAACCATCCTATCCCGAGGTTGTAATCTAAACTAGTTTGTAAATGTGAAATCAAAAAAATCCCGTGACATTTCCTGCTATTGCGGCACGGTTCACCATGGTGAATCGTTTGTTTAAATAAATGAACTGTTTATCTTTCAGCTCACCGACGGTTCACCATGGTGAACCGTTGAGATTCACGATTCGAAACCATGTCATCACAGACCAGTGATTGCAAATGTCTTATTACGTTGTCATATTTTCAAGCCTATGCATTTCTTCCTTATAACAAGCATTAGAGGGGCAGAATTTGGAAAGCATTCATTGATTTATTTCACCATTGTGCATACATAAATTAACCTAATTAATGAGGGTAAACAGTGGTATGGTCAAAAGTCGGGTATGACAAACAATGGACTCGTTTTGCACTTTAACAGGGAAATTACAGACTTGTCGTTTTTCATTTATTAATAACAGGTGTCGTTTTCATTAGCTTTATATTTTCAGGGTTTCAGCCTGAGTTTTTCAAAAGCAGAGCACCAACCATTGCCGATGAACTGTTCTTTTGCTACAACTGATTTAGTCAGTCCTATCGCAGAAAGAAACGTCTTCAGGGGCCGTAATATATTTGCATAGCTATTCTGACTCCTTGGTGTCTAAAATATGTCAATCAACGCTGACCGTTGCACTTGATAATCATGTCAGTCCGTCTGGGAATAGAGCCTATTAAAGTGTTCAGAGGACAAAATGTACTTATCACACGAGTTTAAAACTGTTGGAATATTGCACGGCGTATATTGCATCGCACGGCTTCATACCAACGCACACCAATACTCAGACAATATTGTAGCCTACCAAAAATATTAAGATGCTGGTTAACTTTTGACTAGGAGTTGAGATTTCGGTTGATTCTACAGGGGCATAAACGTAACGTAAGAATCGTGCGTGTCTGGTCTTCTCGAGACAGAGGTGAGAGATGATTTCATGCAGACTGGAACGCCTAAATTGCTCTGTTGTAAACATGGCCGTTCACAGCACCAGTGAAGTTGTCTCTCTGGCCTTTCTGTGGACGAATGCCAAGACCTACCGATACAATTTGAGCAAGCTTTGAAAGCTAAAAACTTCAATCGATGCTGTATTTTGCCGGTAGGACTGGGTGGCTCCACACTCATAAGAAAATCTATGAAATGAGAATCGGGGGTCTTCCCTTGTCATGGAACGGCCGAATTACCCAGAATTCCTTTTGAGCGTTAAGGGGCAAGCGAAGACTGGTCCTCATCAAATGAGGAAAAAGTAGCGAGAAGTAGATTTCTAGGCGGATACTAAGGAGTAACCAAGGTGCGTGCTGTTAACGTAGACCTTTTATCATAGAAAATTCGGCCTGGCCTTTACTAATTTCTTGTCCAAGAAACGGTATAATGTAAATAAGAGAGTAATGAGATTTATATTTGCGATTACCTGTCCTCTTACGTACCGCTTAAGTCAAACTCTACATCTCTATGCAATAAGCGCATTCAAAATTTCCTCATATTATTGTATAAAAGTAGTTAAAGAAAGAAAAGGCTTGTCCTGCATCAATGAAAAATACGTTTTCTCTCCCGTTCTCTTCTTACGCATGATGTTCGTGGAAATTACATTCTGTCCCTCAATAAACCTAGAACAACCAGTTATGGTCTTAGTTCTTTTTCTTACGTTTTTACTAAGTACGTTGCGAAATGCGCTATCTGATTTTTCCCGTACCACTGAACTAATCCAGGGCCGGATTTTGTACAGCGGCTTTTCGTTTTGATTAATATATCTTTAAATATTATTTAATATTTAGTTATGTATCTGTATATATCATGTATGTTAGCTGTAATGTCTCGAAGATATTATTCTGAAATTCGACATGAAATAAAGTTTTATGCATGCATGTATGTTACCTTCGGCAGGGCGCATGCGTGCACTTTGTAATCTGCGACTCCAGTGCTTACCATATGACAGATAAAATGACTATTCTCTTGAATATATAAGCCATCGAAATCTTACGTTAAATTGTAATGACAAGGGCGGTTTGGAGCTGTAAGTAGGCGTGGGATTTGTCTCATATGGTTTAGGGGCCGACATATCCCTCCCTCAATGCCGTACCGGGAGGCGAGGTCGGTAGCAGAAAGCAGCGAAGGGCCAACTGCGTCCAAAAGCGATCGCACGGGCCGAAACCCGGGATGACTCGATTGGTACGACGCTCCAGCGCCACGTCTGGAGGTACTGCATATTTTTCTCGTCTCGTCTTCAAACATTCCGTCAGCGCATGCGTGCGTAAATGTTCAGCCTCTCCGATACCTACAATACTAGACATATTTAGTTGGAACACTGAGCGAATGGTCAGAATCATTGTGTTACAAGATCGTATTTTATCCCACATCTCCCTTCCCCCAATTCAATGTTGTGTGAGAATTTTTCGGGCGACTACTAGTAGTTGTGGAAATCAACATTGGAGGAAGGGGGAAACGGGGATGGGTGTTCCAACAAATGTGACGAGTATTGTAGATAAATGAGACTGCATTTTTCCGGCTTGTAGCCGGGCATTTTAGTTCCCTGTGAATGCATTTTTGACCTTGAAATGATGAAACGTACGTTAAATTACCTTTGCAAAATCTATCAAAGTTAATCATGTTTTCATTTGTTATCTTAACAAGAAGGATTTGTTAGGGGCGGGCCATTAGAAATCACGGGAGAGGGGGGGGGGGGGGGGGGACAGTTCCCAAAAAAAATTCCTGTAAAGGAAAATTGCAAAAAAAAAATTCACCTTTAAAAAAAAAATCCTGCCAGTAAACTGAACCAAAGTATAATATCAAAACACAAGGTCAAGTAGTTTTAATATACGTGTCAAGGATATAGCCTGCTCTTCTATCAATTGAACAAATTTTGCATGTATTGATGTTTTTGGAAGTGACAATATAACAGGTTACATGTGATGTCCTCCTCGTTTAAGGAGAACCATATTTCAAATGTAGAAGAAGTATAAAATAATTTTACTATATAAGACAAACCTTCAACAATAATTCTTTTGAAACCACAACAATATTAAACAAGTTAGGAACCAAAGTCACTCACAAACCAATTATATCTTCTTTGGATGTTGCAAGAAATTCATTATATCTGATTTTTCTCTTTATATGTATCTAAACAACCATTTCAAATATTAAAATTCAAGTAATATGTTAAATATATATTAAATAATAATTAATCAAATAAAATAATCTTACTATATGTATTCAGCTGTACTTTAAACTTTCAACAACTTGGGGTAATATAAAAATATTGAAAGACTGGAAAATACATGCTGTGGTTCAAATTCTAAAAATTTGACTTTTAAATAGCCAGATTTGTTCAGATTTGGCTGTGTTTTATAAGAAAATCTCTTTCTTTAATGGCATAATGCATCCCTTAAAAATGTGCTGGAAATCAGACGACCAAATCACACACAAAAAAAGGAGCCCTGCTTTAATAACAGCCAAACCAAGGCTACATACCAGAAAAGAGAAAAAGCCTGTCCAATCTTAGAAAAGCTAAAACAAGATTCGACATGAGGTACATATGTTCCCTGTCCTTCAGTTTTTATAAGAATACATAAATATTGAAAAACAAAAACACATTTTCTCTATTAGAGCACGCAACTGACACATTTTCTCTGGGAGAGAGGGCAGGCGGGCACAGCCATTGTAAAGTGCACTGGTGGACAGCCCTTAACCCCTCAGGGATACATCTTGTCCCACTGTGTATACTTTGCTGTTTGATGTGGCCTTGCAAGGTGGGATTTATAGTTAATGTTGCTTTGTCTATGTCATTACAAGTACCAGTGGACAACGGCTCTTTCAAGAGCCCCCACACTGCATTGCACACCGCAGGGAAAAATACAGTAGGTCAAGCGTTCAACATTGTACTCTACAGGTAAAACATCAAACGGCTCTTCTAGGGCCCCCACCCTGCATTCCAAGACCAACACAACCTGTGGTTTTTGGCAGTAAATCTGGCAGTGAACTCGATTGAAGCACGATCCATTTGTCGATTGGTCAGGACGTTTTTATCTTCGACCGAAAAAACAACACCGAATATACGTACTATATTGCGTTCAACTGTAAAGAAAAGTATCGACCAACACGACGAAGCCGAGTTTCCTTGACAAGTGAAAAAACGTCCCTCGAGGCATGAGGTGCGATACCTTTTATAATAGCTCATTTCTTTCTCGATAATCGCGATACACAAATTTCGAGAAAATCAAGACTCCAAAAAGACTGTCACCTTGAGCAGTACTGTAATTAAACTGTGCGAAGCTTTACATTTCTTTAACATTAAAAGAAGTGCTGTCGGAAAAAAAAGTGCAGAGCTTTCACGTCGAAAACAAATTTATGCAGACAATTTGCAGTAAGAAAAAAATTCATCCGCTGAAAAATTCCCCCCCCCCTCCCCCCCACTCCCGTGATTTCTAATGGTCCGCCCCTTACAGAGAGCAGCCGAAATAATGTCACAAACACGGAATTTAAAAGAAGGTATCTGGCAAATCCGGTAAACAATGAAAAATTGTAACGAGTTTTAGATTTCAACAGTTAGAACTTTCACCGTCTTATTTGGAGATTGAAGAGAAAGAGATTCGTCTGTAAGTAGGTGAGTCATGCCCCACAACTCAATGTTTTGATAAAGCGCCGCATTGGTTGAATTGGAAAAAAAGTTGTAGCGCTTATTTTTGCCTTCGGCGTTTATTCGACAGCGACATCATTTGAACTCGGCGCATTGAATGAAATAAGCAGATTATGGGATGTTAACCGGTCATAACGTATTAGCGAGTTAAACGATTCGAGGATGATCGATTTGGCTCTTTTTACGCGGGTTGCGGCTGGTCATAAAACCATGAAAATTCATTTATCTTCAAACCTCTCTCTCTCTCTCTCTCTCTCTCTCTCTCTCTCTCTCTGTCTCTGCTTTTTAAAAGTTACTTGATACTCTTAGCTAGCTGAAAGGCAAGAAATGAACTAAGATCACAGAAGCTAAGTTTCTTATTTTGATTTCTGGAAAAGCGCAAATGTTGCCGTCACGTATTCTTTGCCGTTGATCGACACCGCATTAGGAAGTCTAAAGGCGCCCGCAAACGAGAAAACAACCTTATGGGAGTAACAGCCTCCCCGTTTGCGGCCCCAGGAAGTATTTGTTGCGGAAGCAAAATTTGCTTCCCGGGAAGCAAAAATGTTTCTGTTTAGAAACATTTCAGTAGCTTCCTCGGCAAATAATGTTTCCATCAACAGATGTAAATATTCTTAGTTCTTTCCACAGAATTATTGACATTTCAGCTGACATTTGGAATCAATGGCCAAAGGACATCCGTTGTGAAACTAATTTTAGGGAACTTAAGCACGGGAGATGAGATGCGTTCAGCAACCGGAAGTGAACATTTCGCATGCCAGGACAATAGCGTCTCCCATACATAAGGTTGTTGGGGATATTTTATAGATTTTCGTATATTTTCATGTTTTAGTATTGCTTTCTTCTTCTGTTACTGTCCATTAATTTGTAATAAATCAAACCCCGTGCGGTCGTGTGTCTTAATCTAGTAAATAGAATGCTTCGATAATCACAAAATATTTAAGGTGGCAGAAAAGCCTAATCTGAAAGGACGTTTTCGTTCCCTGATAGTGAAGTCATCTAAACTGGATGTCATCGTGGCCATTATCATTGTGCTAATACTTTGACCTTCGTGAATAATAAAAACGCTGTGACCACATTTCACTACCGGTTAATCGAACCTTTCGTGGAAAATAACTCTATCATTGAAGTTTACTTTAATTATTCGACTCTGTCTGTTCAATCGAGATGAGCTTCGACCATTCGGAAAGTTTTTTTCAAGACGGTCGGTTAACCATCTTCCACCGAAAGTCGAATTCCATCGCGTGTTATTTGTTTTGTCATGTTATTCGTTTTTCCTGTGATTTTGTGCATATTTAATTTAATAGTTCTTCGAACCTTTTCCGTTCAAGACATCTGCACTTTAAGAGAACTCAAACCTCTTCACTCTTGACGAGAAAAGTAACGGAAGAGAAACTCACAAAGCAAACTTTCAACCTCAAAATATGGTTAACAAATAAAACAAACTCTGTGAAATTAAAACGCTTAAATTTCAGAGACAGCCAGAAGTCATGATCACTTAGCCTCGCTCTTTCGTCTTGTGTCGACTGACAATCTCGCGTCAGCAATACTGAACATCCACTAGGAGGTCTTTCTGAGAAACATTATTCATCCTGTTTTGAGAAAACATGTTTCTAACATGTTCCAATAAATTGACGGAAACTCTCGATCTCACTCGGCTGTCAAATGCACTCAGGCGTTGAATCGAGAGCGTAAAAAAGCCGAACGTTTATAGTAACATCGAGTCATTCGATTTGGCGTTGCGGACAATTTCTTCTGGAGATCACTCAATTCCGAGAGAGGAAAGAGACGAATCAGGTGTGTACGGGTCGCTGGAAGCCGAAAACACAGAAACCAGAATTGCGAAAAGCCCTAAGATATGACTAATTATGAGTTATCACACGGTTATCGCAGTCTTCATTAAGCCATTGTGGCATTGAATAGAGTCGCATTTTTATGGCGTTTGCACAGTAATTAGTTCTGCTGTGAGCAGCTAGCGGGATTAAAAGTCTTCGGCAGTGTAACAGGGGGAAGGAATGAGGACGGTTCTCTTTTGTCCTTCAAAGTGCATGTTTTTTTTCGCCGCTGAGAAGTTTCGATAGATGCACACTGTAATTTGCCCGTGCTCGCAGCTGTAGAACCGCCAACAAAACCTCACAATCCGTCGTATTTGCGCAGGCGCTAACTTCTTGTTCCGGTTCCAAGAGGCTCCTGTGGTGCCGATGAATGCTAGCTGCGCGAGTTACCCGAGTCATATCGGAAAATTATCTCCGGCTCCCCGGTCAAATGGTTTTTCCAAAAAACAACGAATGTTTCGTACTGGTTGCCCTCAAGAGAACCTGACAAAGTAGGACAAGTCAACATGCAATTCGGCTTTTTCGGATAGCTCAAACAACTTTACAAATGTTACTCGCCGTTCGTTCGCGGGTAGCTTGATGCATCTGGTGGTGGAGCTTTTAGTCACATTTCGCATCGGGTCATTTTCCGCTTGAGCGTATAATAAACAAGTTAAAGTTTCTCAACGAGATTCAGTTGAAACAATTTTTGAGCGCACAATGACATAAATGCATTTTACAAACTTGGCCACAAAACTTCGTTTAAAAAAAAAAAAACAAGAAACAATGTTGTTGCTGGTTTGATTGCGAGCAGGAACTTGACCAGAAAGTACAAAGATGACACAATAACAAGAAAAGCCGTCATGTTGATCACCGCACACAAAGATACAAGTAAATGCCTATAATTTGTGACAATTATTTCACATAATTGCAATATTTTGTTTTGTGCACTCTAATTTCGTGGATCATCAACTGTTTTCCTTTTTTAGTAATTATTTATTTAGCGTGCTATTGTGTCTTCGTAATATTTTTACTCTACGACTCAGTGAACACATTCAGGCCAGCAATGATGAATGTAACTTGAAAAAATGCGATGCACGCAGGTCATTTGTTACAATGAGTAAAGATGTTAAATTAGTGCAAGTAAAGTAGAGCAAAGGGAAGTACAGATATCGTTATGCTAAGTTTGTGTATTATATGTGACCACAGGTTTCTTTTGCTCTAAATTACCACGTTTATTACGCAGTAGTAAGTACCCTGGCAGCTAAACATCTTAAGAGCACACGATAATAAAGGTCAAACGAAACCAAAACAGCGAACAAAACTCAAAACAGCATAAACACGCATAACGCTAGGTCCATGTATGCGCGTGTGTGGCCTTATCGCCCCCATGGCCCCATGTGAGCGCATGAAATATGCACTCTCACATAATAGTAAAAGTTTTTGACCATCCTTGCATACGGAACCCGCCCCCGCAGTGCGCGCGGCAGTCAAAACTGTGCTATATCCCTGTCAATCATTTGGTCCCCTTTTCAATTCACCGGAAACAGAGTGCATTTCGGTTGTGCGTGTCGATCTACCGCCGTCGAAAGGAAGCGATTAAAGTCTTGAATTATTCGCGAAGTTAACTCAAAGAATAAATTATTCAATACTGCGTTTTGCCGTCTTCTTACAACTTGATTCGAAAATACCAGCCTTAATTCGTCCCCTTAGATTAGTTTCAAAAGCACAAATAAAAGCCAAAGCACAACAGCTGCTTCGTTTCGAATTCTGCTCGCCGACACCCCAAGTTTGTTGACAAAAAAAAAAACATTGCCACAACATGTTTTTAAAATGTTTTTTTCTAGCTCTCTATTAATAGCGCTCACTTGCAATTTGAATGGAGTATCGGGAAGACAAATTGGGTCAATCTGATATTTGTTTCGTATAAACAGACCTTTTCAAGTAGCGAAATTTGTCATAAGCCTAGAAACCTTTTCACTAACCATTGCCCGAAGGAATCACCTTTGAGAAGCTGCGAGGAAGCCGCTGATGAATTTTGCACAAAAACCTCGGCCCCCTAACAACGGAACGGCCAGAACTTGGGAAAGTTTTTCAGTGGACGGCTCACTACATAGAGTTTCTAGAGCTTGTGCCCCCTCCCGCAGGGGTCGCCAGAAAGGTGCAAACAATAGCGAATTCAGGTCTTAAAGAGTAAGGTCTAGAAGGTGCAGGTCAAATTTGTTTTTCTTGTATTGAGCAAACATTTATTTAAAACTTTTTTTCCCGTCACTCCCATAGTAAACTTGCTGTGTCTTGCAATTCTACAGTGATTACTATTAGCCAATACGAGAAAGAATCATCAACATCAAAGAAGCACTCCCAGGGGTTTGAGGGAATAAGAGAAACCTGGCCTTATTGGCTGATTTGAACTGGGGACAGAAGAACAATATCAAAAATATTTTTAGGGACAAGGGAAGAAAAACAATCATTTTCATTTTAGGTCTCAAAAGGCTGTGAACATTTTTCAAAGTAATTTGGGGACCAGGAACACAAGAAAATATCTAACAGGGCACAAGGACTCCTCTCCCCAAGAGGCCCTCAATCTAAATGTTCGCCCTCTATCCAACAGCTCAAACAAGCTATTCAACCAATTGTTGAAATACCAACAGGAAAAGAAGACTCTCCTAATATAACAGATTATTTATAATACTTATCACTTTAGCATGCGGAAAACAATGCTCAGAATGCTTATGAGCACCCTCATGCCCATGTTTTGGTAAAAAAGCACACCATGAAGTATTCCTTGCGGCTGGTTGGCATTGGTTTATCTTTCAACATCGGGCAAAAACACCAAATCAACCCCTGCTCAGAGGGCACTGGGGAAGAGGCTAGAAGAAAAAACGGCATTAATATCTAATTCTTCCAAGGTAATCTTACAGAAGAAGATTGTTGAAGGAACACCTTTGAGTGCCAACCTTGCGCCTTTTAAAACAAGGTGCAAACAATATTAATATTCTTTAAATTCGTTCCAAAAGAAACAGCACATTCTCATTCTCAATATTCAATTAGCTTAAGCCGCAATATTCCTATTCCTTAAACACTATGCAGAACTATTACCATAAAATGTGTAACATTTCCTGCCGATCGAAATATGCTGCAAAAGGACCTCCAAAAAGCAACCAGTTGAAGTTTTATATAAAGATACACAATACCTAAAAAATAATTCCTTTTTGATGTGGATCAAGACATTGATGACCAAGCAATACAATAAAAAATGGCAGCAATGTATTTAGGTTCACAAAAAGGGAAAAAATATTCCTCACTTGCTGTTCAATATGCAATAATTTTAAATTTCATTTATCTATCAACAACTCAAGAGACCTTGACCTTTCACTGGCATTGATTTACATTTCCATGATAAGTTTTAAAGTGAATCTGGCAACCACAGTGCCCTATGAAATTGGAAATAACTTAAACAAAACGCTTTAAACTACATTTTCCAGGAATCACCATTGGTTAATGCCCTGCGGAGAACAAAGATTAAAATTAGAAAACAGAAGTTGGTCCTGGAATTTTATAGCCACAATGGACAGTTAGTGGCGGCATTTCACCAATGTAGAGAACAAACACATCAAGTCTTATTCAAGCAACCAGGTGTTCAAGGAAGCTATTCAATTTCCAAAGAACTATGGTAGTGTGCAACAGTAACTGGGGGAAAGTTGGGTACGTGGCCTGAAACAGAAACTTGTGGAGCCAAACAACTTGTTGAGCTTAGTACTTAAAACGGGGTAGATAATTAAAATTTCTACAAATATTGTCTATTCAACCAACAGCTTCTCCCTATTTTGTGTACCATTCACTGTTGAAATTCCTTTATTAAAAAAAAATCGCTAATTCAATGAAGGATTCAAGTCACTTTCAAATCATCAAAGTTACTGTGCGCCACCATGAACAAAAGAAAACAATAACAAGCAATGAAGACAAACTGCTCAAACTGCCGACTCTCTTGGAAACCGCAACGGGCCGGGGATCTGAAGTCGCTAAAAAGTGCTGCAGGCTACGTGGATGTTTTCAGAAAAACGATCGCAAGTTGTAATCACTGAAAGAAAACTCCACTCCAGATCTGATAGATGATGGGGTTCGTGCAAGAAAACTCGCCAAGCACCGTGGAACACCCAACAGGAAATTGGGTTTGTTGGTTGGCACAGCAGATGACGAAAAATTGGTCCCCTCACTATTAAGTTCCAACCCGTAAAAGACCATCTTGCCCAAATAAACAACACATTTGGGCAGCATGCAGCTTCATCACAAGCCAGCGAAGTTGGCATAAAGCGCATAGCGCTTCACACCTGAAGGTTCGATCATGATGGACACAAAAAGAAGCTGAAAAACTTTCATATTGTCAGAAAACGGCCAAATGCGATTGA
>NC_090877.1:1888110-1908110 GCF_036669935.1 Montipora foliosa | reverse complement strand
ATTGAATCTTGGTAGTACAAAATCTGAATTTCTTGTTTTGGAATATTTCTTTTAATGTAATACTATGAAGGACAAAGTACATTCTTTACTTTATACAGGAGAATAGCAATGTCTTGTAGCTGCCTGTTCTTTAACGTGGGTAGCTTTGCCAACGTAAGCAATTTGTCATAGGTTGCCGATTTCCTATTATAATTAATTGCTCTCAAGGCTCTTTCTTGGATCCGCTCCAGTTTCCTGTTGTCCGAAGAGCGACTAAAATTCCAAATGATATGACAATACGTCAGCTGAGGCAGTATCGCAGACTTGTATGTCTAATAAGTTTGGCTCTGGCAAAAAGTATATTACGTAGTCTTATTAGAACACCCACTTTCCTTCCTGCTCGTTTGCATACTTCACTGACATGTTTACTGAAATCCAGGTTTTGGTCTACATGTATTGTAAGCCCCAATAGTCTAAGGTCAGAACCACACTTTATTCTTACATTTGACATTGTTATCTCCTAATCTTTAGTTTTGCCCTTTGGCCCCATGCTTATTATTTGGTACTTTTCATAATTATCTTTCAGTAAATTTGACTCGTACCATTAAGATACAACTGTACTCAAAGGAGTCATTTTGTTAATGAATACCCCCATTTCTTGTAGTCCTTAAGATGCAAACAAACAGCTCCTTTAGGAGCCACCACTTCTAACCACCGAAAGCAGTGATGAACAACAGGCTTCAATATGTTTAATCTTTAGTTGCTGAAAGGTTTCAGTTCAATTTGTGACCCCTGTAAGCCACTTTACTCCCTCTGAAAGCAATGGTCTCATGTACACATTTGTACATTTGCCCAAAACTTAATGCAAAAAGGTGCAGCTTATACACAAGTCTTAACAGTATTTAATTGACCATTATAGGGGGCTTTTGAGGGCCAATGATACACAATCAATGAAACAACAGAACTGAACAAGAACAACAACTATTATGAATCCCAACTGGCCAGAGGCAAACCAGTTGGCTTATATTTACAAGTGCAATGGAGAAGTTGAACCGAGAACTACCGTAATTTCCGGCCGATTACCCGCGGGTAATGCGTTAATTTTCCAGTAAACCGCGGTTGCTGCGGGTAATAGGAAGGTGCGGGTAATGCGATAATTTTTAAATCTCAGGTAAGAATTTGACAGATTGAAACAAGTTAAAAATGAGGATATTTAAACCAACACTTCCTTCAAATCTGTGTGTTGCCTCGTTCGTTGATTCAATCTTTAAAATGATGCTTTATTTGCCGTAGTCTTTGTAAAACCGCTCGATGAAAGCCGAAGCAAATTGAATGAAAAACAATAATCTTTCCCTTCGACCATGTCACAACTTGTCACCGAATTAAAAGTAAATGAGAACGAATTTCTCACTTTAACACATCCTTTTCAATTTTAACAAGAAAGAGTTTATCGTGAGACACAATTCAATGCTGAAAAAGTAACAAGATGCGAATGTGTTTATTTTGTGATGCCACAAATTTTTCCGTTCAAAACAAATCTTTTACGATCTTGTTTAAATAATTTCAAACCTTTACTACTTAATTAAACTGATGCTTCCTTAAAACTTGTGTGTTACCAAGCTTGTTTGTTACCGTAGTTCAATCTGAAAACGCTTCCTATTCAAGATTTGTGTGATGTTTTATTCTAGTGTTCTAAAAGCCCTCAATGAAAGCCGATGCAAATTGAATGAAAAACAAATCAATAGTGTTTAAGTGATTACTGTATTTCACTGCTTTTTTCTTCGCTTAATTTAAAAGCATTTCTCACCTGCACTCCTTTCAATTTTGTATATGAAAGATTGAAAGCATTTTTTGTGAAAGCACGCTCAAAGCTACAAAACAAGATGCCGACATATTTCACGGCACCGCATAATTATTTAGAACGCGATTTTCGGCACGTGTGTAAACAAAACACTAACTACAGTGAAAAATTTGCTGGATTGTTCAGCGAATCAGTGAAATGTTCCTAGCTACCCCTGGCTTGAGAAATAGAGCATTTTCCCGTTTTAAGCAACTTCTTATATAGGCCCGGTCTTTTGCACCTGGGTATGCCTAACCACCACCCCATCAGGTATTTTTAACAATCGCCCCCACTTTCTCTCAACCTATCAAAATGGCGCTCAATGATCAATCGTAAAGATGTTGGCCTTCAACTCGTATTCTATCGAGTCTTAGCGTTAATACATTGGATATTTAGGTCGTTTTAACAAGACAAACCAGAAATGACTAAGGAGAGTGTTTAAGGCTGCATTATTAAAAGCCAATTCTTAGCAGAAAATGCTATTGATCTTCTGCTTTGTAAACAACAACATGGAATATTCATCACTCAAGTTTGTGAGTTCTTGTCCCGGAAATACAGTAGCAAGATTTTTTCGGTTTTGGGGTGCGGGTAATAGGCCAGTGCGGGTAATCTGTTGAACGTTTTTTCCCCTTGTGACAAAAATAGACCGCTGCGGGTAATCTGCCGTGCAGGTAATCTGCCGTGCGGGTAATCGTCCGGAAATTACGGTACCACGAACAAATTCAATGACTGGTCAGAACAGGTCTTGAGACAGGGATCCCTGGATCTAAAGGAAAGCCCCCTAACCACTGGGCCGCACTGCTTCTTGCATTTTCTTCTGTGGTTGGTCAAAGACTGCATAACGTTATCAGCAGGGGAATAAACCTATGTATTTGAAGTGTGGGTTATAGATGAAAAAGAGAAGTGATCCAGAAACTTATCTGAAAAATTTAAGCAAGTGGCTTGAACAGGAATTTCAAACCGATGACCTCTGCAGTGCAGGTGCAATGCTCTACCAGAGGTATAAAGCCACTCAAATAGAAGCAGGTAAATTTGTTGGTCTATTTATAGTTGCGAGAACGTGAGGATGCTGTACACATGTATATTAAATGAAATGTTGACAATTGAATCCATTGGGAACTCAGAAAAATCTGAGCCCTAGATGGGATTCGAATACCATTTGGGGCTCGGATTTTTCTAAGTCCCAAATGGAGTCCCAAAATGGAGTCCCCAAATTTTTCCGAGTCCCAATATTTCTGAGTTCCCAATATTTCCAAGGCTGAGGTGATTCTAAGGGATGGGCTGGGTTAAAGCCTGCAGCTTTAGATCTCCAGAAGTTGATGGTTTTGGTTTCATTTTGGAGGAATGTGAACCACTTCATCGATATTTAAACTGTACATGTACCTCGGTCTATGGCTTATAAGCTAAACTATTAAATAACCTGTCATCTATATGTATTTTGTATAAAAATAAAAAAATCTATTGTATTCTGACTCGTTCTCCAAAGAGTGCCGCCGAATGCTAACAAAGGTGGCAGGGTATTACGTGTATTTTTATCACTCAATTTAACATTTGCCATTTATAGAATACAGTAGACACATGTTATTCATGATCAATGACAAGCAAATAGGTGGCAGGGTAGTCGCAGTTAGCTTATGTTCTATCACAAACAAAGTGGCTCTCCCATTTACTGGAAGACATAGACACCACAACAATACTTACAATATATAAGTCCAAGCGACCTCAAAAACACGATGCGTGTAAGCCAATAGGTCCCTGTCTCAATTTCTCGCGCTCCACTTCTTGTCGGGTTTTTATCTGCGCTCTGTTTGCCCTCATTTCCTTTATTCACCAAATTAAACCCATTCTTTCTTCTTCTTCTTAAGCCTTCAAATAATTCCATAGCACAATCCAACACCGTTCAGCCCGCCATTAAGACAAAGAGCGCATGGCCCTGGGCCGAGTTGTTATGTAGGTACAGTACTTCATGTACCATGGTTTCATTGGTTTCGTTTAGATTCGTGGGTTTTTCATGGCTTTAGTCCTTTCATAGTACATGTACTAACTATGGTCCTTTCACGAACTTCTCACTGGGTTCAATAGCGTTTTGCACTAATTACGTCATAAAATTATAGACCCCCAAGTGACTCAGACAAACAAAGGTCAGTCAGTAAGAGTCACAAGGGAAATGAGGCATAATATTCGCTTCAATCTTTTCGGTTTTAAGAGACACCCGTGTTCTTGGCTCTATTAACCAGAAAAATACACAATTGAGTAGCTAGAACAGTCTTTAAAGTGTACGTGGTTGAAATTGACGGGCAAACGTGACGACCTTTTAAACGATTGAGGGGCTGTGTAAAGTCGAGTAAACAGTGGAAGTGACCACGCACTTGATCCGAGCATCGATAATGGCCGTTGGTCTGCGGCGAAAATACCAAAAAAGGCTCGATGTTGGAAGGAAATTGTACCATAGTGCAAGTTCCGTTACCTATTTTACTCCGTCGACAGGTTGCAGGGGTTTCAATAACTTCTGAAATAGCCGTCCATGATAGCCCATTGAAGGCGGCAGTTTGACAAGTTTATGATAGGATTTTTAGTGAAAATCAAGGCAAACTAGCCGGCGGTGTGAGGCAAAGCAGGCGGCGGTATACCGCCGGTAACCGGCTTCTATTGAAACCCCTGCAGGTTGGCATGTTGGAAAAGTTTTGATGGACCTACGCTACTCCTGCTGTAAGGACTGAACATGTTGGTTCCACTTCATAATTTCTCTTCTTTTCTTTGCGGAACTGGAAATAATGTTATAGGCTATTGGATGAACGAACGATGCTTCCCTAGTGGTCGGGGTTAAAGGGTGGGAACTTTATTTGATAGGCATTAGTGATGTGAGCGAATTTAATAGCAGTTACTCCTTTTAGAGTTGGGGCTTCACTGAGAACCAACTTAATTGACTCTGTGTGGAATTGTAGGTAACACGACATTCAAGTCTTATCGTGTAATTGGGCTTATTTGGTCGACATTTCAGGGCGTTCATTGCTTGTTTTGGAAAGGAACATCAAGGAATGTATTAAGAAGACACGAAGGAGAAGTACGTCCAGCTCAGAGCGCAGCTTCCCAAGCACATTGGAGATGAGGTGAGGCACTAGCTTATTTACTTTAAACTATTACTGGACTGGTTTTCCTGACAGCACTTAGCAAGGCATTGATTACCCCGACATTTAGCAATTATCTTATTATTGTTTTTATTATACATTGTTCTAAGAGAATAACGATAAATGCATTGTCTCGCTTTGAGTCGTACGCAACCACTCGTTGCGCACGCAATCTACAGATGAGTGACGTTAGATATTAGGGAGCTTTAGATCGGACGACGAGGACGACTACCAGTACAAGTTTTCCGTACTGAGCATGCGCATAAGATTTGAAGACAGACATGACACCGCGGCAAAATGAGCGCGCATGCTCTGCTTCGAACACATTTGATCGTTTGATTCGAGCTTTTGAGCTCATTGTTTTTGAGTTTATTTGGCGATGAAGTAAAAGTTCTTTTGTACCTTTTGATGATCAAGATCTCACGCTCAACATGGACTCGACAGAAAAACTAAACAGTAGTTCCGAGTTGTTTTCAACGAGAAAGTCAAAAGAGGTAAGCTTATTTTAGGCATGAATTTATTTGTTTATGTCGTTTCCATGAGTGATCTTTGCCAACTATGTTTGCTCGTGTTTCGGTCACACCCTTGAAGACCTAAAAGTTGTAAATTTTAAACTGATAACATTTTTCGTTTACTGTTTTTCGCTTAAGGGCAATTCCTCTAAAAACGCGGAGGGTTGTGACACAAGAGAAGTTTTAACCTCTGACATGTGATACGAGAGCCATGGATTTTTCTGTGACCTGGTTGTCCACAGCAAGAGCAATGGTTTGTCTGGTAGATGGCGATGCTCTTTCTTTTCCAGCTCTGTGTTGCTTTTCAGGACACACTAGGTTGTGGTATGATTAAATTTAATTGATCTCTAGATTTCTGTTGATTTCATTGTCCCAGTCATCTGACCTGAAGAAATCTTGTGGAAAGTTTTGATATCTGGCTGGCTGTCATTTTGACTGTCATTACTTTCGAGATGTGAGAAACTGTTTTTATCCGCACTGTTTGACAAAACCTCTTATTAAGGGAGTCAGTTAAGTTTATTTTTTTTTATAAAGGGATCTTTACAAATAGGGCACAGATTTCCATGTTTTTTTCAAGTATCTTAAGGACGTTCGCGCCAATTGTTTCTGCGCATCCTTACTGCGCACGCAAATGCACACACCACGTCATAGACGAGCGCGCGCGCCAAGTAATAAAATGAGAAATGATAGGGCAAAAGACCATTGCTATAGCTTTGCCTGGATTTATCGCTCTTGGACGTTCGGTGACCCCCATTTCTCTTTCCAGAACACGGATTTTATTTACAATTATCTACACGTTGTCCAAAAATGAACAAAAACCCAATGTGGGAAGTTAAAAAAATTTGAAGATTTCTGCTCATGGGACATCAAATCCTGCCATCTTGCGGCTGCAAGGCGCGTGAAACTGTGGTCGCTAAATGCGAACTTGATCTTTAAGGAACCTCACCAGTTGACTAAATTCACTTAATAAGTCCACTTAAACAATATTTGGCAGAGAAGATTTCACTTCAAAGATTTAATTGCAATATATTTGGGTTTACAGACACTGGCCTTATTCGCTAACGAAGCCCGATTTTGTCACATTTTGGGTGTTTTTCCGGGCATGTTCTCTCCAAAACGAAGTCGGTGATCCCCCATTTTTTTTACATTTCTGACATAACTAACTCATTATCTTACAGTGGTAAAAGGTTCAGAAAAAAATCAATGTTGAAAATTTTTTTGCGCGAACGTCCTTAAGTGACATCTGACCATTTGTTGTTGTTATTTGTTACTATTGTAGGTTTGTAGTTTCTTTTCGGTGTGGAAAAAGTGATCTCTGCCACTGAATTTTTATGCCAAAAAAATGTTCCTAGGCTACCCATGAGTTAGCCTAAATTTCAGTCGCCTCTCTCTCCGAGTGACTTAGCGAGTGGAGGAGGCGGCTGAAAATCAAGGCTAACCATCAGTTTAAAGCTGTTTAATTAGAGCTAAGATTTTTGCAGCTGCCTCTAACGACAAACAGTGCAACATTTGTATCAGTCAAGGAAAAAGGCCAACAAGAATGGTTACTCGTAAACGACTCCTATCAGTCAGCTTAGAAAATTAGCAAAAAGGTATTTCACGAGGGAGAGCCAGATAATAAATGGAACCAGGAGTCCATTACCCGAAGCTTCCATCTGTATTGTACCCTTGAGTCAACCCTTTCCGTATATTTCTATTTTTAGATCTACTAAATAGTGACGTATGTGATTGAGAATAGAATACAATATGATTTTATTTGCTCAGTTCATAGTTAATGTACAATTTAAAGTCGGAAACAGATAAATAGATAATATAATCATAATTACAATTCTAATTAATTAATTTAATTAGAAAGTTTAAAATTGCCACGCCGGTTTAAAAATATTTATCATGGAGATTGATCATGCGCAAAAATTACAAAAACAGGTTTGACAAGTCGCAACTGGGCTGACTAATCCATTTCTTTGGATGAGCGCAAATCAAAGAATGTCGAGGCGGCTGGCAGAGTCCTCTTTCCTCTTCCCGACTTATCACCACAACTACTGTGACCACCGCGACCATCACAACTACTGTGACCACCACGACCACTGTGACCACCATGACCACCACAATTACTGTGACCACTACCATCACTGTCACCACCATAACCACCACGACCATAACAACTACTGTGACCACTATGACCACCATGACCACCACAACTACTGTGACCAATACGATCACTGTCACCACCATAACCACTACAACTACTGTGACCACCACGACCACCACAACTACTGTCACCACCATAACCACCACAACTACTGTGACCACCACGAACACCATGACCACCACAGCAATTGTGACCAATACGATCACTGTCACCACTGCCCACCACAACTACTGTGACCACCATGACCACCACAGTTATTGTGACCAATACAATCACTGTCACCACCATAACCACCACAACTACTGTGACCACCACAACCACCATGACCACCACAGCTAATGTGACCAATATGATCACTGTCACCACCATAACCACCACAACTACTTTGATCACCACGACCACAACAACTACTATGACCACCACGACAACCACAACTACTACGACCACTACGACCACCACAACTACTGTGACCACCACGACCACCATGACCACCACAGCTAATGTGACCAATATGATCACTGTCACCACCACAACCACCACAACTAATGCGACTAACACGACCACTGTGACAACAATGACCACCACAACTACTGTGACCACCACAACCACCATGACCACCACAGCTATTGTGACCATACGATCACTGTCACCACCATAACCACCACAACTACTATGACCACCACGACCACCACAACTACTATGACCACCACGACCACCACAACTACTGTGACCACTACGACCACCACAACTACTGTGACCACCACGTCCACCATGACCACCACAGCTAATGTGACCAATATGACCACTGTCACCACCATAACCATCACAACTACTGTGACCACTGTGACTACCATGACCACCACAACTACTGTGACCACTACGACCACCACAACTACTGTGACCACCACGACCACCATGACCACCACAGCTATTGTGACCAATACGATCACTGTCACCACCATAACCACCACAACTACTGTGACCACTGTGACCACCATGACCACCACAATTACTGTGACCACTACAATCACTGTAACCACCATAACCACCAAAACTACTGTGACCACCACGACCACCACAACTACTGTGACCACCATGACCACCATGACCACCACAACTACTGTGACCAATACGATCACTGTCACCACCATAACCACCACAACTACTGTGACCACCACGACCACCACAACTAATGTCACCACCATAACCACCACAACTACTGTGACTACTACGACCACTACAACTACTGTGACCACCACGTCCACCATGACCACCACAGCAATTGTGACCAATACGATCACTGTCACCACTGACCACCACAACTACTGTGACCACCATGACCACCAAAGCTATTGTGACCAATACGATCACTGTCACCACCATAACCACCACAACTACTGTAACCACCATGACCACCACAACTACTGTGAAAACCACGACCACCATGACCACCACAGCTATTGTGACCAATACGATCACTGTCACCACCATAACCACCAGAACTACTGTGACTAACACGACCACTGTGACCACAATGACAACCACAACTACTGTGACCACCACAACCACCATGACCACCACAGCTATTGTGACCATACGATCACTGTCACCACCATAATTACCAAAACTACTATGACCACCACGACCACCACAACTACTATGACCACCACGACCACCACAACTACTGTGACCACTACGACCACTACAACTACTGTGACCACCACGACCACCACAGCAATTGTGACCAATACGATCACTGTCACCACCATAACCACCTTAACTACTGTGACCACCATGACCACCACAACTACTGTGACCACCACGACTACTGTGACTACCATGACCACCACAACTACTGTGACCACTACAACCACCACAACTACTGTGACCACCACGACCACTATGACCACCACAACTATTGTGACCAATACGATCACTGTCACCACCATAACCACCACAACTACTGTGACCACCACGACCACCACAACTAATGTCACCACCATAACCACCACAACTACTGTGACTGCTACGACTACTACAACTACTGTGACCACCACGACCACCATGACCACCACAGTAATTGTGACCAATACGATCACTGTCACCACTGACCGCCACAGCTACTGTGACCACCATGACAACCACAACTACTACGACCACTACGACCACCACAACTACTGTGACCACCACGACCACCATGACCACCACAGCTAATGTGACCAATATGATCACTGCCACCACCATAACCACCACAACTAATGCGACTAACACGACCACTGTGACAACAATGACCACCACAACTACTGTGACCACCACAACCACCATGACTAATGTCACCACCATAACCACCACAACTACTGTGACTGCTACGACTACTACAACTACTGTGACCACCACGACCACCATGACCACCACAGTAATTGTGACCAATACGATCACTGTCACCACTGACCGCCACAACTACTGTGACCACCACGACAACCACAACTACTACGACCACTACGACCACCACAACTACTGTGACCACCACGACCACCATGACCACCACAGCTAATGTGACCAATATGATCACTGTCACCACCATAACCACCACAACTAATGCGACTAACACGACCACTGTGACAACAATGACCACCACAACTACTGTGACCACCACAACCACCATGACCACCACAGCTATTGTGACCATACGATCACTGTCACCACCATAACCACCACAACTACTATGACCACCACGACCACCACAACTACTATGACCACCACGACCACCACAACTAATGTCACCACCATAACCACCACAACTACTGTGACTGCTACGACTACTACAACTACTGTGACCACCACGACCACCATGACCACCACAGTAATTGTGACCAATACGATCACTGTCACCACCATAACCACCACAACTACTATGACCACCATAACCACCACGACTACTGTGACCGAAACGTCTTATTAAGGGGGTCAGTTAAGTTTAGTTTTTTTTATAAAGGGGTTTTTACAAATAGGGCACAGATTTCCATGTTTTTTTTCAAGCCTCTTAAGTGACATCTGTGCATGAAAATGACCAAGTGATAATAATATTAACGTTTTACTTTGATCAGTTTCCTGTTGTTTCTTAAACATGTCATTTATTCTTATTCCAGTGCTTAAGTCTAAAACTCTTCCTGGTGTGTGTGTGTGCTGATCTGGTCAAACCTTGCGTGGCAAGCAACATTCCAGATTGTTTTCAGAGATTGTGATGAGGAGTTCAGCATTGAATATTTTATTGGTTTTGTGATGAAAAAAGCCAGGGTTGTTATTCATCTCTCATTTTTTCCTGCATGAGATTCTGCATGATGACAACAGTATTACTGCAAATTAAACATCACAGATGTGAGCATGTCAGTGATTAATACAAGATGGTTTCCAAACAGCTCTTCAAAATTGTCTAGAAAAGGGACGATAATTATTTACTTGCCACACCTTCTCGGTCAATGTTTGACCAAGCAAATATAATTTGTTTTTTTTATTCAAGTAAACTGTCTTGCTTTCATTAATACAGCTGTATGTTATTCTAGTCTTTCTCTTGCTGAGTATGGGTTTGGATATTAACTTCTGAGAATGCTCCTACTTGTAATAGTCTTAATAATGAATATACGGTACTTACAACAATAAAATTAGAGAGATATTTGAGTTAGTGTATATTGTGTTTTGTGGTAACACAAACCGTAGTAGTTGTTGTGGTTGTTGTTGTTGAAAATGAATCAGATAGAGTCATTGTAGGTCCAGGTAGAGCCATTGTGGGTCTATCATTGGGTAGTGAAACTGGATCAGTTGTATGAAGCAGAATGCCTCTATTCTTGCTGGATGTATGATTGCATTCCTCTCTCAGTATCTTTACACACAGTGCAAAATTTAGGCTGGATTTTTGCTGGTGCAATGCATGCAAAAGTGAAATGAGTATTTTCCAAACACATGCGGATGAATGTTTTCTATGCTTCATTATCATGATTCTCATGTCTCCCCACCCTCATCCCAGCAAGGCTCTACAAGGTGATCGACGAAGCTGGAGAAAAAAATTACAGTTACCAGCCAGCTGCAGGAAAAATGCTGAAAAAATATTTTCAACGATGGAGCACTACCAAACTCCAAGTAAAAGGGAAACATCAAGTAGCATTGGAGTCAAATTTATACTTAGTTTCAAAACTTTTTTGTGATCCTCTCTTAAAATTAAGACTTATTTTCTTTATTTTATTGCCTCGCTCTTGTAAAAGTAACTAGTGTTGTAAAATATGAGAATGGAGAGCAGGGAAGTCACTTATCCATGTTGCCGAATGAGTGGGATGCGGGCATGAAAAGAACTGTTAAAAGCTTATTTCTCAATTTCAAATGATTCCAATGAAACAAACAGACGATTTCCTCGTTCAACAGCAGCAACATAAGCCATCTTCGCAAAAGGAATTATCATTCAGCCCTTGCAGATGTTTACCCCGCGTTTTCCTTCTCAG
The DNA here is from genome assembly GCF_036669935.1 of Montipora foliosa. Classification (NCBI taxonomy): domain Eukaryota; kingdom Metazoa; phylum Cnidaria; class Anthozoa; order Scleractinia; family Acroporidae; genus Montipora; species Montipora foliosa. The sequence goes on along the minus strand of NC_090877.1, from coordinate 1,896,006 downwards.
TGCACAGTTTTCCTCCCAGAAGTTTACCAACGCAGAGACCATCGCGACTAATAACATTACGAACTTCGTCCTTTTGCTCTAGCGCTCGAATGCAAGGTAAAATTCTCCTGGTTTGAACTATAGTTTTTTGGTTTGAAAAGACACACGGAAGATTAGTCTTTCAGGAAGCTCTCTTCAAAATTTAAACCTTATCAAAGTAGTGTTGTCCTTATCATCGCAAAATGAAAACAAACACAGAGAATTTAAATTGCCGCCATTTTGCCGCGCTGTTGTTTCTATGGCACATTTGATTGGTACCAGTCCCTCGCGCGTGGAAACGATTCGCGCGTGGCTCAAGCCTGCGCACTCATTTTGCCGCGATGTTGACAGACATTTCTCGAAGTGCGCGTGCTCAGATCGTCCTCCGATCCAAAGCTCTTTAGTGATTACAATTTGACATCTACTGACATTTCGACAACCTGAGCGGAAGTGCAGTGCATTCACCCCGACGATCGTACATTCTCGAGTTATTTTACTATTATGGCAGATCAGTAAATATTGTAATTAATGTGACTTCGTTTCCCAGCTATCTTAGATTGCCACTTCAGTACAAGCCTCCAGACGTGTGTCGTCGCTTGTGGTCTGAACCAATGAAATCATGGTTCAGTGTCATGTAGAAATGCCTATGGCCAAACATTGCTAAATTATGTGGTCACGTCGCTGTCGTTTCATACGTTTGCGTTTGTCTCTATTTGTGAATCCTGTCTTCAGTGGAAGACACCCCACCGGAGCATACCGGGGTCGTATATATTTTGGAATAGTGACTGAGGAATATGAAAATGGCTGTACTTCGATCTGTCGTGTAGAAGATGTTTAGAGTGATGTGCCAGTGACGCGGTTAATTTTAACCAACATGGGCAAACAAATGTTTTCGTTTCAGGCAATAGATCTCTGGCCGGCGATATTCCTCATCACGTGAAAGACTTCACTACATTTTCCTTTTCCAAAGAAATTAAACGCTATTTGCTGCCAGAAGAATCCTCAAAAGTAACCCGAACATAAATTTTATTATTAACTAACTCAATTATGCTATAGTTCTTTTTGCCTTGTGTCCTTTTTTTTATTATATAAATGAACTTAAAAGAGTATCAGAGCTAGCTCGAAGACCTCACGGTTCCTTAAGCCCCTAGGCTCCAAGTAATTTATTATTTTTCCTTGTTATCCTATTGTAAGTAATTTAATGTATATAACGTTTTTTTCTTGCAATAAGCGTGAGTCAATAAAGGATTGTTATTGTTGTTTTGTTTGTTTTACCGCAAACACAACGTTCACACTGTGAAAAAAGGATGGTGACAAGGGCAAATAGAACAACGAAAGGTAACAGCAGTTTAATTAAAGGAAAGAACTTGTCACCAAACCACTAGTGTCATTATCTTGGAGAAACCACTTGTAAAAAAACATAACCATTCACAGAATCATTGTCAAAATGCAGTGCGAAGTGGTTTTCGGAATCTCTCGGAGAAAAGAAATCAAAAAGCCACAAATGAGTGGACAGTCACAGATACATCGAATACAGAGCAGGAAAATAATCAATAATTTGAAAAAGTGGATGTGTCAGACATTGAAGGAGAGCGGTGTCTGACACTTGCAAACTGCAGACCGCGGACTGCAGACTAACCCTAAATCACAGTTGTTGAAAGCTACCGTTCTAAAATAGGTGCTTAGACAATGTTAAATACTGTTTATCGGCACTATTTGAATTGGGTGCATGCTCATTTTAGACTTGATTACTGCTTATCAGCACTATTTGTAAGCAGTCTGCGGTCTGCAATTATCACACACCTAAAGGGAAAGAAGAAAAAGAAGTTCAAACTTCAGATTATGTGGTGCTTAATTAAAATTAATAAAATGGAAAGGAAACGGACATTCATCCAAATGTGCTACTTGCTCAAATTGTAGAACTTGAAGGAGACTGTGCCAAAATAATCACATAGTTTGGATTTATATCTACAAACAAACTCAGCAAGGTTAAAAAAAAAAACAAAAAAAACCAAATATTTTGTTTGATCATACGAAAGAAATAACACTTACAAAAGCCTACAAAATGTCCTTTGATCAATAGATTATGAAATCCTTTTTCCTGACTTTTCAAAGTTTTGTTTTCACTTGCTTTTGATTACAAATTCGAAGTAAGCAAAAGATAGAGCAAATAACTAAGCAAATCAAAAATCAACAATACATCATGTATGTGACAGTTCTTTTATTCCTTTGAAGATATTTCAATATTGTTGCCCCCTGCCCTCCTAAGGATCGAAGATCATCAATGAACAATGTCCTTCTAAAAAGCTCTGAGATAGAAAAGTAGAAACGGTCATCATGCACAGTATGCATAACCCCAACCTTAATGCTAACCATTTAAAATTAGTAGGTGCTACCTAAGGCCTCTTTCTTGGTTAAGGTGATCCCTTGAATTGAAAAGTGTCATACTCATTTTAAACTTGGAATGCACTGTTTGTTGATCACTTTGTAACAAATCGGAGGATAGATCACTGTGTCAGCGCAAGTACGCGTTCAATTGCTTTCGAATTGGACTCTATTTTATCATTTCATTTATTCTTTCCCCACTTATGTCTAGAAATCAACAAACCATGCGAACGAAATGTCAAATTGTAAGAAAAACAACGAAAACAACAAACGAGGCCAGTGTAATCCTTCATGAGAGCAGAAATAATAGAGTTTTAAACAACAATGATATATACAAATAACAATTCAATCAAGTCAAGCATAAAAACTAAAGGATGCTTTAAGGTGTATGTCAAAAGAGCACAGCATCAACCTGTGTGCATTTGCCTGAAACGTTTGTGTGGTGTATTTCCTTAAATAGCTGGTTTTTAATAACCCTACGAGCTAGAGAAAAGCTCCCGTGTTTGGCAATAACTTAACATTTTTTTTGTGATTAACTCAAAAGTAACGTTACATAAAAGGTAAGTCAAGGTGCTTGTCCACGAGATAATAGCCATTGCTTGATGAGCAAGGGTTTTACTATGATCTCAGACCAAAATTTCAGCATTTTGATGGGCTAGAAAAAGGATACGACTTGAAGCTGAAAATGGTGCGATTTGTGAATAAATCACAATGTTGAGAGCCAATCCGGCAGTTTGCAAGGATTTCAAATTGATTTTAGCAAACAGTGAAATACAAAGTATTCAGCTCAAGGTTATTCCACTGAAATGCATCGTGCATCATTACCGTGCATAATTTAGATTCTTGTACCATCTGCATGCGCACAAACGCAGGCGATAACTTGCCGGACAGGTCCTCCCATGCTACATTTAACCGCGCACCGGTGGCTCAGTTGGTTGAGCACCGGGCTGTCACGCGGGAGGTCGTGAGTTCAACTCCGGCCGGACCAACTCTCAGGGTCTTTAAATAACTGAGGAGAAAGTGCTGCCTTTGTAATTACATCTGCAAATGGTTAGACTCTCTAGTCTTCTCGGATAAGGACGATAAGCCGGAGGTCCCGTCTCATAGCCCTTCAATATTCATAATCCTGTGGAACGTAAAGGAACCGACACACTTGTCGCAAAGAGTAGGGCATGTAGTTCCCGGTGTTGTGGTCTGTCTTCTGTGGTATATCATGATTGGGAGGGTAAATGCCCGGAGATATTAGCTACACCAAGCTACTCTAAAATCCGAGAGTAAAGAAAGATATATGATACGATATATGATATATGATATATGAAGCGTAGTGTGGCAGAGAATAGATGTTTTCTCCTAAGTGAGCGCCGTGAGCTACCTTTTTTTATAACTGAATTAAGCACTGCTGTTCCCTTCAAAGTTGATGAAAATATCATGTACAACTTTAGCCACGATAGAGAAAGGCACCCCATACGGTTTATTCTGAAGTACCGTTCGCCCCTCAGTGATTTCTGGGTTTCCATTCTAGTTCACGTGCTTTATACATGTTGTACTACCAACTAGTTTGCAAGTCACTGCAAATGGGGTCTAAAATGCAGCTGCCTTTCATTGACCAACACGAAAGCTTCGGCTACTTGGTCACAGTGCACCTATCAACAAACTTGTATATTATACGTACTTTTCATTATTTGTTAATCTATTTATTTTTTAAGCCATCTTATACTGTACTAACTTAAATAGTGCGCAATAAACTTGAAACTTGACAAGCACCCTGGCATTTACGAAGATACCAAAAATCTCCTTGCCTGTGTATGGGTTTTAATTTTTTTACTTTGAAGGCGAGTTTATCTTTCTCTGGCTTTCCTTATTCATTCTTTAATACGCCAGCCTTTGTCAGCACGGCGTCAAGTTTCTCCTCCAATAGTCTGCCGACGTCATCAAGTTTAGACGTCGCCTCACGAAGCTGAACTTTCACGTCATTAAGTTGCAATTTCACCTCGGATAATTCACCTTTCGCTTCGGTGAGTTCAGATTTGACTTCTTGCAGTTGCAGGTCTTGATAGTCGTCGACATCATGTCTTGCGCACATCTGAAAATATAAGACGAAACCCTAACTGAAAAAACCTGGCAATCTAATCTTCAATAGTCTACCGACAATCTGGCAATCTAATCTAGCCTCAAGTTTAAGGTGGTGTGCATTACATTAGAAACTCCTTTGAACAGTGCAGGCTTTGCAAACTGTTCTGTTCTGTTTTTCTTTCAGATTTGCTTTGTTTCATTTGTTTTTTTTTTTCGTCTTCACCTTTGCTAACACACTGCTCTTGTAGGAAAACCCGATAAACGGGTACAAAGGGTCATCAGGTTTGGATTTTATGAATCTTTGCGGGCTAGGTGAATCCTTGAAACCTTGACGTTGTATCCTGGTGCCATTAACAGTAAATCTAACAGGAACATGAAATTCCCCGTGTCTCTCTTCCTCGTGCTTAAACATGACGGTACATCGAATGACGTCACCTCGACGGATTCTGGCAACACCTGTACGAGACAGAAGAGTCAGTTAAAATTTCGCAAAAAAAGAAATTAATTTAAAATATGTTATACCATTCCCTTAAAATATGGTAACTGTAAGCGTACTATTCACTTTGGTTTCAGGAGTGTAAATTCGCCACAAAAAGAAAATCAGAAAGATATGTATGTTCAAGTGAGGCCTGCAACTATTGTTTCCTCTCTGCTAAAATTTCGAGCTTTCGCTGATCCACGGCATTATCAGGGATAAGAAAAATATTCAGCATCGAGTTTTTCACACATTCTTGTTTTACATCCAGGGGCACCGAACGACCAATTTGTTGTAAAATGTATTATTATACCCCATACCCCAGTTAATGAAAATTAATGTTATTAAGGCATTTTCAGGTGTTTTTCAGTGTTGCTGGGAAAACATTATCTGTTTCTTTTTCCCAGCAAGACACACAAGAAATTTCCCAGCCAGCTAGATAAAATTGGTTGGTTTCCCAGCCAGCTGATCAAATTTATTTCCCAGCCAAGAATTCCGCGCGCTTTCAAATCCCTCGATCCAAAACGACCGAACAAAAGCGACAAAACCGGGACAAAACTGGTTCTTTCCGCAAGCGCAATCATTCTGACCAGCCGTCGTATGTTTGGGAGGGAAGGGGTTCTTTTTTATTTTATTTTATTTTTCTTTTTTTTAGTCGTCCTCAGTCTTCAGAGTTTCTACAGTCAGCTCGGACTGAAATACTAGTCAGTAATTCCCAGGCAAAACCTCTATTTCCCAGCCAGCTCATCGAAACACCTGTATTTTTGCCAGCCAGCAAGATTCCTCTGGGGAACAGATAATGTGAGGAACAGATTCGTTGGGTGCCCCTGTACATCATTCCGTATATAACCTCAATGATGAAAATTGTTTAATCTTACCCCGGATGATACCGTGGATCGGCGAATTTCGGAATTTTAACAGAGAAGAAACAAGTTACAGGCCTGAAAAGGATTTACACATTGTTACAAAATCCTACTGAAAGGCAACATCCAAAGAATAAAATCCGAAAGATTTATTGATCTTTTGTGGGCTAGGTGCTCCCTCCCTCTCTCGGTTTCTAAACTGTTAAAGTTGATCAATAGGGATAGACGGACATAAATTTGGTATCATCTGTGTTGATGTAGGAAATTGGCCACCACAAAAAGATTCAAAAGCTGACAAGTCCAGCCTAAGCCCTTTATCACAGTGCATGGATGAGCCTCTCGATCACAACAGTGATCGTTTTTTAATAAGTTATTTTTAAATTAACGAGTAAATAATTTTTAAATTTAAATTAATGAGTAAATAAATTAATGCATGTATTGAGTAGTTACATAGACAAATAAAAGAGCAATAAAGGTTAAAGGATGTGTGTGGTATCAAAAGTAGTTCATGTATTCCAGTTGGTCTGCACCTACTCACAAACACACACACTGAGCTTATAATATGGATTTGTTGATCCAAAGTCCATATTTGTAAGTAAGTAAGGATAAATTATATTACTTGTAGAATGTAATTTCTAGATTAACTAAAGGTAAATTAAAGGTACATTGAACAAAGAACTGGTACTTAAAAAGTTGGGGCAGGGGAGGGCAGCAGCATTAAAAACAATGACAAAAACAAACAAATAAAGAAGGAAAGAGACTAGCATGCAATAGACAAACAAAAGCAACAACATAGACACTGTCTGCGCAGTTAAATTACCATTTGAATATGAAACAAGGCAGTTGTCATTTGATTGGCAAAAGATTAGATGGGCTTTGTAAAGTATAGTGATTGTTTCGGTGCCAAGGGCACTCTTTTCCATAAGACCGGAGCAGAATACTCAAAAAATAATTTACATACCTATTATTTTTTAGCTTTTAAACAGCACAAGGTATGTTGAGGGGAATGTTTACTATTGTAGGAGTGGGAACTGGAGAGCAACAGCATATTAAAAAAAATCCAGACAAACAAAAAATGGGTGTACCACCATACTAAATGCTCGATATCATATTGCTCGCTTTCTTTCTATCCCTCAAGTACAGCTAAAAGCACTACTGCAGCAACGGAACAGTAGTAAAAAGGCTCGAACTGAATTCAGTAGATATTGTTTAGAGGCTTCATGAATAGTAAAAGAACTGATGGGCTGTTTGGTGAACGAGCTAGCTACTCAACGCACCTGTAACCTTTTTTGTCCATGGTTTTGACTCTCGCTTCACTTCTTCTTGTTTGCAAACTGGTTCGTAATCGAAATCAAAGATTTTCCAATCTGTATGAAAACCGACAGTCTTTTTTTTTTTGCCTGGAATGTCTTTGCAATCCCAAGATCCAGGTACCACACCAAGTGACAGGCTACTTGTGTCCACACTCTCTAGGATCATCATCTGAAATTGAGGAAAACATTGTGTTTTTCTTTTTCAATTTGACTGAAAGAAGTTTAAGAGTACCACAGGTCCCCTGAAGACCAGTTTCATTATTCTTTTCGTTAGTTTGCTGTGCTCAGTAAAAACTCAGTAAAAATAGGGCTAAATGTATTCAAGATGGCAAGAGCGTAGCCACTGTAGAAATGTTTGACAAGGGCGTGGGGGTGGGGGTAGAGAGATTTTAAAATAAAGCGAGAGCCAAAAGCGCGAGCATCTCGTGGCACGCTTCCCCGAAAAAGTTTTGAAATCTAGAGGCTTGGACATGCTACTTTCAGAGATATTTCGTCAGACGTGAAGTCATCCAAGTGCAAAACGATCAATATTTTTAGAACCATCACACAAATCCAGTTTCTGTCCTGTTCTCTTGAGTCAGTATTTACTTATTATCGTAATCTGTTGGTTGTTTTCTTGAAAAGCGCTGTTATGCTTGTTTGAACCAGGCTCCACAGGAGTTCTAGCCACTTCAGTCATATTAGTCAATGACTACAACAACTCTCTTGATTTAATACGCACGAGAAAAGCCTGGGCAGAGTACCAAGCCTTTTCAGGAGTTTGCTACTC
>NC_090877.1:1868110-1878110 GCF_036669935.1 Montipora foliosa | reverse complement strand
CCAGGACCTGGTTGTTTGACGCTGATTCGGATGACGCCCACGTGACTATCCTCAGTGGGAGTATCCCACAGAAAAACATACACAGAATAACAAGGTCGAACAAATTCCAGCGATCTCTGCAAGGGAGAGAACGATTGTTGACTTTTAGATAATCATTTGTTGCTTTCAAATTACAACGGCGAGAACAAAGGAGCAGAAACAACAACAGGGACAGCAACGACAGTAATAACAACAACAACAATAACAATAACTACAACAACAATAGCAGCAACAGAAATAACAATAACAGCTCTAACAGCGACAAAAGCAATAACAATAACTACAACAACAGCAGGGGAAACAACAACAATAACAATGGTAACTAAACTAAAAAAAACATTAATAGCAACACCAACAATAACGGTACCACAGCAGCAGCAGCAGCACAAAAGTTTACTTATTTACCTCAAATAGGTCTTTAATTCTTTTAGCCTCATTTTCTTGTCCTCAGATCGCGCAATGTCCGCAATCTGCTTTGTTTCTACCAATAGTCGTCCACAGAGAAATACCAAGATGGCCCACTCCAGGCCACTGAGAGGGAGTTGCGAAGACTCGAGACAAATTGCAAAATGCAATGCAAGAAGGGCCAAGTAGCTAATCGTGTCCCGTATAAAGACGAAGTAGGGAATCGCAAAATAGTACTTATACAGCCGTTTAAACCCTACGAAAAAAGGTTGATAGTAGTAAATGAATTAGAGCAGCTGGAGGCCAACAAATACAACACGACCCACGCGCGGCAAGATAAATGAGAACACTTATATTATAAGCTTTTTCAGAACTTTAGCTAAAAAAAAAAAAAGGAAAACAACGCACTAGTTAAAAATGTTATTCTCTGAGCCAATTTTTCAAGCGGTTTTTGTCAATCAGAATATGTCTGTCTGTCTGTCCATCCGTCCGTCCGTCCGTCCGTATGTCTGTCTGTCTGTCTGTCCGTATGTCTGTCTGTCTATCTATCTATCTATCTATCTATCTATCTATCTATCTATCTATCTATCTATCTATCTATATATATCTATCTATCTATCTATTTCTTTTTGTTCCCTGGGAGGAACAGGCCCCGGACCGGCATAAATAGCGAACTGTGGTGCACAAGTCGCGTACCAGAGTGGAAGAGAGCAGACGAAGTTACTACGAAAAGGCACACATAAAACTTTCCTTACGACGACAGTTGTGGACGCCGCTACCGCTCAAAAGCGGGCCTAATGGTCCACAAACGAGCCTGTCGAACTTAATGGCCAAAATAATGTAATAAATTTGCTTCTAGACCTAAATGCCAGTGATTGATATATGGCAATATTTCCTTGAATTGTTTTTTATCACGCTCTTTGTGTGTTTTGATACCTTTTGCTTCGGCGTCGACAAGTATTTCTTTGAGGTCGTCTTGCTTCAAGAACGTTGCGAGCCGTGATATTCCTTTTGGGAAAATTTTCCCTTCGCATTTTCTTCTAATTCGAATCTCTCTTCGCCGAAAATTGCACCCAATATATATATCGGTATCGAAATTTGGAAACTCGCCAGTGTCCATATTGTGTAAATTTGCAAGTCTTTTGCGAGAACAAATTTTGACAATTTCTCCGACATGGTGGTGATTGCTGAGCGTTGCGTTACATAGTACATCATTTTCATTGTCAATACTCTTGTTGACGACGTCTCTCGACCAATGAGCGCGCGAGAATCTCTACAGTTACTTTAAAGACCAAAATCGAGTTCAGTACTCGTTATCCTCGGCATAAAAAAGCACTACAATATCAAAGTACGTAAGATAAAAGTACTTCAATATTTAGAAATATCACCTACCGGTATTTAGTAGTACCAAATTGCATGCTCAAAGAGATTAATAAGTCACACATTGTGACCTTTAAGTAACGCTACATTAGGTCACGCTTTTTTGGCTTCGAAACTGAAAGGCGGTTTATCGGTAGGAAATAGTGTTCTCAAAACAAAGCTCAATTTAATATATCTGCAAAACGGCAACAAAAGGGTTGAAGAAACGGATTCTAAACGTTTACCCCCCTCAATTCTACTGTGTTAAAAAAAAACACCCCCCCCATTTCCCTTGGTTTTGAAAATTTTACCCCCCCCCCCCACTCTAAACACCGGGCCCCTAGCTATAAATAACAAACAGTCCCTAAAAGCACATTGTCTTCTTCTAGAACGTCGCTAAAACGACGGTCACCTTGCTGAATACTGCCGTTAACGATTTACGTAGCGTTTGACATTATATAATCGAATGAACTTACCCAGTTTTTCTCCTGACTTACCTTTATATTTTTCTCGAAATCCAATTAATTATAAAATACTAAAGCATGTGGAAAATCAAACAAAGTATATGGCAATCCTAAAGCATGTGGACGATCACGATCACGCTTCACGCATGGTGATAGGTCCATAGCCACTGACCGATGTACTACGTATTCAGAAAAGGAAATATCGCTAGCCAGGAAAAAGGATAGGATAGGATAGGATAGGATAGGATAGGATAGGATAACTTTATTTAGACACGGTAAACTCATCAGTCGCAACTATAAAAACCTAATTAATTACCAGAATTATTACAAATTATACAACGACTACAGCTACATTATTCAAAATTGTTCTAAGTAATCAATAAATATAACTATAATATTAAATGACAAAATAAAAACCTGCTTTACATGAGTGCCGTGTATAGAATTGTAGATTAACTTGATGAAAAGAAACGCTCGCAGCCAGCCCGGAACGCTCTAAGGGAGTCAGCCTGCCTCAATTCGATTGGTAAATTATTCCAAAGAACTGCTCCAGTGTAGCTGAAGCTATTTTTCATATAGTTTGTGTGTGGCTGTGGGATAGCTAGTTTGCCCTCTGTGTCCCTTAAGGAGTAACTGGAGACGCTACTACGGTCAACAAATTTAGAACTAAGGTAATCGGGAGTAAGACCATTAAGCGACTTATAAACCATCACAGCCTTATGGATTGTTCGTTGAGAATCAAGTTTTATCCATCCAAGTTTTTGGATAAGGTTATCAGCGTTGGCATCATAGTTCGAGTACGTGAGTATACGCGCAGCGCGATTTTGAAGTTTTGTAAGTTTACTGGCTAGGGTTTTGCCGCAACATCCCCAGACAGAATCGCAGTAAACAAAGTGAGGCTGTACTAAAGACATGAAGATTGATCGGAGAGTCTCATGTGGAACGAAAGACCTCACTCTCTTCAACGCTCCAATACCAGACGCGATTTTCTTACATAAAGTCTCAACATGAACATTCCAAGATAAAGTCTGATCAATATGAACACCTAGAGATTTCGTAGAGGTAACTTGAGTTATAGGTGCACCGTCAATAATAAGTGACGGAGGGTTGTGAAACGTGCTTAGCCTTTGCCTCGATCCGATCAACATAAACTCAGTTTTAGATGCGTTAAGAGTAAGCTTGTTAGCAGTTAGCCATTTTTCAACTCTAGCAAGATCCTCATTTAAAACAGTGTTAATACTTTGGGTGTTATTACTAGCAAAAGTTATGTGTGTGTCGTCAGCATACATTCGAGGTTCAGAATTTAATAGACAGTAAGGTAAGTCGTTAATATATATTAGAAAAAGGAGTGGACCCAGAATTGTACCTTGAGGTATACCACAAGTAAGGAAATGGTCCCCAGAGAGAGAACCATTTATAAAACATCGTTGCTTGCGGCAGTCCAAGTATGATCTAAACCAATTGTATGATGTGCCACTGACACCGTATTTCGCAAGTTTAGACAAAAGAATATCGTGATCGACGGTGTCAAAGGCTTTCTTTAAATCCAAGAAAACGACTGCGTTTACATTACCCTGGTCAATGTAGTAAGCCCAGCTATCGGTAGCTTCAAGTAAGGCAGTGACAGTGGAATGAAGAGGTCGAAATCCCGATTGGTGTCTTGAAATGAGTTTGTGTATAGTAAGGTAATTATAGAGTTGATCCTAAATAATTCTCTCAAAGACTTTAGCTACAACTGGAATTACTGAAATTGGGCGGTAATTATTTAGATCTGAACGATTACCCTGTTTGAACAAGGGGATGACTTTCGAAAGTTTCCATTCATCAGGGAAAATTCCAGAAACAATAGAATGATTAAAGATAGTACAGAGTGATTCGGCTATTAAGTCAGCACATTCGCGCAAGAGTTTTGCAGATATTCTGTCCAAACCAGTAGATTTTGACTCACATAATCTGGATAAAAGAAGAAGAACCTTAGAGACGCTGGTCGGTTTTAGTTCGAATGTGCAGTGACCAGTCTCAGCTAAATAATCCAAATGAGAAGAGTTGTCTTCATTGGCGTGAATATCATTTGCTAACTTAGGCCCAATGGAAGAAAAATGATCATTAAAGGCGTTAGATAACTCATGAGAATCATAAATAGAATTGCCACAGGGGAGCTTAAGTTCGCTTATGACACATTTGTGTGATTTCCTAGACATAAGCTCATTGACAATCCGCCAAGTGTTGCGTGGATCACCTTGGTACTCATTGAGGGCATGCTTATAGTGACATTCTTTCGCACGTTTGATTTCATTGTTTACTATATTGCGAAGTTTTTTGAATTTAAGCCAGTCCTCCGCATTACCAGAACGAGTGGCTTTTAACTTAAGAATATCTCTTGCATGCAAGCGCTTTTTGAGTTGCGACGTAATCCAAGGTGATTTGCGAGGGCGAACACGTTTATTACGCAAGGGGGCATGCTTGTCAAGACAACGAAGGAACAGTTTTTTCCAGGGTTCCCACATATCATTTGGGTTATCATAGTTACCTATGATCTGCCAATTTTGATGTGCAATATCTCTACGAAAATTGGATAAATTAAAGTTCTTAAATTTTCTATAGGTAACTGTAGTATGGCCCCTCGAGGGTAAATCTATAGAAAGCTTGCGATAAGCATAAATAAGGCTGTGATCGCTTATGCCTATATGAGACACTCCAGAACATACAATCCTATCAGGACGGTTAGTAAAAACGAGGTCAATTAAAATTGAAGAGGATTCAGTGCAACGAGTGGGATCAGTAATGAGCTGCTGCAGGTTGTAAACGTCAGCGATGCTAGAGAGTAGATTTGCGTTATGGTCCAATTGAGGAGCAGCTAAGTCAGGGGCACCCAACGAGAATATAGTTCAAAACCACTTAAACATAGCATTGTTAAACGTATTTTAGTCTTTAAACGGTAGATATAGCCATATTTTTATCCCCTAAAAGTTTTCCATCTGTTCGGATTCCCTAGCTGAAAGTCTAGTGATCCGAAAATTATAGGGATCAAAACTTACCTTTTCGAAAATTTCAGCCAGAAAAAAGGCTAGGTGACGAAAATTCTAGGTGACCTTTTTAGGGTAAAAATCCGTTAAAAATGGGCAATTATACCATTTTTTAGATATTCGAAAATCCTAGGACAGGCAGGCAAGCAAGAAATTTTACAACAAATGTTCCGAAAATTCTAGATATCAAATCGTCTTCCGAACAGATATTTTCCGAAAATTGACGTTGGGTGCCCCTGCTAAGTTCCAGTTCAGATCGCCCAAAACATAGAACTCAACATTCTCCGCGTCAATTTTACCTATAAGCGATTCGAAATAACTAAAGATCTCAACTGAAGAGTCAGGCGGCCTATACCAGGTTACCACGAGAAAAGGCTTTGATCTCGGTTTGCGGATTTCTATACAAAGATTTTCCAGTTGGTGAATACTCAAATCAGATCGCAAAGAATAACTAATGTTCGAGCGAACAAAGAAACAAACACCACCGCCAAAGCGGCCATTTGTTTTCCTGTCACGGCGAATAATTTCATAGCCAGGAATGTAAACATCACTGTCCTTAACCGAGTCGTCAAGCCTGGTCTCGTTAATTGATAGAACATCAACGGGCGTGTCTGCGAGCAAGATTCTCAGTTCGTCGATATGTTTCACCAAACTGGCGACATTCAAATTAGCTAGTTTGAATCCACGACTGGAGGGTAAAATGGGAGAGATAAAATCATCAATCCGAGACTCACACTGCACTTCACAAGCACTAGTATGGAAAGCGCTATATATACGTGCGCAGTCCTAGTTGGCCAAAAAGAAAACAGGTAACCGTCCAGATTAGTGTTGCTGCTCGCTCGCTTACAAAACTAACCAACAGGCTTTGAGTTTCCTGTTTCCTGTCGTGGTAGGCCGGTTTTTTTTTAAAATAAATACATAAATAAATGAAATTGTAATCAAATTTACGAGCAGACGAGTAAACAAGCAACAAAACGTCCTTAGTATTAATAAAAACGAGCTCACAAGAATTAAATATTCATCTAAACACAGTTTGTTGCACGGGCTGCACCTACGAAGCGCAACTACGGAAGTGCATGTCATTTCTTTAGCATCCCTACTTCAAAGCGATTATCTGACTATTTAATTAAAAGATTAATATTAATGGCTTCAACTATATACTTACCACTTGTTTGCCGTTGTCCTGGGCCTGGTTTTGTTAAAAATAATAAAAATAAATAATAAGTCGAAGGAGATGAAATTAAGATGAACAACTTGGCAAATGTGAGAACGAGACGCCTAAAAGCGTTCACGTGCTATGCGTTGATCGATCAATGGCTGCCAACATTCCCAGTGTTTATATGAACAAACGAACTCAAATAAAAATGCTTGTCAACACTAAGCACAGCATAACAAGCGGTGTTGCTTTGTTCTATCAAAAAATGATACCGTAAGGCAAATTAGGTGATGACAGTTTGCCCACAGGAGCCCCAAGCTTAAAATGAGAAAGCGGCAGATGTACGTGGCCTTTGCCTAACGGTGATCATAAGGTGTTGTGTTACAACGGCCTGAATTATAAGGCTTTGTATGGGAAAGAAATCGGGTTGTTTTTTAAGACCGAAATCACTATTGTTTCACAAGAAACAAAAGTGAGCTTTATGTGATGTTGTATTCCTCGCTGTCTGTCTACTTTTCGGGTCTAACTGTGTTGATTTCGGCGAGTTTCTACCTTAGCGTCTCTACTGCGTTCCGCTACCAAACCACAGGCAAACCACTCTATGTGTTCGTGGTTTAATATATATGAAACGAAGAGAATCTTTGAGGGTTATGAATAAAGCTCTGAAAATTGCACATCTAAATCACATCTCAGTCTGAATATCCCAATAAAGTTAAATGAAACCTTAATCGACTTATGTATGGTGTTTTTTCGCCTTCTTATGCCGTCTAAAGCGTCTTATGGCGAAATTACTTTTGGCCGGTGACGGTTAAGACAAGAGAGGGAGACAAGGCTTGCAACTTAGCGGCCGTCAGCCGCGACATCCTCCACTTCAAACTGGAATTAACGCAAAAATACTGAAAATCTCACCTGAATGGCGACGGATCTTGATAGTTGAGTTTTTTCTCCATCTCTTCGCTGAATTTGAGCTTCATCCCTCCAACAGTTTCCAGTCAGCGCTTGGCTTCCTGCGGCAGCCCGCCGCGGTTCAAATCATGATTGGTAGATTAGACGGCCTGCATTCCTTAAATTTCTTTGGTCGCCGAGTTTGGCACCGATCATATTGAGAAAGCTGTATTTGTGACCTCAGCATCGATTTTCTCGGAAACTGTTGGAGGGATGAAGCTCAAATTCTGCGAAGAGATAGAGAAAAAATAGGTCCGCAATGCGTACATGTGTGGCTTACGAAATTGAGCTGCTTTGATGGGGGAGCTTAAAAATTAAAAGGATCTGTTTTGTCATTGAGTTTCTATTAGTAGAACTAATATCTGATTACGGTTAGTTTTCAATATTGTTCCTCTCAATCAATAAAATAAGATAATTGACATACATCCGTCCTGAAATGCTTATTTTCAAGATGAGGGTTATTGGGTAAAGTTTTATGGAGGTGTCATTTTGACAACAGAGGCTGCGCATGTAACCTGAGGATTTAAGGAACTGAAAAAATGTCAGCATCATGTCCTATAGTGGGCTGATAGATTCAGTCATGATTTTGTTTACGTAACCAAGTGGAATTGAGTTCTGAGTTTGTCCAGGGCAAGTGTTGTGAAGTCAACTCCAGGGAAGCATTTCGTATGAGTGTTTTTGGCATTTTGTGTACCAGCGCAAGAGCACAAAACTTTGCAGAAGTGCTGGGACATACAGGAAATGATGTAACCTTTGCTAGAAGCCACATTGAGAGCTTGATTTCGTTTGAATGTCCGACTAATTTTTGACAATATATGCATGTAAAGTATCATAATGCTAAATTTTCAATAAAGAAACACAGAAAAATTTAGTTGATGTAAGTGGCTATTGGGTTGCAAGTGGAAGAATTTGGGAAAAAAAGATAGACGCATAACAATATCTGAACACAAGCAATATTTTAATAAATCATATGTTGAGTAGTGCTTATTAACATTGCTAATAATTTTTAACCCAATAGGATTAACAATTTTACCTGGAGGTTTTAAGAAAAAGTTCAACAGAATTCAATGTACAGGGAAGTTCATGATGGTATCGTATGACTTTAAATACCAGAATCTTTGAAGTTTTCTTATTATGGACCTTGTAATTTTATATCAGTGTGTTTACCAAGTTCAAGCTATGTGGAAACATGAAATGAATAGATGAACTTGACATCATGCAAAGTGCTAATCTACTGTACAAAAAGGTCCAAAACAAACATTGTCAGCAAGTGTAGTACACAAATTGGGTAAACCAAAACACTACTTCATTCCATATTTTGTATTGTCCAACAACTTGTTTCAGTGTCGGTAAATAAAAGACATTCATGTAAAGCATCATTATTGAAACGCGACAAAGCATCTTTTGTTTTAAGGAAATTGTCATGAGAGCCGATTCTTGATCGGTATTGTTCAACAGAGATTCCCATGTTACTTACTTCTGACGAAATCGTGGGCTAGCAGACCCTTGTCAACTGTGTGTGGATGATTCGTCCAATTCGATTCAACAAAAACATTGAGCAATGACAACACAAGCACAGGAGAGTCTCTTTTGCTTTCAAGTAACTTCAGAGCCTTTCAAATACTTTCAGAAACTTTCAGATATTCAAGCAGGTCTGCTGAGCAGATTGAAGCCGTTAAATGTTAGCTTGCGAGAGTCAATAATGACTCGTAAGTCTTCATGTGACGCAACCTGTACCAAAGGTCCAGACCGTGAATTGAAATGTTGCCCTGTGAGAGCACAACTCCTCGCTGTAATCCGAACTTAGAAGACAAGCCGACTGTAGGAAAGCCGAGCGTAGACTGAGGCCTGTCTTCGACGATAGTAAACCACGTGACAGCCACTCTGTCCAGGAATAAATATCTTGGGCCATGGCATTGAGTGGTTTACACTTCGTGTAAGCCACACAAAAACTCATCTATCAAGATCCGTCGCCATTCAGGTGAGATTTTCAGTATTTTTGCGTTAATTCCAGTTTGAAGTGGAGGATGTCGCGGCTGACGGCCGCTAAGTTGCAAGCCTTGTCTCCCTCTCTTGTCTTAACCGTCACCGGCCAAAAGTAATTTCGCCATAAGACGCTTTAGACGGCATAAGAAGGCGAAAAAACACCATACATGAGTCGATAAGGGTTTCATTTAACTTTATTGGGATATTCAGACCGAGATGTGATTTAGATGTGCAATTTTCAGAGCTTTATTCATAACACTCACAGATTCTCTTCGTTTCATATAAACATATATTAAACGAACACATAGAGTGGTCTGCCTGTGACCAAACCAATTACTCTTGAAACCTGACCTTTAGCTTGGGGTCACACGCGCAGAACAACAATCTTTGATCTTTTGTCTCAAAAGTCAACGAAACGGGGGTATTCTATACGGTCACCCATCTATGTGGTAACCCAGCAGACAGGCCTTAACTTTTAACTCCAGTGACAACCAAAAGCACGTGGCTAATTACCATATAAGACCCCGATAAAAAAAAAAAGCGAGTGGCTAATTACCATATAAGACCCCGATTTAAAAAAAACGACTGAATTTTCAGTGATAACGACTTTAAAGGACAGC